>NC_091289.1:94820490-95133648 GCF_032444005.1 Ranitomeya imitator
TGTTCAATTCTCAGAATGAAATAAAGGTAAGAAAGCTGCAAAAAATACAATTGCCAATTGAACCAAACAAGCTATCTGTTTGGCATATTCATCACAAAGTCTCTCCCCTCCTGTATCTCTGAAGGCTCATTCTACTTAGGCAGTGTCTACATCGTGGGCAGAAAGAGGGAACGCTTCATCTGAGCAGATATGCAGAGCCGCCACTTGGTTGTCCATCCATAACTTTCACCCGACATTACAGACTACATTTCAATAGGGATTTAACATTTGGCAGACATGTTCTGCAGGCTGTTGTCCCTCCCTAAAGAAATTAGTTGTTGGTATTATCCGATGCTGGCGTCGTGGAAGGTGACTGGAGAAAATAGAATTAGTCTTACCGGTAATTCGGTTGCTAGGAACCTTCCACGACAACATAAATTTCCCTCCCTATCTGATATTCTTATTAGATGATTCCTGCACTTGAGTGGTAACTATACATGCTAGTGTGTCCAGAAAAAAAACACTGGAGGTTGCAGGAAGGGGAGGGGTATTTAACCTCTTTTGTCTTTCCCCCATTAGGGCGGGGAGACATCCTCTGATGCTGCTGTCATGGAAGGTGTTAGGGTTGGCGGAACGCACCGAATATATTTATTAGATGAGAGGTACATTCGCAACCCGGGATCCACCGTGCAGGAAAGAACCTGCTGCTAAGTAAGGCGGTGAAGTAAATTAGTATAAACAAACTCTGTTACTTCACAGATCCCGGAGTAAAGAGAACGCTGTGCCCTGTTTAGCTCACAGGGAACACAGCTACTGAGTAGAGCCGACAGTGGTCATGCAGTCCCAACCAAACACGCTGCTCCTCTCCGGGTGACCTGGAATTCTAAAGGCTATTAGCCAGCCCTGAATTCACTCATGAGAAACTCCTCGCCGGAGGTGCCAGCATTCTAGGGGCTTATTTCAGTCAGGTCCCTGACTGCTGCTAAGTAAGGCGGTGAAGTAAATTAGTATAAACGAACTCTGTTACTTCACAGATCCCGTAGTAAAGAGAACGCTGTGCCCTGTTTAGCTCACAGGGAACACAGCTACTGAGTAGAGCCGACAGTGGTCATGCAGTCCCAACCAAACACGCTGCACCTCTCCGGGTGAGCTAGAATTCTAAAGGCTATTAGCCAGCCCTGAATTCACTCATGAGAAACTCCTCGCCGGAGGTGCCAGCATTCTAGGGGCTTATTTCAGTCAGGTCCCTGACTGTATACACACAAAAACTCCTCGCCGGAGGTGCCAGCATTCTAGGGGCTTATTTCAGCCGGGTCCCTGACCACACACACGACCACACTGGCGCTGGGCTCATACATATTTGATACTAGTGCATGGCCGTGCGGTCATGAGAACCTTTTATAGCTGCAGCAACTTCAGGACCTTCCTAGAAGGACCAATGGAAGGCTGCCACAGAACTTGATCAGGTACAGGGCCATCCTGGAGGACAAATGGAAGTTGCTGCAGTACCTGAGCATGTGACCCTAGACCACCACTGAGAGATCTTACCCTGGGCATGCTCAGTGTGTGCAAAGCAGGACTTAGTCTGTTGTGAATTCTGCTTTTGGACTCCCTCCGGTGGTTGTAGATGGTAATGCAGTTGGGCCTGGACTGCAGGATTGGACAGGTGTATCTGCTAATTGCAAAGCTGACTGGGGTATTTAGCTTTGCAGGACTCATTAGTCCCTGCCAGTTGTCAATGTTCTATTGCCAGTAATGGTTCTCTGCCTGGCCTCTCCTGTCTGCTGCCATTTCAGCTAAAGAAAAGTGTCTGATTCTTTTTCTTAGGCTCACAGGCTGTGTGTCTATTTTTTCGTGCTGTTCATAGTTTCTATTTTGTTCCAGCTTCAACTGTCCTGTTGTTTTCTCAGTCTAGTTGGTTTCGCTGGAGATGCAGATATACTCTCCACACCTTTAGTTAGGTGGTGGAGTTTTTGTATTTTTCTGCTGTGGATATTTTGTAGATTTTGTGCTGACCGCTCAGTATCCTGTACTATACTTCTCTATCTAGGTAGAAGTGGCCTCCTTTGCTAAATCTGTTTTCCGCCTGCGTGTGTCTTTTCCTCTCCTACTCACCGTCATTATTTGGGGGGGGCTGCCTTTACTTTGGGGGTCTACTCTGAGGCAAGTCAGTTTTCCTATTTTCCATCTTTGTGGATAATTAGTCCTCCGGCTGTGTCGAGGTGTCTAGGTCAGGATAGGTACACCCCACGGCTACATCTAGTGTCTGTGATAAGTTCAGGGTTAGCGGTCTGTATAGTTACCACTACTCCAGCGAAGGCTTTTTCATGTTGTTCCAAGGCCGCCTGATTATAACAGTACAACTGGCCTACAATGAGTTAATTGCATCTCAGAAGAAGGGAGGAAAGGTTTTGAGCGATTTTTTTTTTTTTTTCCTCAGCCTGTTTTGTCTTCTCCTCCCTCTTAATCTCTGGGTGGCTGAGGAACCTAGTGCTAACATGAATGTTCAGGAATTAGCTTCTCGTGTGGATCAGCTTGCTGCTGGGGTACAGGGTATTTCAGATTATATTGTTCAGACTCCTGCTTTAGAACCTAAGATTCCCACTCCTGATTTATTTTTTGGTGACAGATCCAAATTTTTGAGTTTCAAAAATAAGTGTAAACTGTTTTTTGCATTGAGACCCCGGTCCTCTGGTGATCCCATTCAGCAGGTTAAAATCATCATATCCCTGCTGCGTGGTGACCCACAAGATTGGGCATTTTCCCTGGAATCTGGCAATCCTGCTTTGCTTAATGTTAATTCTTTCTTTCAAGCATTGGGGTTATTGTATGATGAGCCTAATTCTGTGGATCAAGCTGAGAAGACCTTGTTGGCCCTATCTCAGGGGCAAGAGGCGGCTGAATTGTATTGTCAGAAATTCAGAAAATGGTCTGTGCTGACTAAATGGAATGATGATGCTTTGGCGGCAATTTTCAGAAAGGGTCTTTCTGAATCCGTTAAGGATGTTATGGTGGGGTTTCCCACACCCTCCAATCTGAGTGATTCTATGTCTCTGGCCATTCAGATTGACTGGCGCTTGCGGGAGCGCAGAACTGTGCGCGCTATGGCGTTATCCTCAGAGCAAATTCCTGAGCCTATGCAGTGTGATAGGATTCTGTCTAAAACAGAACAACAAGGTTTCAGACGTCTCAACAGGTGTGTTTTTATTGTGGCGACGCTTCTCATGTAATTTCTGTCTGCCCTAAGCGGACAAAAAGGATAGCCAGTTCATTTACCATCAGTACTGTACAACCTAAATTTCTGTTATCTGTGTCCTTGATCTGCTCATTGTCGTCATTTTCTGTCATGGCGTTTGTGGATTCAGGCGCCGCCTTGAATTTGATGGACTTTGACTTTGCTAGACGTTGTGGTTTTCCCTTGCAGCCTTTGCAGAATCCTATTACTTTAAGGGGCATTGATGCGACACCCTTGGCTAAAAATAAGCCCCAGTTTTGGATACAGGTGACCATGCGCATGGCGCCAGCCCACCAGGAAGTGTGTCGATTTCTGGTGTTGCATAATTTGCATGATGCTGTCGTGCTGGGTTTCCTGTGGTTGCAGGTACATAATCCTGTTTTGGATTGGAAGTCCATGTCTGTGACTAGTTGGGGTTGTCAGGGGGTTCATAATGATGTTCCTCTGATGTCAATCGCCCCTTCTCCCTCTTCTGAAATTCCGGAGTTTTTGTCTGATTTTCAGGATGTATTCGATGAGCCCAAGTCCAGTTTCCTTCCACCGCATAGGGACTGCGATTGTGCTATTGAATTGATTCCAGGCTGTAAGTTTCCTAAGGGTCGACTTTTCAACCTTTCTGTACCTGAACATACCGCCATGCGGAGTTATATTAAGGAGTCTTTGGAGAAGGGGCATATTCGTCCATCTTCATCACCGTTGGGAGCGGGGTTCTTTTTTGTTGCTTAAAAAGATGGTTCTTTAAGACCCTGTATTGAATATCGCCTCTTAAATAAGATCACGGTCAAGTTTCAGTACCCCTTGCCTTTGCTTTCTGATTTGTTTGCTAGGATTAAGGGAGCTAGTTGGTTTACTAAGATTGACCTTCGGGGGGCTTATAATCTTGTTCGTATAAAGCAGGGTGATGAATGGAAAACTGCGTTTAACACGCCCGAAGGCCATTTTGAATACCTTGTGATGCCATTCGGACTCTCTAATGCTCCATCTGTTTTTCAGTCCTTCATGCATGATATCTTCCGGAGTTATCTTGATAAATTCTTGATCATATATTTGGACGATATTTTGATTTTTTCCGATGATTGGGAGTCTCATGTGCAGCAGGTCAGGATGGTATTTCAGATCCTTCGTGACAATGCCTTGTTTGTGAAAGGGTCTAATTGTCTTTTTGGGGTGCAGAAGGTTTCCTTTTTGGGCTTTATTTTTTCTCCCTCATCTATAGAGATGGATCCGGTTAAGGTTCAGGCCATTCATGATTGGATTCAGCCCACATCCATGAAGAGCCTTCAGAAATTTTTGGGTTTCGCTAATTTTTATCGCGGTTTCATTGCTAATTTTTCCAGCGTGGTTAAACCCTTGACTGATTTGACTAAGAAGGGCACTGATGTGGCGAATTGGCCCTCTGCGGCTGTCTCTGCCTATCAACAACTTAAACGTCGTTTTTCTTCTGCTCCAGTGTTGCACCAGCTGGATGTTTCTCTTCCGTTTCAGGTTGAGGTTGACGCTTCTGAGATTGGGGCAGGGGCCGTTTTGTCTCAGAGGGATCCTGTTGGTTCCTTGATAAAACCGTGTGCCTTCTTTTCCCGTAAATTTTTGCCTGCGGAACGCAATTATGACGTCGGCAATCGGGAGTTGTTGGCTATGAAGTGGGCGTTTGAGGAGTGGCGACATTGGCTTGAGGGAGCTAAGCACCGTATTGTGGTCTTGACCGACCATAAGAATGTGATTTACCTCGAGTCTGCCAAACGGTTGAATCCTAGACAGGCTCGATGGTCCTTGTTTTTTTTTCTCGTTTTGATTTTGTGGTCTCGTACCTTCCTGGTACTAAGAATGTTAAGGCTGATGCCCTCTCTAGGAGTTTTTTGCCTGATTCTTCTGAGGTCTTGGAACCAGTCGGTATTTTGAAGGAAGGGGTGGTCCTTTCTGCCATTTCTCCTGATTTACGACGGGTTCTTCAGAAATTTCAGGCTGACAAACCTGACCGTTGTCCTGTGGGGAAACTGTTTGTTCCTGACAGATGGACTAGTACAGTGATTTCTGAGGTTCACTGTTCTGTGTTGGCTGGTCATCCTGGTATTTTTGGTACCAAAGACTTGGTTGGTAGGTCCTTTTGGTGGCCTTCTTTGTCGCGTGATGTGCGGTCTTTTGTGCAGTCCTGTGGGACTTGTGCGCGGGCCAAGCTTTGTTGCTCCCATGCTAGTGGGTTGCTTTTGCCTTTGCCGGTCCCTGAGAGGCCCTGGACGCATATTTCTATGTATTTTATTTCCGATCTTCCTCTTTCCCAAAGGATGTCAGTTATCTGGGTTGTTTGTGACCGATTCTCTAAGATGGTTCATTTGGTGCCTTTGCCTAAATTGCCTTCTTCTGATTTGGTTCCGTTGTTTTTTCAGCATGTGGTCCGTTTGCATGGTATTCCGGAGAATATTGTGTCCGACAGAGGTTCCCAGTTTGTTTCTAGGTTTTGGCGGGCCTTTTGTGCCAAGCTGGGCATTGATTTGTATTTTTCTTCTGCATTTCATCCTCAGACAAATGGCCAGACTGAGCGAACTAATCAGACCTTGGAGACCTATTTGAGATGCTTTGTGTCTGCTGATCAGGATGATTGGATGGCTTTTTTGCCATTGGCCGAGTTTGCCCTTAATAATCGGGCTAGTTCGGCTACTTTGGTTTCGCCTTTTTTTTGTAATTTTGGTTTTCATCCTCGTTTTTCTTCTGGGCAGCTTGAGCCTTCTGACCTTCCTGGTGTGGATTCTGTGGTCGAAAGGTTGCAGCAGATTTGGGCTCATGTGGTGGACAATTTGGTACAGTCTCAGCAGGAGGCTCAACGTTTTGCTAACAGTCGTCGGTGTGTTGGTTCCCGGCTTCGGGTTGGGGATCTGGTTTGGTTATCTTCCCGTCATGTTCCTATGAAGGTTTCTTCCCCTAAGTTTAAGCCTCGGTTTATTGGTCCTTATAGGATTTCTGAGATTATTAATCCGGTGTCCTTTCGCCTGGCGCTTCCGGCCTCTTTTGCTATTCATAATGTCTTCCATAGATCTTTGTTGCGGAAATATGTGGAGCCCGTTGTTCCCTCTGTTGATCCTCCGGCCCCTCTGTTGGTCGATGGGGAGTTGGAATATGTTGTTGAGAAGATTTTGGATTCTCGTTTTTCAAGGCGGAAGCTTCAGTAACTTGTCAAATGGAAGGGTTATGGCCAGGAGGATAATTCTTGGGTTTCTGCCTCTGATGTCCATGCCGCTGATTTGGTTCGTACCTTTCATCGGGCTCATCCTGATCGGCCTGGGGGCTCTGGGGAGGGTTCGGTGACCCCTCCTCAAGGGGGGGTACTGTTGTGAATTCTGCTTTTGGGCTCCCTCCGGTGGTTGTAGATGGTAATGCAGTTGGGCCTGGACTGCAGGATTGGACAGGTGTATCTGCTAATTGCAAAGCTGACTGGGGTATTTAGCTTTGCAGGACTCATTAGTCCCTGCCAGTTGTCAATGTTCTATTGCCAGTAATGGTTCTCTGCCTGGCCTCTCCTGCCTGCTGCCATTTCAGCTAAAGATAAGTGTCTGATTCTTTTTCTTAGGCTCACAGGCTGTGTGTCTATTTTTTCGTGCTGTTCATAGTTTCTATTTTGTTCCAGCTTCGACTGTCCTGTTGTTTTCTCAGTCTGGTTGGTTTCGCTGGAGATGCAGATATACTCTCCACACCTTTAGTTAGGTGGTGGAGTTTTTGTATTTTTCTGCTGTGGATATTTTGTAGATTTTGTGCTGACCGCTCAGTATCCTGTACTATACTTCTCTATCTAGGTAGAAGTGGCCTCCTTTGCTAAATCTTTTTTCCGCCTGCGTGTGTATTTTCCTCTCCTACTCACCGTCATTATTTGTGGGGGGCTGCCTATACTTTGGGGGTCTACTCTGAGGCAAGTCAGTTTTCCTATTTTCCATCTTTAGGGATAATTAGTCCTCCGGCTGTGTCGAGGTGTCTAGGTCTGGATAGGTACACCCCACGGCTACATCTAGTGTCTGTGATGAGTTCAGGGTTAGCGGTCTGTATAGTTACCACTACTCCAGCGAAGGTTTTTTCATGTTGTTCCAAGGCCGCCTGATTATAACATTAGTCCCAGAAAAGCCTGTTCGTCGCAGACCAGTGCAGGGTACAATAGCAGAGCCTGGAGAGGCAGCAGTAACCCTTTGCAGATTCAAATGCAGATCCAAATCAGATTCAATGAGATGCTGGGACCGACGTCTCCACTGAGCAGGCTCCACTGTGGCCGATGCAGAATGGGAGACCGCAGCAGACCCGGCTCGAGATTCCCCCTGTGCAGCGGCAGGAACTAATAGAAGGTTCCTAGAAACCGAATTACCGGTAAGACTAGTTCTATTTTTTAAATTAATAATAAATTAATTAATAAATATATAGAAAATCACTTAGATGTCAGGATTTCAAAGTGGGAGTACATATTGCACAAGTGTGAATAAATAAATAAAAGACACTGAATACCATAAGTTAATAGCTAGGAAATATAAAGTGACCTGTGCTGCATAGTATTGCGAAGGTAAAGTGCCAAAAAATGTAATAAGAGCTAGACATAAATGCAAAATGAAGATTCCATATTGTGCTGTGTGCTGCTTACTACACTATCTGTCGAGCCCCGGTGGTAATCACTTTCTGCTGTGCCCCTTGCACATTTTTGCTTATGTTGCACATCCATGTCCTTTCCCCTACCTGTTTTCTATTTGTAATTCAATAAAATATGTTTGCATTTTAATATAATGACTATTGGATCGTTTCCTTTTAAAACAAATATTTCACTATTGTTCATATGCACTGTGTGTAATTCTTGTTGCTGCTTATTATTAATTTTGTGAACTTCCATATTATATTTTTCCAGGACGTCCCTCCTGACAGCACCCTGGAGGACGTCCTGGAGGGACAGGAAACACACGAGAGTTCAAATATCCGGTTCCACCCACCGATCCTCAGTGTTTTTCCTGTCCCTCCACGGAGGGACACACGTAAAGAAGCAGCAGGCTTACCGAACTCAGGGGGATCGGGCGGGCATCCAATCCTTCCCCCTGTCAAGTAGCTCAGGGTCGAAACTCCCCGGAGGGGAGTCCCTCTACCCCAGAGGCCCAGAGCGGGACGAGACTCCAGGATTGAACCGCTCCTCCCGGAAGGGGGCTCTCGGTTCAGGACGCGGCGGCGATCCAGGCTGACATCAATCTGGCAGAGCGCGCAGTCAGGGGAGCTTCCGGGTCTGGGGAGCAGCGTCACTTCCGGTCTCGTCGGAGCCGGCGAAACGTCACTTCCGGTGGCGTTCTATGAGCGAGGAAAGCAGACGCTCCACCAGGAGAACGCCGACAGAGCGGTCGCTACGGTACTAGCGTCCAGCACCTGCAAAGGGGGTCATATAGTCTGCTCCAAGTCCGGCTATGGAAGAAAGAAACGACGAGGAGGGGGTAAGTCTGCCCAGGGCAGTACACCCCTTTTCACATGAGATCCCTCGCTCCCTCTAGCCTATTACTCCCTATCTTATGTTGTTTAGGATAAGGGAAACCCCGCTGCTCCCCCGGTCACGGCTAAAAAATCTGGGAAGGTCACGGTGAAGAGCAACAGATGTCCCATATGCCATACTAAACTACCAGACTCCCATGGCAAGACCCTCTGTGCCACCTGCACGTCTAAAGTCATGAAGGACGAGCAGTCATCGCTGTTTTCCGAGATGAGATCCCTTATACGGGAAGAGGTGCAGGCTTCTATCTCCAGCCTTTCGCATTCTCGGTCTGCCTGTCCCATAGCCGGCCGCAAGTGTGCCAGGAAGGAGGAAGCCTATGGGGAGCCAGAGTATTCTTCAGATGAACAGTCCGGCAGGGACTCGCCATCAGAGGAGGAGGGAGAAATTCCCGTTGAAAACCAGGACCATGCCAGGAAGCATCTCTTCCATTCTGAAGAGACAGATGAACTTGTCCAGGCGGTTAGGAACACGATGCAGATTGAAGATACTGCTAAGCCACAGTCCAGACAGGACTTGATGTTCGGGGAACTGGTGGCTCGAAACCCGACTGTATTTCCCATTAGTGATCATATCAAAGCTATGATCCTTGAGGAATGGAAGGAAGCTGAACGCAGACTAGTGTTATCTCGTGACTTTAAAAGCTATGGGAAGAGTCCCCTAAAATTGATGTTCCCGTTGCGAAAGTCACAAAAAAGACTGCTATAGCATTCAAAGACTCCTCTATAGTCTTCGTGATCCTATGAATAGGAAGGCTGACATCCTTCTTAAAAGGGCTTGGGAAGCTTCCGCAGCCCTTATTGGAACTAACATAGCGGCCACTTCGGTGGCCAGATCTACAGTATGTATTTATGGATGGGGCAGTTGGAAGAGCAATTATCCAATAAGACCCCCAGATCAGATATTTTGCAGTCTCTTCCTATAATGAAATCTGCAATGACTTTCTTATCAGATATGACAGCCAAATCAGTTAGATTTTCAGCCCGTAATAGTTCACTATCTAACGCGGCTAGGAGGGCAGTGTGGCTAAGGTCATGGTCAGGTGACAATGCATCTAAATCGAAACTCTGCTCTATTCCATTTTCGGGACAGAGGGTGTTTGGACCTGCTTTGGATTCTATCCTTGAGTCAGCCTCTGATAAAAAGAAAGGATTTCCGGAGGAATCTAAACGTTCCCAGCCCTTTCGGAGAGGTTTCTTCTCCAGAAAGCAGTTCGATCCTAAAAGTTAGGGTCGGTCCAGCAGAGGATCCTACAGAGGCTCCCGTGGACAGAGTAATAGGAACAGAGGTTCTTTCTTTAGCCCAGCCTATAAAAATAAATCACTATGACGCCACTCGCATAGGGGGGAGGCTTCGGAGGTTCGCAGGAAATTGGGCTCCGATTACTCAAAATCAATGGGTTCTCAGTACTGTTTCCGAAGTTTACAGCATAGAACTTTACTCTCCTCCCCCAGAAAGGTACATTACGCCTACAATAGTCTTGGCAGATTCGGCTATATTAAAGGACTTACAAGACATGCTCAGGACAGAGGTAATAATTCCTGTCCCTCAGTCAGAGTTGGGGAAAGGTCACTACTCTACCCTATTCACTTATCACACGGGCTTCAGGCGACTCACGCACAATAATAAACTTAAAGTCTTTGAATCACTGGGTGAGATACAAAAGGTTCCGCATGGAATCTATCCGTTCAGCAATTCCGCTTATAAATCAAAACGCGGTCATGATCATGGTCAAAACCCTATCGATCTAAAGAGGACCTACTACCAGGTCCCAATACATCCTCTATCTCAGAACCTACTGCGGTTTGCAGTAGCTCTGCCATCCTGGACCTGCCACTATCAATTTCAGGGCCTTCCCTTCGGTCTGGCTTCTGCTCCTCGTATTTTTACCAAACTTGTATCAGAGATGGTGGCCTTCCTAAGGAAGCAGGGCATCATAATAATTCCGTACATGGACGATTTCCTTCTCGTGGCAGACTCCGTAGAACTCCTGGAAGATCACAGAGAGCGGGCTATTGCGCTGATGGAGCATCTCGGATGGATACTAAACTGGCAGAAATCCGATCTTCTTCCAGAACAAAGAAAAACCTTCCTGGGGGTGCGCCTGGACTCCAGACGCAGAATATCTTCTCTACCAGAAGTCAAGAGAAGGATAATTCAGACTCAAGTCCGGTATCTATTGGATCATCGAGTTACCATAAGGATGGCCATGAAGGTTCTAGGCCTAATGACAGCCTGTATACCATGCGTCAGGTGGGCCCAGTCACATTCAAGACATCTACAAAAGCAGATCTTGTCCAATTGGGATCGCCGTCAGTCCTCCCTAGAGGCTCCATTGAGGCTGACGGGTCTAACACGAAGATCTCTCTTCTGGTGGACACGGTCGGAGAACCTAAAGGTGGGAGTTCTGTGGATCACCTCCCCTTATAATAATAATAATAATAATAATTTTATTTATATAGCGCCAACATATTCCGCAGCGCTTTACAAATTATAGAGGGGACTTGTACAGACAATAGACATTACAGCATAACAGAAATACAGTTCAAAACAGATACCAGGAGGAGTGAGGGCCCTGCTCGCAAGCTTACAAACTATGGGGAAAAGGGGAGACACGAGAGGTGGATGGTAACAATTGCTTTAGTTATTCGGACCAGCTATAGTGTAAGGCTCAGGTGTTCATGTAAAGCTGCATGAACCAGTTACCTGCCTAAGTATGTAGCAGTACAGACACAGAGGGCTAATACTGCATAAAGTGTATGAGAACATGATGCGAGGAACCTTTTTTTTTATTTTTTTTTTTATCATAAATAGGCCACACAGGGATCGTTAGGTTAATGCATTGAGGCGGTAGGCCAGTCTGAACAAATGAGTTTTTAGGGCACGCTTAAAACTGTGGGGATTGGGGATTAATCGTATTAACCTAGGTAGTGCATTCCAAAGAATCGGCGCAGCACGTGTAAAGTCTTGGAGACGGGAGTGGGAGGTTCTGGGAGGTTATTACTACGGACGCCAGTGCATGGGGCTGGGGAGCTCATCTTCAAGGCAGAATCTTGCAAGGCAAGTGGCCAGAAAGCATAAGAAACAGATCGTCCAACTTCAGAGAACTCTACGCCGTATGGCAAGCATTGAGACACAGTCAGCTCATGCTCTCAGATCGCCACGTAAGAATCTTCTCCGACAACGTAAGAGTCTCATTCCTGAACCATCAGGGGGGACCAAGATATCAACCACTGCAGGACCTAGCAGAGATGATCTTCAGCTGGGCAGAGGACACTGTACTATCCATAACGGCTCTCCATCTAGAGGGATCCCAGAACGTGATAGCGGATTACTTAAGCAGACAGAACTTGTGTCTGTCAGAGTTGGAATTGGAGCAGAGCATCTTCCGAGGGTTATGTCACAGATGGGGAACCCCCAACATTGACCTATTCGCAAACAGGAGGAATGCGAAGACCCCAAGATTCTTCTCACTGAACCCCTTGGATCTACCAGAAGGGGTAGATGCTCTGAGTCAACAATGGGATCAACCTCTGTCATATGCTTTTCCTCCTCTGGCATTAATTCCAGCTGTACTTCGAAAGATCAAGGAAGACCAGGCAACCGTCATCCTAATAGTACCGCATTGGCCAAGAAGGAGCTGGTTTCCAATGCTGGGGACGTCAGCAATCGACAATCCAGACGAATTGCCCATCAGGAGAAGAATCATTCACCAAGGTCCAGTATATCATCCAGACCCAAGCAAACTCAGTCTTTCAGCCTGGATCCTGAAAGGGACATCCTGAGGTCAAAAGGCCTATCAGATCAGGTAATATCTACTATCCAGGGTAGTAGAAAACCTGTTACCTCAGCCATTTACCAAAAAATCTGGAAACGTTTTTGTCTAGAAGGTGGCAGGTCTGAAGTTGTATCAGGCTCTCCGGACATCCCTGGTATCTTAGACTTTCTACAGAAAGGGTTTAATTTGGGTCTTCGTCCCAGCACATTAAAAGTCCAGGTGTCCGCGCTAAGTTCATTCCTGGACTATCCTTTGGCATCTCACCCATGGATAATAAGGTTTATTCGGGTCACTCAGAGAATGCGTCCCTCCATTAGACAGCTTTCCCCTTCTTGGGACCTTAACTTGGTTCTTAGGGCACTTTGTAAGGGTGTATATGCTTCAGGGGATAACATGCCTATTTCTATTCTCACTCGTAAGATGGCTTTTCTAGTGGCGATCACTACGGCCAAGAGGGTTGGAGAGATTCTGTTAGGGTTGGCGGAACGCACCAAATATATAGTTTATTAAATGGAATTGGTGCGTTCGCAACCCGGGATCCACCGTGCAGGAAAGTACCTGCTGCTAAGTAAGACGGACTATATGGCGGTACTATAAGTATACATACAAGGGTTAACTTCACCCTGCGTGAAGGAAGCGATCCTGTTGCGTCACAGGACCGCGGTACCGCACATAGAGCGCGAGCAATAAGTCAGCGAACACAACCCCAACTAGGATTGAAGTCCGATTAGACCACTGCTGGCACAACACCGCAACTGGATGTGTAAGGAAACTATTGAAATAGTAAATAAAGGCACGAGAGTGCGTGCGGTGCCGCACTGACGGACGCCACTAACCACCCAGGCTTGGGTAAGGAAAGCGCAGAGGAAGCGCACGGCGCCGTACTGGCGGACACAGCAACTGGACGCTGTGATGTGTGCTTCATGCTGTTGGATAAGTCGGGCGCTAGATAGCAAACATACACCTTCCGCGAACAGACATTCAATAGGGAGGGTTATTTAATGAGCGACTTTCACTCACAACACACACACATATTTACAAGACAATACTAGCGCATGGCCATGCGGTCATGCGCAGTTTATATAGTTGCAGCACAGGAAGCTGCTACTGAAGTTTTTGCCCTTTCAGGACCTTCCAGGAGGACCAATGGAAAGTGCTGCAGTACCTGAGCATGTTTTGCCCTTTCAGGACCTTCCAGGAGGACCAATGGAATGTACTGCAGTACCTGAGCATGTGACCGAACATGTGGCCCTCGACCTCCAATGGGAGACCCTGCCCTGGGCATGCTCAGTGTGAGTAAATAAGGACTTAGTCCCAGAGAGGCTTGCTCGCCGCAGATCAGTGCAGGGTACCATAGGAAAGCCACAAAAGGCAGTAGTGACCCTATGCACCGAATCAGCCTCAGCGAGACGCTGGGAGCGACGTCTCCGCTGAGCAGAGCCCACTGCGGCCGATACCGAATAGGAGACCGCAGCAGACACGGATCGAGATTCCCCCTGTGCAGCAGAGGAAACTCGACTCCTAACAGATTCAGGCTCTATGTGTCAGAGATCCTTATCTGCAGATTAGGGAAGACTGCATAATTCTGAAATTGGATCCAGCCTTTATTCCGAAGGTAGCCTCTATTAAAAATAGAAACCAGGAGATTATACTCCCTTCATTTTGTAACAACCCTGCTAACGAGAAAGAAAGGGCTCTCCATTCTCTGGACGTTAGACAGGGGGGTTTGGATTATCTAAAAGCCACAGACTCTTGGCGTACAGATCCGAACATTATTTTGTTCGGAGGAAAGAATAGGGGTAAGAAGGCCTCTAAGGCCTCAATTGCACGTTGGATCTCAAACGTGATCTCAGACGCTTATCAGTCAGAAGGTATGTCTCCTCCTGTAGGCTTAAAAGCCCATTCTACCCACGGGGTTTCTGCCTCTTGAGCGGAGCGTGCAGGAGCTTCTGTAGAACAGATGTGTAAGGCCGCAACATGGGCCAAGGCTGACACTTTTTGTAAACATTATAAGCTAGATGTAACGTCTGGTCAGCACATGGCTTTCGGGAGGAAGGTCCTCCAAGCGGTAATCCCACCCTGAGGAGGTCCTTTGGTTTTCTCCAGGGTGCTGTCAGGAGGGACGTCCTGGAAAATAGGTAATAGTCATACCGGTAATTATGTTTCCAGGAGTCCATACTGACAGCACCGGTAGTTCCCCCCATGTATGTAATAAACTCAGGTATATTCAGACTTGTGCCTATATACTGTTTGTAATATGATTATGTCATTAAAATGTTTTATTTGCATTATTCCATGTTTTGGTTCTTGTTACAACACTGAGGATCGGTGGGTGGAACCGGATATTTGAACTCTCATGTGTTTCCTGTCCCTGCAAGGAGGAGAAGGACGTCCTCCAGGGTGCTGTCAGTATGGACTCCTGGAAACATAATTACCGGTATGACTAATACCTATTTTTTTTCTTTTTCAAACATTTTAATTATATTTCAAATGTTGAAACAACTGTGAAAAGTTTTAAAGTTTTATATAAGGAAAATATGGGAAGGAGGAAATAAGGGGGGGAAGGAAAGAGGGAAGACATATGGGAAGGGGTCAGAGGGTAAACTGGAGAACTTTAATTCAAATAGTGTCTACATGAGTAGATTAAAACCATAACTTAATTCTAGATGGATAGAATTTTAGACAATAGTAACGAATAAAACTTAGTCTCGTTCAGAAACACAGTTATAACCGGGTTATCAATGGGTAAAATACCCTAAAAGAGAAAATATTAACAAACAAAATATCAAATACAAGTGTCTACCTAACAGGTTAGATTTGGGGGAACAAGAGATTCCATTTATCCCATTTTAAACTATACTTGGATAGATTACCATTTATTACTGCAAATCTATATTCCAGGGAGTTGTGAAGGTAGAGTCTATCGACAACGTCAGAGAGTCCCAGCACCGTTTTCTTTTTCCAATAGAAAGCTATCAAATGTTTTGTTACTAATAAGATATGTATAACAACATATCTCAATGAGGGGTGAATGTCATCCAAATCAATAGAAAGTAAAGCCGTTTGAGGGGTGAGAGTCAACTCTCTGTTGAGAATTTTGTTTATATAAATGGATATCTGTCTCCATAGAGGTTTAATTTTTGGACAGCTCCAGAATACGTGCAATAAGCTTCCTGGGTAACCACATTCCCTCCAACAAAGAGGAGATTGCGTATTATTAATATGTGAAAGCCTTACTGGAGTAAGATACCATCTTGCCAAAATCTTATAGAAGGATTCGTGGAGGGTTAATGAAATATTGGAGGAATAAGAATTATTTATGGCCCTTTCCCAATGTTCTTCCCTAATTGGAGTTCTTAGATCTTTCTCCCAGTGGAGTAGATAGGAGTTTTTAGTAAATTTAGTGTCATTATTGAAGTGATTATAAAGGTATTTCGTGCTCCAAAAAGCTTGTGGCGTGTGTTGTTGAGAAGTAGAATTGCTATTTCCGCCTTCAGATATGGTCTACCTATGAATTTACTGATTTGTTCCTTTAGAACAAAATATGACATAAAATCTGAGGGCTGGAGGTTGAACTTTTCTTTTAATTTTTCAAAGCTAATAAAATTATCGTTATACATATCTTTAACAGTTTTAATGCCTAGTTGTGACCATTTTGTTGGGAAGTGGGAGTTGTAAATGTCCGCAAGTAACGGAAGTGGAAAGTTGTTTAATAAATCTGATTTGTTTATGCCTCTCTTAGGTTTAGCGAGTTTAACCCACGCGGCGGAAATAGCCCCCCCTAATGGGGTGTGAAAAAGTGGGAGGTTTAGGTTTGAATAATTTGTCATATATATAATTTTTCAGGGGTCGGTTATTGTTGTTGGAAACCTCTAGTTCCAACCAGGCCGGATTTGTTGAATTGTTGAACCAGTTAAGGCTTTGCTTTCTAAGGTTGCTGAAAAAATAGGCTTGGATGTTCGGCAACCCTAGGCCTCCTTTACATTTATTTTTATAAAGGACTAGCTGAAGAACCCGGCGTTGCCTGGGCATAGTAAATATCTGTGGTTAGTTATAGCACCTCACTTGTCTTATTTTCCCATCACGCCTCTCATTTTCCCAATCACATCTTTCATTTTCCCCCTCACACCTCTCATTTTCTCCCTCACTCCTCTCATTCCCCCCTAACACTTGTCATTTCAACTTCACATCTGTCATTTTCTGATCACTCCACTATTTTTCCTCACGCCTCTCATTTTGCACTCACACCTTTTCATTTTCACCTCATCACCTCAGTATATACATGTTTGTCATCTCCCTTATATATAGTATACATCTGTATGTCATCTCCTGTATATAGTATATACCTGTATGTCATCTCCCCTGTATATAGTATATACCTGCTGTGTGTCATCTCCCCTATATATAGTATATACCTGAATGTCATCTCCTTCTATATATAGTATATACCTGTATGTCATCTCCTCCTGTATATAGTATATACCTGTAGGTCATCTGCTCCTGTATATAGTATATACCTGTGTGTCATCTCCTCCTGTATATAGTATATACCTGTATGTCATCTCCTCCTGTATATATATGTACCTGTATGTCATCTCCTCCTCTATATAGTATATACCTGTATCATCTCTCCTGTATATAGTATATATCTGTGTGTCATCTCCCCTGTATATAGTATATACCTGTGTGTCATCTCCTCCTGTATTAAGGTACCGTCACACTAGACGATATCGCTAGCGATCCGTGACGTTGCAGCGTCCTCGCTAGCGATATCGTCCAGTGTGACAGGCAGCAGCGATCAGGCCCCTGCTGTGCTGTCGCTGGTCGGGGAAGAAAGTCCAGAACTTTATTTCGTCGCTGGACTCCCCGCAGACATCGCTGAATCGGTGTGTGTGACACCGATTCAGCGATGTCTTCACTGGTAACCAGGGTAAACATCGGGTAACTAAGCGCAGGGCCGCGCTTAGTAACCCGATGTTTACCCTGGTTACCAGCGTAAAAAAACAAACAGTACATACTTACATTCAGCTGTCTGTCCCTTGCCGTCTGGTTCCTGCACTGACTGCTGGCCGTAAAGTGAAAGCAGAGCACAGCCACAGCGGTGAGTCACCGCTGTGTGACTCACCGCTGTGCTGTGCTTTCACTTTCACTTTACGGCCAGCAGTCAGTGCAGGAACCAGACGGCAAGGGACAGACAGCTGAATGTAAGTATGTACTGTTTGTTTTTTTACGCTGGTAACCAGGGTAAACATCGGGTTACTAAGTGCAGCCCTGCGCTTAGTTACCCGATGTTTACCCTGGTTACCGGGGACCTCGGGATCGTTGGTCGCTGGAGAGCTGTCTGTGTGACAGCTCTCCAGCGACCAAACAGCGACGCTGCAGCGATCCGGATCGTTGTCGGTATCGCTGCAGCGTCGCTAAGTGTGACGGTACCTTTAGACCTCGTTCACACGTTATTTGCTCCGTATTTTTACCTCAGTATTTGTAAGCTAAATTGGCAGCCTGATAAATCCCCAGCCAACAGGAAGCCCTCCCCCTGGCAGTATATATTAGCTCACACATACACATAATAGACAAGTCATGTGACTGACAGCTGCCGTATTTCCTATATTGTACATTTGTTGTAGTTTTTCTGCTTATTAATCAGATTTTTATTTTTGAAGGATAATACCAGACTTGTGTGTGTTTTAGGGCGAGTTTTGTTGGTCAAGTTGTGTGTGTTGAGTTGCGTGTGGCAACATGCGTGTAGCAACTTTTTGTGTGTCGAGTTGCATGTGACAGGTTAGTGTAGCAAGTTGTGTGCAGCAAGTTTTGCGCATGGCGAGTTTTGCACGTGGCGAGTTTTATGTGTGGTGCCTTTTGAGTATGTGAAAGTTTTGTGTGAGGCAACTTTTGCATGTGTTGCAACTTTTGTGCATGTGGCAATTTTTCCGCGTGTGCAAGTTTTGCGTGTGGCGAGTTTTCCATGAGGTGAGTTTGGCACTTGTGGCGAGTTTTGCAAGAGCCTAGTTTTTGCATGTGGCGAGTTCTGCGCGTTGCGAGTTTTGAGTGGCGACTTTTGTGTTTCGACTTTTATGTGGCGAGGTTGGTGTATTTGTGGTGAAGTGTGTGCTGAGGGTAATATGTGTTCAAGCATGTGGTAGTGTGTGGCGCATTTTGTGTGTGTGTTTATATCCCCGTGTGTGGTGAGTATCCCATGTCGGGGCCCCACCTTAGCAACTGTACGGTATATACTCTTTGGCGCCATCGCTCTCATTCTTTAAGTCCCCCTTGTTCACATCTGGCAGCTGTCAATTTGCCTCCTACACTTTTCCTTTAATTTTTTCGCATTATGTAGATAGGAGCAAAATTGTTTGGTGAATTGGAAAGCGCGGGGTTAAAATTTCACCTCACAACATAGCCTATGACGCTCTTGGGGTCCAGACGTGTGACTGTGCAATATTTTGTGGCTGTAGCTGCGACGCCTCCAACACTTTTCCTTTCACTTTTTCCCCATTATGTAGATAGGGGCAAAATTGTTTGGTGAATTGGAAAGCACGGGGTTAAAATTTCACTTCACAACATAGCCTATGACGCTCTCAGTGTCCAGACGTGTGACTGTGCAAAATTTTGTAGCTGTAGCTGCGACGGTGCAGATGCCAATCCCGGACATACACACATACACACACACACACACATTCAGCTTTATATATTAGACTAGCTGAAGAGCCCGGCGCTGCCTGGGCATAGTAAATATCTGTGGTTAGTTATAGCACCTCACTTCTCTTATTTTCCCCATCACATCTTTCATTTTCCCTCTCACATCTCTCATTTTCTCCCTCACACCTCTCATTTTCCCCCTCACTCCTCTTATTTTCCCCCTCACTCCTCTCATTCCCCCCTAACACTTGTCATTTCGACCTCACATCTGTCATTTTCCGATCACTCCACTATTTTCCCTCACTCTTCTCATTTTGCACTCACACCTTTTCATTTTCACCTCACACCTCTCATTTTCACTTCAGTATATACATGTTTGTCATCTCCCTTATATATAGTATACACCTGTATGTCATCTCCTGTATATAGTATATACCTGTATGTCATCTCCCCTGTATATAGTATATACCTGTATGTCATCTCCTCCTATATATAGTATATACCTGTATGTCATCTCCTCCTGTATATAGTATATACCTGTGTGTCATCTCCCCTGTATATAATATATACCTGTAAGTCATCTCCTCCTGTATATAGTATATACCTGTAGGTCATCTGCTCCTGTATATAGTATATACCTGTGTATCATATCCTCCTGTATATAGTATATACTTGTATGTCATCTCCTCCTGTATATAGTATGTACCTGTATGTCATCTCCTCCTCTATATAGTATATACCTGTGTCATCTCTCCTGTATATAGTATATACCTGTGTGTTATCTCCCCTGTACATAGTATATATCTGTATGTCATCTCCTCCTGTATTAGACCTCGTTCACACGTTATTTGCTCAGTATTTTTACCTCAGTATTTGTAAGCTAAATTGGCAGCCTGATAAATCCCCAGCCAACAGGAAGCCCTCCCCCTGGCAGTATATTAGCTCACACATACACATAATAGACAGGTCATGTGACTGACAGCTGGCGTATTTCCTATATGGTATATTTGTTGCTCTTGTAGTTTGTCTGCTTATTAATCAGATTTTTATTTTTGATGGATAATACCACACTTGTGTGTGCTCTAGGGCGAGTTTCGTGTGTCAAGTTGTGTGTTGAGTTGCGTGTGGCGACATGCATGTAGCGACTTTTGTGAGATGAGTTTTGTGTGGCGACATGCGTGTAGCAACTTTTTGTGTGTCGAGTTGCATGTGACAGGTTAGTGTAGTAAGTTGTGTGCAGCAAGTTTTGCGCATGGCAAGTTTTGCGCGTGGTGAGTTTTATGTGTGGTGCCTTTTGAGTATGTGCAAGTTTTGTGTGAGGCAACTTTTGCATGTGTTGCAACTTTTGTGCATGTGGCAATTTTTCCGCGTGTGCAAGTTTTGCGTGTGGCGAGTTTTCCCATGAGGTGAGTTTTGCACGTGTGGCGAGTTTTGCGTGAGCCTAGTTTTGCATGTGGCGAGTTTTGAGCGGCGACTTTTGTGTTTCGACTTTTATGTGGCGAGGTTGGTGTATGTGTGGTGAAATGTGTGCTGAGGGTGGTACATGTGTTCAAGCACGTGGTAGTGTGTGGCGCATTTTGTGTGCATGTTCATATCCCCGTGTGTGGTGAGTATCCCATGTCGGGGCCCCACCTTAGCAACTGTACGGTATATACTCTTTGGCGCCATCGCTCTCATTCTTTAAGTCCCCCTTGTTCACATCTGGCAGCTGTCAATTTGCCTCCAACACTTTTCCTTTCACTTTTTCCCCATTATGTAGATAGGGGCAAAATTGTTTAGTGAATTGGAAAGCGCGGGGTTAAAATTTCACCTCACAACATAGCCTATGACGCTCTCGGGGTCCAGACGTGTGACTGTGCAAAATTTTGTGGCTGTAGCTTCGATGCCTCCAATACTTTTCCATTCACTTTTTCCCCATTATGTAGATAGGGGCAAAATTGTTTGGTGAATTGGAAAGCGCAGGGTTAAAATTTCACCTCACAACATAGCCTATGACGCTCTCAGGGTCCAGACGTGTGACTGTGCAAAATTTTGTTGCTGTAGCTGCGACGCTTCCAACACTTTTCATTTCACTTTTTTCCCCATTATGTAGATAGGGGCAAAATTGTTTGGTGAATTGGAACGCGCGGGGTTAAAATTTCGCCTCACAATATAGCCTATGACGCTCTCGGGGTCCAAATAGTAAAAAGAACCTAGCACTCAACTTGATGCTTTCGTGCAAATTTTATTGTAGTACCCAATAATAAACGTTTCGGTCCTTCACACGGACCTTCGTCAGTAACTACATGTGAGAAAACAAATAACCAAAATAAACAAAAAAATGACACATGAAACCATACAAAATAAAGTAGTCATTTGGAGAAGAGACTGCATCAATATAGGAATTAGGTCAAAGGAATAAGCGATATATACGCTGAGGAGGACTACACCGAGTACCAAGGCACTAATGGTTCCACAGGACGGAGTTATAGCAGAGAAAGGAAAGGGGAGGTGAGTTACGTGTGGTGGGTGAGACCATAAGGTCACTGGGCACTGTAAGTAGCGGCGTCTGGGGGTCATGAGGGAGTCATATTAGAGACTCATAGGAGCCGGAAGAGTGATGGTGATAGGGGATACTAAATATAGCATACCTTAGAAAACTTAGAAAAAATCCGGACCAGAGGAACGCTGAGGGTGAACAAAGAACAAGGGGTTACATACCGGTGTGTATTAGAAGAGACCAGACCCTGTGCTTGTACAGAAAATACCTGATAGGTGTGAGGTATCGTGCCGCTGTCAGACGCGGTATCCACCGCTGGTCTGGTCAGGAGCCGGAAGGGCCGCTACTACATATGCGGTGGGAGGTGCCAAAACCGGCAATCAACGAGTGAGCGGCAACACCGGAAATGACGTTGCGTCGTCCGGGAGACGCTAAGACAAACAGTGTACGGCCACGAGAGGAGCTCGTGAACTACTGCCCCCGGAAGTGACGTCGCGTAGTAAAGCAGAAGGAACGATGCTAGTATAAGGCTTGAAGGAGAGCACAAAGGGCAACACCAGCAGAAAAGCCATATTAGTAACACACCGGTTGGGACCTCAATGGGAGGGTACCGGAAAACAGAGTGGAGAGTCAGGTTAGGTTAGAACAGGAAGCATAAAGATGAGGTGCCTAACGAAGAATCCGTGATTGGTGGAGGATCTCCGTAGTGATGGTGCTTCTTAGGCAAATCTTTCAGGTGTGAGACTAGGTAGGCGAAGTGTGGATAGCAGACTTGATCCAGTGTAAGATACGGGTGGTGTGAGAGGGCCTCAGTACAGACGGCTCTGGTGATGAGAGAGATAAAGTTCAGTAAACAGTAAAATGTACATACATAAAATACATTGGTCATGTAGATAACAGATTATGTTATACAAGTATGTAGCCACCTGTGGGAGAAATACACAATCACAAAACTGTAGTCACATGAAAGTCAATAACGTGGAAGAGGCACGGACTGACTGGCCATGGTCTAGGTGGAAGAAAGATATGGATGTGCCTAGGGGGGTGTTACTGTCTAAGTAAGTTGTCAGAGAAAAGAGGCCAAATCATAGTCCCTATTAAGTCCCAAGGGGTGGAGGGTCTCCAACGTGTGGATCCAAAAGGCCTCCCTCCGTTTAAGCCGGGCCACCCGATCACCCCCACGGCGGATGGGGGGGAATATGTTCTATAACCTGGAACTGTAATTGTGAAACATTATGGCCATGATTATTAAAGGGAAGAGGGATGGGTAGCAGTAAGTTTTTGCAGCGGACCGTTGATTTATGTTTAGAGACGCGATCACGTATAGGTTGCGTAGTTTCCCCTACGTATAACAGTCCACAGGGGCATTTGATCAGGTAAATGACCCATGATGAGGCACAGGTAAAATAGTCCAGAATACGGTATGTTTTTCCTGAGCGAGGATGGTAAAAGGAAGGGCCTTTGAGAACGTTATGGCATTGTGAACAATTAAGACATGGGAAGGTCCCTGTGCGTGGACTTTGTAGAAATCGTTGGCGGGGAGATGGTTTACCAGATCCCAAGTCTGCCCTCACTAAGCAGTCTTTCAGGTTGGGTGGACGTTTGAAACAGGGGAGAAAAGGGTTTTGGAATTCGGCGATGTTAGGGTATGCTTTGGACAATAGGTGCCAGTTTTGACGTATGGACCTATGTAAGATATAAGAAAACGGGTGATACGAATGAATAAACGGGATCCGATTGGAGGCTCTATTAGGTCGTGGGGGTGAAGGAGCAGCAGCTTTTTCTAGTACAGATGGTGGGTATCCGCGTTGGGCAAATTTAGTGGCCATTTCTTGAAGACGGGCTGGTCTTAGCTCCGTATCGGAGACAATCTTAGAAACCCGATGAAACTGAGACCTGGGTACCGAATTCTTGGTGGCGGGAGGGTGAAAACTCGTAAAGTGTAACAAGCTGTTACGATCGGTACTTTTAGTATACAGGTCGGTAGTAATAGAACCGTCAGGTTGGAGAATGACCAAAGTGTCTAGGAAGTTGATCTGTGAGGAGTTATGTGACATGGTGAAAGAAATACCCGGCCTCTTTTCTCTGACAACTTACTTAAACAGTAACACCCCCCTAGGCACATCCATATCTTTCTTCCACTTAGACCATGACCAGTCAGTCCGTGCCTCTTCCACGTTATTGACTTTCATGTGACTACAGTTTTGTGATTGTGTATTTCTCCCACAGGTGGCTACATACTTGTATAACATAATCTGTTATCTACATGACCAATGTATTTTATGTATGTACATTTTACTGTTTACTGAACTTTATCTCTCTCATCACCAGAGCCGTCTGTACTGAGGCCCTCTCACACCACCCGTATCTTACACTGGATCAAGTCTGCTATCCACACTTCACCTACCTAGTCTCACTCCTGAAAGATTTGCCTAAGAAGCACCATCACTACGGAGATCCTCCACCAATCACGGATTCTCCGTTAGGCACCTCATCTTTATGCTTCCTGTTCTAACCTAACCTGACTCTCCACTCTGTTTTCCGGTACCCTCCCATTGAGGTCCCAACCGGTGTGTTACTAATATGGCTTTTCCGCCGGTGTTGCCCTTTGTGCTCTCCTTCAAGCCTTATACTAGCATCGTTCCATCTGCTTTACTACGCGACGTCACTTCCGGGGGCAGTAGTTCACAAGCTCCTCTCGTGGCCGTACACTGTTTGTCTTAGCGTCTCCCGGACAACGCGATGTCACTTCCGGGGGCTGTAGTATACGAGCTCCTCTCATAGCCATACTCTGTTGTCGTCGCGTCTCCCGGACGACGCAACGTCACTTCCGGGGGCTGTAGTATACGAGCTCCTCTCATAGCCGTACTCTGTTGTCGTCGCGTCTCCCGGACGACGCGACGTCACTTCCGGGAGCTGTAGTATACGAACTCCTCTCATAGCCGTACTCTGTTGTCGTCGCGTCTCCCGGACGACGCAACGTCACTTCCGGGGGCTGTAGTATAAGAGCTCCTCTCATAGCCGTACTCTGTTGTCGTCGCATCTCCCGGACGACGCGACGTCACTTCTGGGGGCTGTAGTATACGAGCTCCTCTCATAGCCGTACTCTGTTGTCGTCGCGTCTCCCGGACGACGCGACGTCATTTCCGGTGTTGCCGCTCACTCGTTGATTGGTTGTTGAGCCGGTTTTGGCACCTCCCACCGCCTATGTAGTAGCGGCCCTTCCGGCTCCTGACCAGACCAGCGGTGGATACCGCGTCTGACAGCGGCACGATACCTCACACCTATCAGGTATTTTCTGTACAAGCACAGGGTCTGGTCTCTTCTAATACACACCGGTATGTAACCCCTTGTTCTTTGTTCACCCTCAGCGTTCCTCTGGTCCGGATTTTTTCTAAGTTTTCTAAGGTATGCTATATTTAGTATCCCCTATCACCATCACTCTTCCGGCTCCTATGAGTCTCTAATATGACTCCTGTTGTGAATTCTGTGGCTGAGTTCACTTCTGTGGTCACAAGTGGTATTGCAGTCTCTGGGCTTCCTCCCTCAGGTGTTTTGGTGAGCTCGTTGGCTGCCTTGCTATTTAGCTCCACCTGAGTCTGTCTTCCTTGCTCCTTGTCAATGTTCCAGTGTTGGATCAGAGCTACTGCATCTTTCCTTGGGCCTGCTGCTCTGCTAGATAAGTGCTTCTAGTTTGTTTTCTGTTTTTTCTGTCCAGCTTGTTATTATCTTTTGCTGGAAGCTCTGAGAAGCAAAGGGGTGCACCGCCGTGCTGTTAGTTCGGCACGGTGGGTCTTTTTGCCCCTTTGCGTGGTTTTCGTTTTAGGGTTTTTTGTAGACTGCATAGTTCTCTTTGCTATCCTCGCTCTGTCTAGAATATCGGGCCTCACTTTGCTGAATCTGTTTCATTCCTACGTTTGTCTTTTCATCTTGCTAACAGTCATTATATGTGGGGGGCTGCCTATTCCTTTGGGGTATTTCTCTGAGGTAAGTCAGGCTTGTATTTCTATCTTCAGGCTAGTCAGCTCCTCAGGCAGTGTCGAGTTGCATAGGTAGTGATAGGCGCAATCCACTGCTGCTTCCAGTTGTGTGAGGATAGTTCAGGTACTGCAGTCTACAGAGATTCCACGTCTCAGAGCTCGTCCTATTGTTTTGGGTTATTGCCAGATCTCTGTATGTGCGCTGATTACTGCACGCTGTGTTGCCTGATTGCCAGCCATAACAGTACAAGGAGCCCTCCAATGATTTCCAATAGAGGGAAAAAAGAAATCCTGACATCATTTTTTTTTCTTAGCTCTGTCTTCAGTCTTTTTTTTCCCCTAGACATTAGAGTGCTTCAGGACACAGCTGTGGACATGGATATTCAGGCTCTGTGCTCCTCAATGGATAATCTCGTTGTAAATGTACAAAAGATTCAAGATACTATTGATCAGAAATCGATGCTAGAACCAAGAATTCCGATTCCTGATTTGTTTTTTGGTGACAGAACTAAGTTCCTGAGCTTCAGAAATAATTGTAAGCTATTTTTGGCCTTGAAACCTCATTCTTCTGGTAATCCTATTCAACAGGTTTTGATTATTATTTCTTTTTTGCGCGGCGACCCACAGGACTGGGCGTTTTCTCTTGCACCAGGAGATTCTGCATTGAGTAATGTTGATGCATTTTTCCTGGCGCTCGGATTGCTTTACGATGAGCCTAATTCAGTGGATCAAGCTGAGAAAAATCTGCTGGCTTTATGCCAGGGTCAGGATGATGTAGAAGTATATTGTCAGAAATTTAGAAAATGGTCAGTACTCACTCTGTGGAATGAATCTGCACTAGCGGCTTTGTTCAGAAAGGGTCTCTCTGAAGCTCTTAAGGATGTAATGGTGGGATTTCCTATGCCTGCTGGTTTGAATGAGTCTATGTCCTTGGCCATTCAGATCGGTCGTCGCTTGCGCGAGCGTAAATCTGTGCACCATCTGGCGGTATTGTCTGAGAGTAAACCTGAGCCTATGCAGTGCGACAGGACTATGACTAAAGTAGAACGGCACGAACACAGACGTCTGAACAGACTGTGTTTCTATTGTGGTGATTCTACTCATGCTATTTCTAATTGTCCTAAACGCACTAGGCGGTTCGATAGCTCTGCCGTTATTGGTACTGTACAGTCCAAGTTCCTTTTGTCCATTACCTTAATGTGCTCTTTGTCATCATATTCTGTCATGGCGTTTGTGGATTCAGGCGCTGCCCTGAATCTGATGGATTTGGATTATGCTAAACGTTGTGGATTTTTCTTGGAGCCTTTGCGGTGTCCTATTCCGTTGAGAGGAATTGATGCTACACCTCTGGCCAAGAATAAGCCTCAGTACTGGGCCCAGCTGACCATGTGCATGGCTCCTGCACATCAGGAAGTTATTCGCTTTTTGGTACTGCATAATTTGCATGATGTGGTCGTGTTGGGGTTGCCATGGCTACAAACCCATAATCCAGTATTGGATTGGAACTCTATGTCGGTAACCAGCTGGGGTTGTCAGGGAGTACATGGTGATGTTCCATTTTTGTCTATTTCGTCATCCATTCCTTCTGACATCCCAGAGTTCTTGTCGGACTTTCAGGATGTATTTGAAGAGTCCAAGTCTGATGCCCTTCCTCCGCATAGGAATTGTGATTGTGCTATCGATTTGATTCCTGGTAGTAAATTCCCTAAGGGTCGTTTATTTAATTTGTCCGTACCTGAACACACCGCTATGCGCAGTTATGTGAAGGAGTCCCTGGAGAAGGGACATATTCGCCCATCGTCGTCACCATTGGGAGCAGGGTTCTTTTTTGTAGCCAAGAAGGATGGTTCGCTAAGACCGTGTATTGATTACCGCCTTCTTAATAAGATCACTGTTAAGTTTCAGTATCCCTTGCCATTGATTTCTGACTTGTTTGCTCGGATTAAGGGGGCTAGTTGGTTTACTAAGATTGATCTTCGTGGTGCGTATAATCTGGTGAGAATCAGGCAGGGAGATGAATGGAAAACGGCATTTAATACGCCCGAGGGTCATTTTGAGTATCTGGTGATGCCGTTCGGACTTGCCAATGCTCCATCTGTTTTTCAGTCTTTAATGCATGACATTTTCCGTGAGTATCTGGATAAATTCTTGATTGTTTACTTGGATGACATTTTGATCTTCTCAGATGATTGGGAGTCTCATGTGAAGCAAGTCAGAATGGTTTTCCAGGTACTGCGTGCTAATTCCTTGTTCGTGAAGGGATCAAAGTGTCTCTTCGGTGTGCAGAAAGTTTCATTTTTGGGGTTCATCTTTTCCCCTTCTACTATCGAGATGGATCCGGTTAAGGTTCAGGCCATCCAGGATTGGACTCAGCCGACATCTCTAAAAAGTTTGCAGAAATTCCTGGGCTTTGCTAATTTTTATCGTCGCTTCATCTGTAATTTTTCTAGCATTGCCAGACCATTGACCGATTTGACCAAGAAGGGTGCTGATTTGGTTAATTGGTCTTCTGCTGCCGTGGAAGCTTTTCAGGAGTTGAAGCGTCGTTTTTGCTGTGCCCCTGTGTTGTGTCAACCTGATGTTTCTCTTCCGTTCCAGGTCGAGGTTGATGCTTCTGAGATTGGTGCAGGGGCGGTTTTGTCACAGAGAGGTTCTGGTTGCTCAGTGTTCAAACCATGTGCTTTCTTTTCCAGGAAATTTTCTGCTGCTGAGCGTAATTATGATGTGGGCAACCGAGAGTTGCTGGCCATGAAGTGGGCATTCGAGGAGTGGCGTCATTGGCTTGAGGGTGCTAAGCATCGCGTGGTGGTTTTGACTGATCATAAGAACCTTACTTATCTTGAGTCTGCCAAGCGCTTGAATCCTAGACAGGCCCGTTGGTCGTTGTTTTTTGCTCGTTTTGATTTTGTGATTTCATACCTTCCGGGCTCTAAAAATGTGAAGGCGGATGCTCTGTCTAGGAGTTTTGTGCCCGACTCTCCGGGGTTATCTGAGCCGGCGAGTATCCTCAAGGAAGGAGTCATTGTGTCTGCCATCTCCCCTGATTTGCGGAGAGTGTTGCAGAAATTTCAGGCTAATAAACCTGATCGTTGTCCGGCCGAGAAACTGTTCGTCCCTGATAGGTGGACTAGTAAAGTTATCTCTGAACTTCATTGTTCGGTGCTGGCCGGTCATCCAGGAATCTTTGGTACCAGGGAGTTGGTTGCTAGATCCTTCTGGTGGCCATCTCTGTCACGGGATGTGCGTGCTTTTGTGCAGTCCTGTGGAATTTGTGCTAGGGCTAAGCCCTGCTGTTCACGTGCCAGTGGGTTGCTTTTGCCCTTGCCGGTCCCGAAGAGGCCTTGGACACATATTTCGATGGATTTCATTTCTGACCTTCCCGTTTCTCAAAAGATGTCTGTCATTTGGGTGGTCTGTGATCGCTTTTCTAAAATGGTCCATCTGGTGCCCTTGGTTAAATTGCCTTCCTCCTCTGATTTGGTGCCTTTGTTCTTCCAGCATGTGGTTCGTTTACATGGCATTCCTGAGAATATTGTTTCTGACAGAGGTTCCCAGTTTGTCTCGAGGTTCTGGCGAGCCTTTTGTGGTAGGATGGGCATTGACCTATCTTTTTCCTCGGCCTTCCATCCTCAGACTAATGGCCAGACCGAACGAACCAATCAGACCTTGGAAACATATCTGAGATGTTTTGTTTCCGCTGACCAGGATGATTGGGTGTCATTTTTGCCGTTGGCTGAGTTCGCCCTTAATAATCGGGCCAGCTCGGCTACCTTGGTCTCTCCATTTTTCTGCAATTCTGGGTTCCATCCTCGTTTCTCTTCAGGACAGGTTGAGTCTTCGGACTGTCCTGGTGTGGATAATGTGGTGGACAGGTTGCAGCAGATCTGGACTCAGGTAGTGGACAATTTGACCTTGTCCCAGGAGAAGGCTCAGCTTTTCGCTAATCGCAGACGCCGTGTGGGACCCCGACTTCGTGTTGGGGATCTGGTTTGGTTATCTTCTCGTCATATACCTATGAAGGTTTCCTCTCCTAAATTTAAACCTCGTTTTATTGGTCCGTATAGGATTTCTGAGATTCTCAATCCGGTGTCTTTTCGTCTGACCCTCCCAGACTCCTTTTCCATACATAATGTATTCCATAGGTCGTTGTTGAGGAGATACGTGGCACCTATGGTTCCATCTGTGGAGCCTCCTGCCCCTGTTTTGGTGGAGGGGGAATTGGAGTATATTGTGGAGAAGATTTTGGATTCTCGTGTCTCTAGACGGAAACTCCAGTATCTGGTCAAATGGAAGGGTTATGCTCAGGAGGATAATTCCTGGGTTTTTGCCTCTGATGTCCATGCCCCAGATCTTGTTCGTGCCTTTCATGTGGCTCATCCTGGTCGGCCTGGGGGTTCTGGTGAGGGTTCGGTGACCCCTCCTCAAGGGGGGGGTACTGTTGTGAATTCTGTGGCTGAGTTCACTTCTGTGGTCACAAGTGGTATTGCAGTCTCTGGGCTTCCTCCCTCAGGTGTTTTGGTGAGCTCGTTGGCTGCCTTGCTATTTAGCTCCACCTGAGTCTGTCTTCCTTGCTCCTTGTCAATGTTCCAGTGTTGGATCAGAGCTACTGCATCTTTCCTTGGGCCTGCTGCTCTGCTAGATAAGTGCTTCTAGTTTGTTTTCTGTTTTTTCTGTCCAGCTTGTTATTATCTTTTGCTGGAAGCTCTGAGAAGCAAAGGGGTGCACCGCCGTGCTGTTAGTTCGGCACGGTGGGTCTTTTTGCCCCTTTGCGTGGTTTTCGTTTTAGGGTTTTTTGTAGACTGCATAGTTCTCTTTGCTATCCTCGCTCTGTCTAGAATATCGGGCCTCACTTTGCTGAATCTGTTTCATTCCTACGTTTGTCTTTTCATCTTGCTAACAGTCATTATATGTGGGGGGCTGCCTATTCCTTTGGGGTATTTCTCTGAGGTAAGTCAGGCTTGTATTTCTATCTTCAGGCTAGTCAGCTCCTCAGGCAGTGTCGAGTTGCATAGGTAGTGATAGGCGCAATCCACTGCTGCTTCCAGTTGTGTGAGGATAGTTCAGGTACTGCAGTCTACAGAGATTCCACGTCTCAGAGCTCGTCCTATTGTTTTGGGTTATTGCCAGATCTCTGTATGTGCGCTGATTACTGCACGCTGTGTTGCCTGATTGCCAGCCATAACAGACTCCCTCATGACCCCCAGACGCCGCTACTTACAGTGCCCAGTGACCTTATGGTCTCACCCACCACAATATAGTACGGTACGTAACTCACCTCCCCTTTCCTTTCTCTGCTATAACTCCGTCCTGTGGAACCATTAGTGCCTTGGTACTCGGTGTAGTCCTCCTCAGCGTATATATCGCTTATTCCTTTGACCTAATTCCTATATTGATGCAGTCTCTTCTCCAAATGATCTATGTATATACTTTATTTTGTATGGTTTCATGTGTCATTTTTTTGTTTATTTTGGTTATTTGTTTTCTCACATGTAGTTACTGACGAAGGTCCGTGTGAAGGACCGAAACGTTTATTATTGGGTACTACAATAAAATTTGCACGAAAGCATCAAGTTGAGTGCTAGGTTCTTTTTACTATTTGTACGAAGGTGTGGGAACCTAACCTTAGCACCATTTCACCAGTAGTGCATACGTTTTTTCTATTTAGCTCTCGGGGTCCAGACGTGTGACTGTGCAAAATTTTGTGGCTCTAGCTGCGACGGTGCAGATACCAATCCCGGACATACACACACATACACACACACACACATACACACATTCAGCTTTATATAGTAGACGTTACTAGCTACTTTTGCCCTTTTGTTGTCCCATATGAATGAAGTAATTAATGCTTGCAAATTGTTTAAGGAGGAGAAAGGGATCATTAGCGGAAATGTTCTGAATAAGTAAAGGATTTTAGGGAGGACGATTTGTCTTGACTGCTAGTATTTTACCTGTCCATGTCAATCCTGATTTACCCCAAGCAAGGAAGTCGTTTGAAATTGTGTTTATGACTTTGTCGATATTAGTTTTAATGGTGGATGGGATGTTTTTAGTGAATAATACCCCTAAATAGGGGATTTCAGTCTCTTCCCAGGTGAAACCTGTCCTCGCCCTCAAATACTCCTCGGCTTGTTTATCCAAGTTGAAATAGAGTAACTTAGATTTTCTGTTATTTATTTTAAAGTATGACACTCTAGAAAATGAATCAAGGATTTCCATCAAGTGTGAAGTCGAGGTTATCGGATACGAAAGGGAAAGCAGCAAGTCATCTGCAAAGAGACTGATTTTATATTGGCGATTGGAAGTGTTGGAGCCTGAAATTAGTTTGTTGTTTCTAATTTTGATCGCCAGTGATTCTATGGCCAATGCAAATAACAGGGGTGATAGTGGGCATCCCTGTCTGGTACCATTACTAATTACCTATTTTGACCTTAATGACCTGGCCGTTTTTTGCAATTCTGACCAGTGTCCCTTTATGAGGTAATAACTCAGGAACGCTTCAACGTATCCTAGCGGTTCTGAGATTGTTTTTTTCGTGACATATTGGGCTTCATGTTAGTGGTAAATTTAGGTCGATAATTTTTGTGTTTATTTGTGAAAAAAATGGAAATTTGGCTAAAAGTTTGAAAATTTCGCAATTTTCAAATTTTGCATTTTTATTCTGTTAAACGAGAGAGTTATGTGACACAAAATAGTTAATAAATAACATTACCCACATGTCTACTTTACATCAGCGCAATTTCAGAAACAAATTTTTTTTTTGCTAGGAAGTTATAAGGGTTAAAAGTTGACCAGCGATTTCTCATTTTAACAGCCAAATTTACAAAATCATTTTTTTAGGGACCACCTCACATTTGAAGTCAGTTTGAGGGGTCTATATGGCTGAAAATACCCAAAAGTGACACCATTCTAAAAACTGCACCCCTAAAGGTGCTCAAAACCACATTCAAGAAGTTTATTAACCCTTCAGGTGCTTCACAGCAGTAGAAGCAACATGGAAGGAAAAAATTAACATTTAACTTTTTAGTCACAAAAATGATCTTTTAGCAACAATTTTTTTATTTTCTCAAGGGTAAAAAGAGAAACTGGACACAAAAAGTTATTGTACAATTTGTCCTGAGTACGCCGATACCCCATATGTTGGGGGGGAACTACTGTTTGGGCGCACGACAGGGCTCGGAAGGGAAGGAGCGCCATTTGACTTTTGAATGAAAAATTAGCGCCAATCTTTAGCGGACACAATGTCGCATTTGGAGAGCCCCTGTATGCCTAAACATTGGAGCTCCCCCACATGTGACCCCATTTTGGAAACTAGACCCCCCCAAGGAACTTATCTAGATGCATAGTGAGCACTTTGAACCCCCAGGTGCTTCACAAATTGATCCATAAAAATGAAAAAGTACTTTTTTGCACAAAAAATTTCTTTTATCCTCAATTTGTTAATTTCCACATGGGCAACAGGATAAGATGGATCCTAAAATTTATTGGGCAATTTTTCCTGAGTACACTGATACCTCACATGTGGGAGTAAACCACTGTTTGGGCACATGGCAGGGCTCGGAAGGCAAGGAGCGCCATTTGACTTTTTGAATGAAAAATTAGCTCCAATCGTTAGCGGACACTATGTCGCGTCTGGAGAGCCCCTGTGTGCCTAAACATTGGAGCTCCCCCACATGTGACACCATTTTGGAAACTAGACCCCCCAAGGAACTTATCTAGATGCATAGTGAGCACATTGAACCCCCAGGTGCTTCACAAATTGATCCGTAACAATGAAAAAGTACTTTTTTTCACAAAAAATGTATTTTGGCCTCAATTTGTTCATTTCCACATGGGCAACAGGATAAAATGGATCCCAAAATTCATTGGGCAATTTCTCCTGGGTACAGTGATACCTCACATGTGGGGGTAAACCACTGTTTGGGCACACGGCCGGGCTTGGAAGGGAAGGAGCGCCATTTGACTTTTTGAATGAAAAATTAGCTCCAATCGTTAGCGGACACCATGTCGCGTTTGGAAAGCCCCTGTGTCCCAAAACATTTGAGCTCCCCCACATGTGACCCCATTTTGGAAACTAGACCTCTCATGGAACTAACCTAGATGTGCGGTGACCACTTTAAACCCCCAAGTGCTTCATAGAAGTTTATAATGCAGAGCCGTGAAAATAAAAAATAATTTTTCTTTCCTCAAAAATTATTTTTTAGCCCGCAATTTTTTATTTTCACAAGAGTAACAGGAGAAATTGGACCCCAAAAGTTGTTGCCCAGTTTGTCCGGAGTACGCTGATACCCCAAATGTGGGGGGAACCACTGTTTGGGCACACGTCGGGGCTCAGAAGGGAAGTAGTGACGTTTTGGAATGCAGACTTTGATGGAATGGTCTGCGGGCATCATGTTACGTTTATTTATAACAATAATCACATTTCTCATAAAATACCATATAATTAACATGACATGCTCAACAAGGGAAAGCAAAACGGTACCAGACCTGTGTGACCTACCACTTACTGCTATTAACGTAATAAGGTGCTCAGTGCCACTGTAGTGTTATGGGACAAGGAACCCCCCAGGATCAAATGTTACTATATCATATCTCCTCACACCTCAAATATCTCCAAAGTATCTCTATCCTTCTATAGCACAGCGTAATAAACCTGGTTTGCTTCCTTACCCATATAGCAGATAGCGGATGGTCGCACAGTGCAGCCCCAACGCACGTTTTGCGTTGGCTTCGTCAGGGGCGGTACTGTGGTGTGTGTGGGGGAGGTTGTAACAACTCTGCTGGCATCACGGCATGGCCTCTCATCTCTCACACTCTCTTACCCACTGCTCTAGGTCATGTTGCGGTTTCTGTTTCATGCCAGCTCCATGTTCTGTGTCTCTGCTCTCTGCATGCTTCAGGGCTATGTGTACAGGGGGCCTGAAGTCTCTGGTTCTTATAGGAATCAGGTGCATCTGTCTAATCTGTTCCTGACCAATTACCAAGAGGCCTCCTGTATATAGTGCAGCTCCACCCTGTGGTCTGGGCCTGTGCAATGTGTTAGCTCAGTTACTGTTTAGCTTCTGAGTTTGCCAGGTCTTGCTCTAAGTTACTCCCTCTCTGGAGGCTTTTCTCTGTGCTATTGCCTTGATCTTGTTGTCCGCCCTCCAGGAGGCAGAATATTCTGGTCCCTGTGTATTTGTCCTTGTGTCTTGTTCCATTGCCTTGTCTGTACTTAGTTTTATCTTGGTCTCCTTGTCTGTGGCTTCCTTCCCTGCTGTGTCTTTCCTTGTGTTCTCAGTCTGCTTACACTCCGCACTTTTGCGGCTCTGCCTGCTTTGTATCTTGGTGGCTTTACCGCTGCTCCGCACTCCAGCGGTTCTGCTCCGTTCTACTCTGCTCCGCTCCCGTTGCTGCAGAAAACTCTTGCTGCAGTTCCTCTCTGCAATCCTTGCGGTTCCACTCTGCTTAGCTTCTGCAGTATCTCTTGCTGCAGCTTCTCTCCACGTTCTTTGTGGCTCTGCTCAGCTTTTGTTGCTACGCTATCTCTTGCTGCTTTTCCACTCCTATCTGCAGTCTTGCACTCCTCTTCCTGTGTGAACAGGTCCCTACCTGTTCCTTCATGCTCCTTTCCTTCTGGCTTGTTTCCGTACCTGCATCTCCTGTGTGAACAGGTCCCAACCTGTTTCATCATACCTCATTCCTTTCTGCTTGTTTTTTTTTCATGCACCTCCAGTGTGAACAGGTCCCTACCTGTTCCTCCAAACTATATATCTCTACCTGCACCTCCAGTGTGAACAGGTCCCTACCTTTTTCTCCAAACTACATATCTGTACCGGCACCTCCAGTGTGAACAGGTCCCTACCTGTTCCTTCATATACCACATCAACCAGTCCTGTGTTCTCTGCCGTGCCTTCCAATCCTGTGTTCCTGCCAGTCCTGCCGTTCCTGCCCTGCCTTCCAGTCCTGTGTTCCTGCTGTCCTAGCCAGTCCTGTGTTTCCTGCCGTGTCTCTGCCAGCCCTGTGTTCTCTGCCGTGTCTCTGCCAGTCCTGTCTCAGCCGTGCCAGCCTACTCGTCTGAGTTCCAGCCGTGCTCTTCTGCCAGTCCTGCCTGATGCCCGCACTAATCCTGGTGTTCCTGTCTCCCAAGTGGGATCAGCAGCCACAGCCAGACACCACCCTGGAGTAGCACCTGGCAGCTGCCTGCTGCACAAGCCTGACCACCATCAGAGGCTCCAGTGAAAACCCAGGCAGCTGTCATAGTCACGCCCCTTCCAGGGTAGTCTGGTTTGTGGCACAGTGGGGCCGATATTTGATAAAACCTTAGCAGCGCACAATACTGCATACACTGTGCTATATAGTGAAAACAGCGTAAAGTACAAAATATACCCATATCATAACATGACGTTATATATGTGACACCAAGACATAAAAATGGACTTATATCCTTGTGTTATTAAATATAAACATTATTTATGAACATACATAGTTAGTGCAATTACATAATTCAGATTTTAATAAACATATAGCAGGACATACTCCCCAAACATCCCATCACAATGTTCTTTGAAAACCATGCTTGTTTTGGCGTCATCACATGTGCTCTAAAGCTACATTCTACATTAAAAACAAGAACAAAAGATATATTAAAATTAAAAAACACACACACAATACAATATATATGGAGACTCTATTACAGGAAGGAACTGAAACTAACTTGTTTATTCAGGCCCACTGGAGCAACCGTATTCAGAATAGTGATCCAACGGCACTCATGTTGTGCCAATTTTCTTTTCAAATCACCCCCTCTGATGCCAGCTCGTATCCTATCTATCCCCCTGATTTTTAGTTCTTTAGGGTTACAGTTGTGATATACCCTGAAATGTTTTGGGATAGGTTTAAGACTGGCCACATCTTCCACGTCACACGATGCAATTATGTCTCTCACGTGTTCCCGTGTATGAACACGCAATTCCCGAGATGTGAGACCTACATATATTAGGTTGCACGAACATACTGCGTAATACACCACAAATGTGGTGCTGCAGCTAATGTAGTCTTTAATTTGAAATTCCTTTTTGCCATCTGATGACGTGAAAGTTGTGGCCCTCACTAGGTTTTTGCACGCAAGGCAATCTCCACATGGATAGAATCCGTTTTTCTGTTTGCTGGCATTAAATGGATCCTGAGTTTTTGCCACATAGTGGCTATGCACCACCATGTCACGGATATTGCCACTTCTTCGTGATGTAAGAAGGGGTCTATCTGGAAGACATTTCTGTAGATTCGAATCTGTTTTTAAAATGGGCCAGTGTTTCTGTAAGATGTCTCTCATCATTTCCCATCTATGATTAAAGGTGGAAATGAATCTGATTTGATTATCCCCCATTTGTTTGTCTTTCCTTTTTGGTCTTAATAATTCATTTCTATCCGCTTTTTTGGCCCTTGCATATCCCTTTCTGATAGAACGCCGACTGTAACCACGTTGGCCAAAGCGTTCACTCAGGTCCCTCGCTTGTTCCTCAAACATATGGTCAGAGGTACATATTCGTCGGGCCCGCAAGAACTGTCCTATAGGGATAGTCTTTATTGTGGACTGAGGATTAGATGATGAGGCATGCAACAAGGCATTCACTGAAGTCTCTTTGCGGTACATATCCGTGTAGATGTATCCATTCTCCTGAACTTTCAAAGTGATATCCAAAAAGGAAATCTCCTTTTTGTTGTACAGATAGGTCAACTTGATGTTGGAGCTGTTGCGATTGAGTCCCACCATAAACTGTTGTAAATCAGAGACAGGGCCCTGCCAGATGAACAGAACATCATCAATAAATCTGTACCATCCTAAAATTTTTGTTCTTGTTTTTAATGTAGAATATAGCTTTAGAGCACATGTGATGACGCCAAAACAAGCATGGTTTACAAAGAACATTGTGATGGGATGTTTGGGGAGTATGTCCTGCTATAAGACCTGGAAGATGGACCCAAGACGTGTCTTTTTCTTGTGAACTAATGGGAAATCTATGAAGCAGCATCACTACTTAATAGCATATGTTTATTAAAATCTGTATTATGTAATTGCACTAACTATGTATGTTCATAAATAATGTTTATATTTAATAACACAAGGATATAAGTCCATTTTTATGTCCTGGTGTCACATATATAATGTCATGTTATGATATGGGTATATTTTGTACTTTACGCTGTTTTCACTATATAGCACAGTGTATGCAGTATTGTGCTCTGCTAAGGTTTTTATCAAATATCGTATATATAGGTTCATATGTGGTAGATAAATTATGATTATATTTATAAGTATGTGTAGATTGTTTATTCATTAAAGCTTGCAAGCGGCTCACCGCTGTAAGAATTTTTGAATGGCACACTGGGCAGTAAATAGTTAATGTTCACAGATGCTGCAACATAGCTCTTCCCCTTCTGATATGGGCGGGTTACCTTTCCGGACACAGTGCGCATGTCCTCCATGGCTAGTGTCCTGGGGCATTGTGGACGGCGCCTGGTAGTGACGTTTGCGCTTCAGTGACGTCATTTAGACGTCCCTGGATGTGCTCCGTCATGGAGGGCGCCAGACGTGATGCAGTTCCCGGCGCAGTCAGCGGCGCACATGCGCTACATCCTGTGTCCGATTAAGGACAATTGAAAATCATACAAAAACCTCCCCCACACACACCACAGTACCGCCCCCTGACGAAGCCAACGCGAAAAAAAAGACAGCCTGTAGCTTGGCAGGATCCATAGCCAAACCCTGGGCAGAGATGATATAACCAAGGAAAGGCAAGGACTCCTGCTCAAACACACACTTCTCCAACTTGGCGTAGAGGGAGTTTGCCCGTAAGAGGTCGAAGACTTTGCGAACATCTCTCCGATGGGAGTCAATATCTGGAGAGAAGATGAGAATATCATCCAGATAGACTACGACCCAGGTGGTGAGCATATCCCGGAAGATGTCGTTCACAAAGTCTTGGAAAACGGCTGGGGCATTATAGAGCCCAAAGGGCATCACCAGATATTCATAGTGCCCATCCCTGGTGTTAAAAGCCATCTTCCATTCATCACCCTCACGGGCCAATAGTGCTTGGGGAGAGAGGAAAGATCTGCGGGTACCTGTGTAGTAGCAACCTGACTGCACTACCTCTGACATCTACCCTCGCAGGATTTACTCCATCCCAAAATTCTCCCAGAGGACCACTCAATATGAGGAGAATGGTAGCGAAGCCATGGTATCCCCAACAGGACCTCATCAATTCCCTCAGGAATGGCTAATAGGGAGATTATCTCCTGATGTGATGGAGACACAGAAAGCGTGAAAGGAATGGTTTGGTGGGTAATCTGTGAGGGTAGTGTTGACCCATTTACCACTCGAACTGTCACAGGCTTGGCGAGCATCACCAAGGGTATTGCGTGAAGCTGGGCAAAAGAGGAAGACATAAAATTACCCTCTGCCCCAGAATCCACGCATAGCTCGACCATAAGAGTGGATGGGCCTATGGTAATTGTCCCCTTGAAGGACAACTTTGAGGCAAACGTCGCCGTGTCTAGTGTACCTCCTCCAACTGCCACTAAACGCTGACGTTTCCCCGACCGCTGAGGACCCTTGGAGGCAAGATGTCCTGACTGCCGGTAAACATGACGGACCTTATGTGCACGGGCGGACTGAGACTTGGATCCCGCTCGTGTCACCTCTAAGGCCTCATGTGACTCGGACGCCTGGACTGGAGATTCCAAAGGTTTGGCGAAGGTGGGAGCCAGCCGAAACCTCTGCCTACACTGGGCTCGCTCCAACCTTCGCTCGTGAAAACGAAGGTCTATGCGAGTAGATATGGCTATGAGCTCCTCCAGTGTGGCGGGAATCTCCCTAGTGGCCAAAGCGTCTTTCACATGGTCAGCCAGCCCCCTCCAAAATATGGGAATGAGGGTTTTATCTGACCATTCCAACTCAGACGCTAATGTCCGGAAGAGAACAGCAAAATGGCTGACCATGGTTGAACCCTGAGTCAAAGCCAGCAGCTGGAGCGCTGTATCATGGGTGACTTGAGGTCCTAAAAAGACCTGTTTCAGAGAGTCCAGAAACCGAGGAACACTCCGCACCACATGATCGTTGCGCTCCCACAGCGGCGTAGCCCACTCCAACGCTCTGTCCGACAAGAGGGAGATTATGAATCCCACCTTTGCCCGCTCAGTAGGGAAACGTGCAGCCAGGAGCTCGAGGTGTATACCACATTGGCTCACAAAACCCCTACAGGACTTACTGTCCCCAGAGTATCTCTCAGGCAAAAGAAGGTGAGATAGGGTCGGAACAGAGGTGGCAGTGGGTAAAGCTGCTGCAGCCACGCTAGCAGCCTGAACAGCTATTGCGGTAACATCCACCGCCGAGGTTGCACGCTCAAGAGACGCCAACCGGCCCTCCAGCAGCTGGATGTACCCCTGCAATCGCTGTTCATCCGCCATTACTTAGCCAGATCCTGGCACTAGTATTCTGTTAGGGTTGGCGGAACGCACCAAATATATAGTTTATTAAATGGAATTGGTGCGTTCGCAACCCGGGATCCACCGTGCAGGAAAGTACCTGCTGCTAAGTAAGACGGACTATATGGCGGTACTATAAGTATACATACAAGGGTTAACTTCACCCTGCGTGAAGGAAGCGATCCTGTTGCATCACAGGACCGCGGTACCGCACATAGAGCGCGAGCAATAAGTCAGCGAACACAACCCCAACTAGGATTGAAGTCCGATTAGGCCACTGCTGGCACAACACCGCAACTGGGTAAGGAAACTATTGAAATAGTAAATAAAGGCACGAGAGTGCGTGCGTGCGGTGCCGCACTGACGGACGCCACTAACCACCCAGGCTTGGGTAACGAAAGCGCAGAGGAAGCGCACGGCGCCGTACTGGCGGACACAGCAACTGGACGCTGTGATGTGTGTTTCGTGCTGTTGGATAAGTCGGATACACCTTCCGCGAACAGACATTCAATAGGGAGGGTTATTTAAAGAGCGACTTTCACTCACAACACACACATATTTACAAGACAATACTAGCGCACGGCCATGGCCAGTTTATATAGTTGCAGCATAAGAAGCTGCTACTGAAGTTTTTGCCCTTTCAGGACCTTCCAGGAGGACCAATGGAAAGTGCTGCAGTACCTGAGCATGTTTTGCCCTTTCAGGACCTTCCAGGAGGACCAATGGAATGTACTGCAGTACCTGAGCATGTGACCGAACATGTGGCCCTCGACCTCCAATGGGAGACCCTGCCCTGGGCATGCTCAGTGTGAGTAAATAAGGACTTAGTCCCAGAGAGGCTTGCTCGCCGCAGATCAGTGCAGGGTACCATAGGAAAGCCAGAAAAGGCAGTAGTGACCCTATGCACCGAATCAGCCTCAGCGAGACGCTGGGAGCGACGTCTCCGCTGAGCAGAGCCCACTGCGGCCGATACCGAATGGGAGACCGCAGCAGACACGGATCGAGATTCCCCCTGTGCAGCAGAGGAAACTCGACTCCTAACAGATTCAGGCTCTATGTATCAGAGATCCTTATCTGCAGATTAGGGAAGACTGCATAATTCTGAAATTGGATCCAGCCTTTATTCCGAAGGTAGCCTCTATTAAAAATAGAAACCAGGAGATTATACTCCCTTCATTTTGTAACAACCCTGCTAACGAGAAAGAAAGGGCTCTCCATTCTCTGGATGTTAGACAGGGGGTTTTGGATTATCTAAAAGCCACAGACTCTTGGCGTACAGATCCGAACATTATTTTGTTTGGAGAAAAGAATAGGGGTAAGAAGGCCTCTAAGGCCTCAATTGCACGTTGGATCTCAAACGTGATCTCAGACGCTTATCAGTCAGAAGGTATGTCTCCTCCTGTAGGCTTAAAAGCCCATTCTACCCACGGGGTTTCTGCCTCTTGAGCGGAGCGTGCAGGAGCTTCTGTAGAACAGATGTGTAAGGCCGCAACATGGGCCAAGGCTGACACTTTTTATAAACATTATAAGCTAGATGTAACGTCTGGTCAGCACACGGCTTTCGGGAGGAAGGTCCTCCAAGCGGTAATCCCACCCTGAGGAGGTCCTTTGGTTTTCTCCAGGGTGCTGTCAGGAGGGACGTCCTGGAAAATAGGTAATAGTCATACCGGTAATTATGTTTCCAGGAGTCCATACTGACAGCACCGGTAGTTCCCCCCATGTATGTAATAAACTCAGGTATATTCAGACTTGTGCCTATATACTGTTTGTAATATGATTATGTCATTAAAATGTTTTATTTGCATTATTCCATGTTTTGGTTCTTGTTACAACACTGAGGATCGGTGGGTGGAACCGGATATTTGAACTCTCATGTGTTTCCTGTCCCTGCAAGGAGGAGAAGGACGTCCTCCAGGGTGCTGTCAGTATGGACTCCTGGAAACATAATTACCGGTATGACTAATACCTATTTTTTTTCTTTTTCAAACATTTTAATTATATTTCAAATGTTGAAACAACTGTGAAAAGTTTTAAAGTTTTATATAAGGAAAATATGGGAAGGAGGAAATAAGGGGGGGAAGGAAAGAGGGAAGACATATGGGAAGGGGTCAGAGGGTAAACTGGAGAACTTTAATTCAAATAGTGTCTACATGAGTAGATTAAAACCATAACTTAATTCTAGATGGATAGAATTTTAGACAATAGTAACGAATAAAACTTAGTCTCGTTCAGAAACACAGTTATAACCGGGTTATCAATGGGTAAAATACCCTAAAAGAGAAAATATTAACAAACAAAATATCAAATACAAGTGACTACCTAACAGGTTAGATTTGGGGGAACAAGAGATTCCATTTATCCCATTTTAAACTATACTTGGATAGATTACCATTTATTACTGCAAATCTATATTCCAGGGAGTTGTGAACGTCAGAGAGTCCCAGCACCGTTTTCTTTTTCCAATAGAAAGCTATCAAATGTTTTGTTACTAATAAGATATGTATAACAACATATCTCAATGAGGGGTGAATGTCATCCAAATCAATAGAAAGTAAAGCCGTTTGAGGGGTGAGAGTCAACTCTCTGTTGAGAATTTTGTTTATATAAATAGATATCTGTCTCCATAGAGGTTTAATTTTTGGACAGCTCCAGAATACGTGCAATAAGCTTCCTGGGTAACCACATTCCCTCCAACAAAGAGGAGATTGCGTATTATTAATATGTGAAAGCCTTACTGGAGTAAGATACCATCTTGCCAAAATCTTATAGAATGATTCGTGGAGGGTTAATGAAATATTGGAGGAATAAGAATTATTTATGGCCCTTTCCCAATGTTCTTCCCTAATTGGAGTTCTTAGATCTTTCTCCCAGTGGAGTAGATAGGAGTTTTTAGTAAATTTAGTGTCATTATTGAAGTGATTATAAAGGTATTTCGTGCTCCAAAAAGCTTGTGGCGTGTGTTGTTGAGAAGTAGAATTGCTATTTCCGCCTTCGGATATGGTCTACCTATGAATTTACTGAGTTGTTCCTTTAGAACAAAATATGACATAAAATCTGAGGGCTGGAGGTTGAACTTTTCTTTTAATTTTTCAAAGCTAATAAAATTATCGTTATACATATCTTTAACAGTTTTAATGCCTAGTTGTGACCATTTTGTTGGGAAGTGGGAGTTGTAAATGTCCGCAAGTAACGGAAGTGGAAAGTTGTTTAATAAATCTGATTTGTTTATGCCTCTCTTAGGTTTAGCGAGTTTAACCCACGCGGCGGAAATAGCCCCCCCTAATGGGGTGTGAAGAAGTGGGAGGTTTAGGTTTGAATAATTTGTCATATATATAATTTTTCAGGGGTCGGTTATTGTTGTTGGAAACCTCTAGTTCCAACCAGGCCGGATTTGTTGAATTGTTGAACCAGTTAAGGCTTTGCTTTCTAAGGTTGCTGAAAAAATAGGCTTGGATGTTCGGCAACCCTAGGCCTCCTTTACATTTATTTTTATAAAGGACTAGCTGAAGAACCCGGCGTTGCCTGGGCATAGTAAATATCTGTGGTTAGTTATAGCACCTCACTTGTCTTATTTTCCCATCACGCCTCTCATTTTCCCAATCACATCTTTCATTTTCCCCCTCACACCTCTCATTTTCTCCCTCACTCCTCTCATTCCCCCCTAACACTTGTCATTTCAACTTCACATCTGTCATTTTCTGATCACTCCACTATTTTTCCTCACGCCTCTCATTTTGCACTCACACCTTTTCATTTTCACCTCACACCTCTCATTTTCACCTCATCACCTCAGTATATACATGTTTGTCATCTCCCTTATATATAGTATACATCTGTATGTCATCTCCTGTATATAGTATATACCTGTATGTCATCTCCCCTGTATATAGTATATACCTGCTGTGTGTCATCTCCCCTATATATAGTATATACCTGAATGTCATCTCCTATATATAGTATATACCTGTATGTCATCTCCTCCTGTATATAGTATATACCTGTAGGTCATCTGCTCCTGTATATAGTATATACCTGTGTGTCATCTCCTCCTGTATATAATATATACCTGTATGTCATCTCCTCCTGTATATATATGTACCTGTATGTCATCTCCTCCTCTATATAGTATATACCTGTATCATCTCTCCTGTATATAGTATATATCTGTGTGTCATCTCCCCTGTATATAGTATATACCTGTGTGTCATCTCCTCCTGTATTAGACCTCGTTCACACGTTATTTGCTCAGTATTTTTACCTCAGTATTTGTAAGCTAAATTGGCAGCCTGATAAATCCCCAGCCAACAGGAAGCCCTCCCCCTGGCAGTATATATTAGCTCACACATACACATAATAGACAGGTCATGTGACTGACAGCTGCCGTATTTCCTATATTGTACATTTGTTGTAGTTTGTCTGCTTATTAATCAGATTTTTATTTTTTTTTTTTTAAATTCGTTTATTAACAACAAAATAAATTGCGTTACAAACAATGTATGTTGGACACATTGAACATGACTTATAGTACTATCAAGTGTACAGTGTTAAGCATGAAATAAAAGGTACTTATTACTCTTAACCAATGTTATGATGTATTTGTTAACCATCTGTAACATACATAATACATATATATTACATAAGTAAGGAAAGAGAAAACCTGTGAAACTAAAACTCTCGAATTAGGACTACTTCTACTCTAATTACTAACTAATTCGCCATATATCCCTGTGCCCAACCCCCACGCGCTGCCCCCGACCACATCTATAGGGTGAGATGAGAAGAGTTCCATTGACCCCAAATCTTATCAAATTTTCCCGGACAGCCCCTGTTCCGATATAGCGTACGTTCATATGGGATAACAGAATTAACCAGGTCAATCCAAGCTCTCACAGAAGGGCAGGAATTTCCCATCCACCTCAGCGCTAGTACCTTACGTGCGAAAAAGAGCACCTCCCGCAAGAAAGTACCAATATAATGGTCCCAGGTCTCCTCCTCCCACACTCCAAATATACAAACTAATGGGTCCAGAGGAATAGGGATCAGCAGCAGTGATGTTAACAGTGATGTCACCTCTTTCCAATAGCGCAGGATAATAGGACACCTCCATATCATATGAATAAAGTCCGCATCTAGTGAGTGACACCGCATACATTCTGTCGTTTGAAACCGACCCATCCTACAAAGTCGCGTCGGGGTTAGATATGATTGATGTATAATATACAACTGAGTCATCCTGTTATTAACTGACGGAGATACTTTAATCGGGGATTCGAGGATGTCCTCCCATTCCTCCTCATGCAAGTTAGAAAGCAGTTCACTCCATTTTCCTTTAACAGAATTGACGGTGACTGTAGACCCCGAAGATAGCAAATATGTGTATAGGGAGGAGATAAGACCCTGAGGGCCCTGCGATTTAAGGATCCCTATCAAGGGCAAAGAAGATATAGCGCGACCTGTACCCATAAGCCTCAAATATGATTGAATAGCTGACCTTAGCTGTAGGTATCGAAAAAACTGAGACCGCGGTATCTCATATTTATTTTGCAATTGTTCAAAAGACGCGAAGCTCCCCCCATTATACAGATCACCTATTGCGGAGACCCCACGTTCTATCCAAAAACCAGTTGACGGGTGATTCAATAAAGTAGAGAAATAGCTATTATTCCACAAGGGCATCTCTGCTATAATATCTACAAATCCTATAATTTTTTTAATTTGTCTCCAGACTGAACGCGCCAGACGGAGCAAGGGTAGCAATCTAGGGGCACCAGTTTTTTCCGCCTCCAAAAAATTTAGTGGGCAGTCAGCTTGGACCGAGTGAAGTAAGTGATTTTCTGAGTTGGGAAGGCGATTATTGGGCATCCACCTATTGAGAGCTCTGACCTGACCGGCCAGATAATACAAATAAAAATCTGGAAGCGCCGCTCCTCCCCCTTGCTTGGGTCTCTGTAGTGTGGATATCTTAAGTTTGGGCCTAGATTTCCCCCATATAAATGTAGTAAGTTGGGAATTCAGCGCTGCAAAAAAGGACCTGGGTATCAGCACAGCACTATGTTGGAGGCAGTAATTGAACTTGGGAAGTAAAATCATTTTAATTAAATTAATGCGTCCAGCCACGGATAATGGGAGTTTACTCCAAGTCGCAAATTTCGCTTTAACTAATTCTAACAGTGGGAGTATATTAAGTTGCAAGTCGAATCTACTACACTGAGAGATGTATATACCTAAATATTTAAAACTGGGTACAACAGGAAGGGGGGAGAGAGCCCCAAGACCGAGTATTGGAGAATGGGAAAGGGGCATTAACGCGGATTTGTCCCAGTTTATATATAGGCCTGAATATCTACTAAAAATATCTATGGTAGCGATTACCCGCGGCAGCGTTTCTTCCACTTGATCCATGAATATCACCATGTCATCCGCATATAAGCCAATGGTGTCCACACGGCCAGCTATATGAATACCCTTAATGACAGATGAGGACCTTATTCGTATTGCCAATGCCTCTATTGCCAGGGCAAAGAGGGCCGGGGAAAGGGGGCAACCTTGTCGTGTTCCTCTATATAAAGAGAAGGGTTCAGAAATGGAACCATTTATAATTATACGGGCTCTAGGTTTCATATATAGCAGTCCAACCCACTTTAAGAATTTATCGCCAAAGCCGTATTTCCTCAAACATGCTATTAAAAAGGGCCATTCAAGAGAATCAAAGGCCTTGGCCGCATCAAGCGATGCCAGTGCCCAAGAGTTATCTGGCACCAGTGAGCTATATTGGACTATGGATTGGACACGTCTAATATTAATAGATGTATTTTTGCCTGGCATGAAGCCCATCTGGTCTGGATGTATGAGATTTAATATAATCGAGTTCAACCTAGCGGCCAAAATTTTAGTGAAGATCTTGTAATCAACATTAAGCAGTGATATTGGGCGATAGGATCCACATTCCAGGGAGTCTTTCCCCTCCTTTTTGAGTATAATGATATTTGCCTCATAAAAGGTGTCTGGCATACAACCCTCCTCCCACATCCCCCGAAACACCTTCAACAAAAGTGGCGCTAGGATATCACGGTATTTCCTATATAATTCAATGGGGAACCCGTCTGGACCAGGGGCCTTCCCTGAGGCCATATCTGTCAAGGCCTGATCAACCTCCTCCAAAGTGAACTCAGCGTCCATAAAGGCACGTTGAGCTGGATCTAATACAGGGAATGTCACATCTGATAAATAATCTAAATTTTCCAAAATATCAAAATCACATTTAGATGTGTACAATGACTCGTAATAGTTATGGAAACAATGAAGTATCTCCTCTGTTGAGGATACTAATAAACCATCTGATGTTCGGATTTGCAATATAGTATTGGATACATTATGCTGTCGTACTAGAAAAGCTAAAAATTTGCTAGCCTGGTTTCCCATTTCAAAATAGGATTGGCGGGTAAAAAATAGTTTACGTTTGGATTTAGTGTCTATGTATTGGTTATATAATCTCTGGGAGGTTTGCCACTCAAGCTTATTACCATTAGTTGGGTTAGATACATATGCAGACTCTGAGTCTTTTAGTCGTTGTTCCATCTCATCATCCTCCCTCGAAGTTACCTTTTTAATGTGAGATATTGTAGACGATAGGCACCCTCTTAAATATGCCTTAAGGGCATCCCAAAATATGTTGGTACCCTGGAATCCCGAATTAGACGAAATGAAGCATTTCAACTGATCTACTGTTCTGTCCTCAGAGTCAAATAATTTAAGCCAGAATGGGTTCAGTTTCCAGGTGATGCTTTTCCTGGATTGCCCATAGTTAAGTCTAAGGATTACTGGGCTATGGTCAGATATTCCCCTATTACCATGTTCAATGCTATCTACCCATGTTGCTAGCTCCACCGATACAAATATGTAATCTAGGCGGGAAAGAGCGCTTCTGGTAGATGAATGACAGGTAAAACCTTTCACCCCAGGGTGACGCATTCTCCATATATCCAACCATCCACTCCCCTCCATAAACAGAGCCAGCTGGGATGGAGCCCGGGAGGTTGAACCCCCAGCCATCCCTTCACCCAGTCTCAATCTATCCAGGGCGCCATCCATAACTAGATTAAAATCTCCCATACATATAACATTCGCGTCCGGGAAGTTCAGGGCAAAGCTCAACGCCTTTCTGAGTATAGATATATTAGCTGGAGGAGGGTTATAAAGACACAGTATGACGTACTCTCTAGAGTTAATTAATACATGAACAAAAACGAATCGGCCCTCAGAGTCTCTCCTGGCCTCTTTCACCTCCCACCTGACGTCCCTATGGATCAAGAGTGAGACCCCCCTTGAGTAGCTAGTGTGAAACGCGTGTATGGACCATTGTACCCATGGTTTTTGCATATACCGAGCTGTGTCTCTAGTCAGGTGTGTCTCCACTAGTGCCACTATATGTGGACGGCAGCGTTTGATCAGAGAAAATACCTTAATTTTTTTCCGGGGAGACTTAATACCGCGTACATTCCAGGTCATACATATCAATTCAGACCCCATATTCACGTATTAAAATATAACAAAATACGAAAAAAGGGATTGCTGTCCAGGTAAGGCCCAGGGGCAACACGCGACGGGAGAGAGGACCATTGATGGCGAATTCTACCTATAGAACAGATTAAACAAACATAAAAAACATGGAAAAAAGAACAATGCAAAAAACAAACATTGTAGGAGTATAGTCTCGTACTCCCGTTAGTAAACAAATTCGGGGATACTCTCGCCAAACTCAGCGTCCAGTATCGTTGTTATGTCAGACATCCACATAGAGAGCTCTATTATGCATATACCCGCACCCGTACATTAGGAGTTTTTTGCATTGGAAGTCTTATGGACCCGTAGCCATTCAGTTGCCTCTTCCGGATCAGTGAAGAATATAGAAGATCCCTCATGAACAACCCGCAGACGAGCTGGGTAAATCATGGAGTAAATGATATTCCGGTCTCTCAGTTGTTTTTTGATTTCCATGAAGCGTGCTCGTTGTTTCTGAAGCTCCATCGAGAAATCCGGAAAAATCGAAATCGTGGAGTTATGAAATTTGATAGGGCTCCTCTGCCGCGCCAATCGTAGAATGGTATCTCTATCCTTGCAATTAAGAAGGCGAGCCAGAAAGGGCCTTGGCGGAGTTCCGGGAGGGACGGGCCTCGTAGGGACCCTATGAGCCCTCAGATTTTTATTTTTGAAGGATAATACCAGACTTGTGTGTGTTTTAGGGCGAGTTTTGTTTGTCAAGTTGTGTGTGTTGAGTTGCGTGTGGCGACATGCATGTAGCGACTTTTGTGAGATGAGTTTTGTGTGGCGACATGCGTGTAGCAACTTTTTGTGTGTCGAGTTGCATGTGACAGGTTAGTGTAGTAAGTTGTGTGCAGCAAGTTTTGCGCATGGCAAGTTTTGCGCGTGGCGAGTTTTATGTGTGGTGCCTTTTGAGTATGTGCAAGTTTTGTGTGAGGCAACTTTTGCATGTGTTGCAACTTTTGTGCATGTGGCAATTTTTCCGCGGGTGCAAGTTTTGCGTGTGGCGAGTTTTCCCATGAGGTGAGTTTTGCACGTGTGGCGAGTTTTGCGTGAGCCTAGTTTTGCATGTGGCGAGTTTTGAGCGGCGACTTTTGTGTTTCGACTTTTATGTGGCGAGGTTGGTGTATGTGTGGTGAAATGTGTGCTGAGGGTCAGTTGCTAAGGTGGGGCCCCGACATGGGATACTCACCACACACGGGGATATGAACACGCACACAAAATGCGCCACACACTACCACGTGCTTGAACACACATATATGATCAGTCAAGACCACGATGCGGTGTTTGGCTCCCTCAAGCCAATGTCGCCACTCCTCAAATGCCCACTTCATAGCCAACAACTCACGATTGCCGACGTCATAATTGCGCTCCGCAGGCGAAAACTTTCTGGAAACAAAAGCACACGGTTTCATCAAAGAACCATCAGAATTCCTCTGAGACAAAACGGCCCCTGCCCCAATCTCAGAAGCGTCAACCTCAACCTGAAAAGGAAGAGAAACATCCAGCTGACGCAACACAGGGGCAGAAGTAAATCGGCATTTAAGCTCCCCAAAGGCCTCAACAGCCGCAGAGGACCAATTCGTCACATCAGCGCCTTTTTTCGTCAAATCAGTAAGGGGTTTAACCACACTGGAAAAGTTGGCAATGAAACGGCGATAGAAATTAGCAAAGCCCAAAAATTTCTGAAGGCTCTTCACAGATGTGGGTTGAATCCAGTCATGAATGGCTTGGACCTTCACAGGATCCATTTCCATAGACGAGGGAGAAAAAATAAAACCCAAAAAAGAGACCTTCTGAACTCCGAATAGGCACTTAGACCCCTTCACAAATAAAGCATTATCACGAAGGATCTGGAATACCATCCTGACCTGCTTCACATGAGACTCCCAATCATCGGAAAAAATCTAAATATCATCCAAATATACAACCATAAATTTATCAAGATAATTGCGGAAAATATCATGCATGAAAGATTGGAACACAGATGGAGCATTAGAGAGCCCGAATGGCATTACAAGGTATTCAAAATGGCCTTCGGGCGTATTAAATGCAGTTTTCCATTCATCACCCTGTTTAATACGAACAAGATTATATGCCCCTCGAAGGTCAATCTTAGTAAACCAACTAGCCCCCTTAATCCGAGCAAACAAATCAGAAAGCAAAGGCAAGGGGTATTGGAATTTGACCGTGATCTTATTAAGAAGATGATAATCTATACAGGGTCTCAAGGAGCCATCCTTCTTAGCAACAAAAAAGAAACCCGCTCCCAATGTTGACGAAGAGGGCCGAATATGCCCCTTCTCCAAAGACTCCATAACATAACTCCGCATGGCGGCATGCTCTGACACAGACAGATTGAAAAGTCGGCCCTTAGGGAACTTGCAACCAGGAATCAAGTTAATAGCACAATCACAGTCCCTGTGCGGTGGAAGGGAACTGGACTTGGGCTCATCAAATACATCCTGGAAATCCGACAAAAACTCAGGGACCTCAGAAGAGGGGGAAGAGGAAATTGACATCAAAGGAACGTCACTATGTACCCCTTGACAACCCCAACTAGTCACAGACATAGTTTTCCAATCCAGCACCGGATTATGTTCCTGTAACCATGGAAAACCCAGTACAACAACATCATGCAGGTTATGCAACACCAGAAAACGGCAATCTTCCTGATGTGCTGGAGCCATGTACATGGTCATCTGCGTCCAGTACTGAAGTTTATCCTTGGCCAATGGTGTAGCATCAATACCCCTCAAAGGAATAGGGCTCTGCAAAGGCTGCAAGGAAAAACCACAGCGCCTGGCGAATTCCAAGTCCATTAAGTTCAGGGCAGCGCCTGAATCCACAAATGCCATGACAGAAAAGGACGACAATGAGCAAATCAGGGTCACAGATAAGAGAAATTTAGGCTGTATAGTACTAATGGTAACAGACCTAGCGACTCTCTTAGTACGCTTAGGGCAATCAGAGATAACATGAGCAGAATCACCACAGTAAAAACACAGCCTATTCTGACGTCTGAATTCCTGCCGTTCTGTTCTAGTCAAAATCCTATCACATTGCATAGGTTCAGGACTCTGCTCAGAGGACACTGCCATATGGTGCACAGCTTTGCGCTCGCGCAGACGCCGATCAATCTGACTAGCTAGAGACATAGATTCGCTCAAACCGGCAGGCGTAGGGAAGCCCACCATAACATCTTTAAGGGCTTCAGAAAGACCTTTTCTGAAAATTGCAGCCAGAGCCTCCTCATTCCATTTAGTGAGCACAGACCATTTTCTAAATTTCTGGCAGTATAATTCTGCAGCTTCCTGACCTTGACACAGGGCCAACAGGGTTTTTTCTGCATGATCCACAGAATTAGGTTCGTCATACAATAATCCGAGCGCTTGAAAAAATGCGTCTACATTCAATAATGCCGGATCCCCTGTTTCAAGAGAAAAAGCCCAGTCTTGAGGGTCACCACGCAGCAATGATATGATGATTTTTACTTGCTGAATGGGATCACCAGAAGAACGGGGTTTAAAGCAAAAAACAATTTGCAGTTATTTTTAAAGTTCAAAAACTTGGATCTGTCCCCAAAAAAAAAATCAGGAGTAGGAATTCTAGGCTCTAAAGCTGGAGTCTGGACAACATAATCTTGGATACTCTGTACTCTTGCAGCAAGTTGATCCACACGAGAAAACAAACACTGAACATCCATGCCAGAGCATACAGCTAGGTCCATATATATTTGGACAGAGACAACATTTTTCTAATTTTGGTTATAGACATTACCACAATGAATTTTAAACAAAACAATTCAGATGCAGTTGAAGTTCAGACTTTCAGCTTTCATTTGAGGGTATCCACATTAAAATTGGATTAAGGGTTTAGGAGTTTCGGCTTCTTAACATGTGCCACCCTGTTTTTAAAGGACAATTGACTCCAAGGCTATTTCATGGACAGGTGTGGGCAATCCCTTCGTTATGTCATTCTCAATTAAGCAGATAAAATGCCTGGAGTTGATTTGAGGTGTGGTGATTGCATTTGGAAGGTTTTGCTGTGAAGTAAACATGCGGTCAAAGGCGCTCTCCATGCAGATGAAACAAGCCATCCTTAAGCTGCGAAAACAGAAAAAACCCATCTGAGAAATTGCTACAATATTAGGAGTGGCAAAATCTACAGTTTGGTACATCCTGAGAAAGAAAGAAAGCACTGGTGAACTCATCAATGCAAAAAGACCTGGGCGCCCACGGAAGACAACAGTGGTGGATGATCACAGAATAATCTCCATGGTGAAGAGAAACCCCTTCACAACAGCCAACCAAGTGAACAACACTCTCCAGGAGGTCAGCGTATCAATATCCAAATCTACCATAAAGAGAAGACTGCATGAAAGTAAATACAGAGGGTTCACTGCATGGTGCAAGCCACTCTTAAGCATGAAGAATAAAAAGGCTAGACTGGACTTTGCTAAAAAAAAATCTAAAAAAGCCAGGACAGTTCTGGAAGAACATTCTTTGGACAGATGAAACCAAGATCAACCTCTACCAGAATGATGGAAAGAGAAAAGTATGGCGAAGGCATGGTACAGCTCATGATCCAAAGCATACCACATCATCTGTAAAACACGGCGGAGGCAGTGTGATGACTTGGACATGCATGGCTGCCAGTGGCACTGGGTCACTCGTATTTATTGATGATGTGACACAGGACAGAAGCAGCCGAATGAATTCTGAGGTATTCAGAGCCATACTGTGTGCTCAGATCCAGCCAAATGCAGCCAAACTGATTGGTCGTCGTTTCATACTACAGATGGACAATGACCCAAAACATAAAGCCAAAGCAACCCAGGAGTTTATTAAAGCAAAGAAGTGGAATATTCTTGACTGGCCAGGTCAGTCACTTGATCTCAACCCAATTGAGCATGCATTTCACTTGTTAAAGACTAAACTTCAGACAGAAAGACCTTCATATAAACAGCAACTGAAAACCACCGCAGTGAAGGCCTGGCAGAGCATCAAAAAGGAGGAAACACAGCGTCTGGTGATGTCCATGAGTTCAAGACTTCAGGCAATCAGTGCCAACAAAGGGTTTTCAACCAAGCACTAAAAATGAACATTTTATTTAAAATTATTGAATCTGTCCAATTACTTTTGGTCCCATTAAAAACAGGGTGGCACATGTTAAGGAGCTGAAACTCCTAAACCCTTCATCCAATTTTAATGTGGATATCCTCAAATGAAAGCTGAAAGTCTGAACTTCAACTGCATCTGAATTGTTTAGTTTAAAATTCATTGTGGTAATGTCTATAACCAAAATTAGAAAAATGTTGTTTCTGTCCAAATATATATGGACCTAACTGTATATCCTGAACCACCCAGAAATCAAGAGGAAAAAAGAGACAAAACAGAGCACAGAAAAAAAAATGGTTCAGAACTTTCTTTTCCTTCTTTTGAGATGCGTTTAATTCATTTTTGGCCACTTGTACTGTTATGATCTGGTGGTTTAGGAACAACATGGGACAAGCTCTGAAGGAGGTGGTATCTATACTGACCGCAAACCCTGAACCTAGCAGCGCAACTAAAAATAGCCGTGGGGGGTACCTGACGCTCCCTAGACCCCTCGGCACAGCCTAAGATCTAACTTCCCCTAAAGATGGAAACAGGAAACCTATCTTGCCTCAGAGAAAATCCCCAAAGGAAAGATAGCCCCCCATAAATATTGACGGTGAGAGGAGGGGAAAATAACATACGCAGAAATGAAATCAGATTTTAGCATAGGAGGCCATACTAGCTAGATAGATAGGACAGGAAAGGATACTGTGCGGTCAGTATAAAAACTACAAAAAAATCCACAAACAGTTTACAAAAATCTCCACACCTGACTAAAGGTGTGGAGGGTAAATCTGCTTCCCAGAGCTTCCAGCTAACAGAAAAAATCCATACTGACAAGCTGGACAAAATATAGAATGCACAGAACAATAAGTCCACAACATGTGGACTGAAATGAGCAAAGCCAGGACTTATCTTTGCTGAACTGGTCAGGAAACCAGGGAAATCCAAGCAGAGATGTGAATCCAGCCAGGAAACATTGACAAGTGGAACTGGCTGAAGGGAAGAGCCAGGAATAAAAGCCGAGCAGAAAGACAATTAGTGGAAGCAGCTGCTGACTACTAAATCCAAGGAGCAGCCATTCCACTTAAAACCACCGGAGGGAGCCCAAGAGCGGAATTCACAACACCACACCATCCTTGCCAAACACATCGGGAGCCCTGAGGACCCAGCTTCACCTGTGGGAAGCCATACCATCTTTGCTGCTGTACTATCACCCCCGGAGGACCCCTTTAAAGTAGCGTCGGTCACCCCTGACTGAGTACCAAAGGTGGCATCACGAACATTTCCCATTTCTACAAACTTTATTCAAAACCCTTTAAAGGCCATCCCTTTTACTTGGGTGCTCAGGGCCACGGACCGGGTCACGGCCACCATGACCACCCCTTTAATAACGACCGGATCCGGTATCGAGTACCGCACGGCCCTGGCGAGTGTTCCACACCAGCTAGGAGAAGACCAGATGGCTCCAGAACAAGACAATAACAAAGTGACTCCCTGCTTATAAAGTGCCTTGTGTTTCAAGATGTCCAAGGAGACCCACAGTGGTGGGTGCTCCTAAGGGGTACAGAGTGTTGTCACCCTTGTAATGAATAAGTTGGGGAGATAAGCCACACATCCCTTAATTTCTTTGAAGCCATATGCCCCAGAAAACGGCGACTTACCGGTAGACTGCTCAGCTAATGGTAGAAAAGATGACCAATTCCCCTGGTTATCTGACACAAAACACCTGAGGTACAGTATGTCTTTAGTTTATACGTTCAGTCTGACCATTAGTTTGAGAATGGAATGCCAAAGAAAAGGATAGATGCATCCCCAGGCGTGAATAAAATGCCCTCCAAAATTTAGATACAAACTGGGTCCCACAATCTGACACCACATTGGAGGGAACCCTGTGATGTCTTAATCACTTTGACAAACTGAGCAAGGGTCTTAGCAGTAGGGAGAGCAGATAAAGCATTTTACTAAACCTATCCACCACAACTAAGATAACACTCTAACAAGAGCAGGAAGGAATATCTGTAATAAAATCCATGGATGAGTGTGTCCATGGCCAGTCGGGTATGGTTAATGGTAGAAGAGCGCCTGACAGACGAGTATGAGGGTCTTAGAACATGCACAGACATTACAGGAAGACATAAAGTCTACTGCATCACGATGCAAGCTTGGCTGCCAAAAACGATGAGAAAGGAAGTCCCAGTTGGTTTACTACCTGGATGCAACTGTGAGATGCAGAAGCAATGTTACAAATAAGTTCCCTGAAGGACAAGCAAGCGCATCCCCCTGAGCCTTCAATACCTCTCCCACCAGCTCAGAACACATGGGAGAGACGACCACCCTTTCCTGTAAAATAGGGACAGCGTAATCTGAATAACCACCCCCATCAGCTTTGACGTTCTTAATCCCAGGATGGTAAGTGATAATAAAATTAAATCTGGTAAAAAACAAAGATCATCTAGCTTGTCTAAGATTAAGACGTTTCGCAAATTGAGGTATAACAGATTTTTGCAATGACAGTGACAGGGTGGACTGCCCCTCCAAAAAGTGACGCCACTCCTCAAAAGCCAACGTGATAGTCAAAAATCATCTATTGTCTATATCATAGTTTCTTTTGGGGGACACATTTTTTTTAGAGAGGAAGGCACATGGATGCCACGTACCACGGGATGACCCTTGAGACAACACAGCCTCGACCCCCACCTCAGATGAATCAACCTCAACAATAAATGGTTGGGACACATCAGGTTGACTGAGTACAGGAGCAGTGGAAAAGCATTTCTTCAAAGAACAAAATGCCTGACAGGAGCAGTCGTACCAACTTGAGAAGTCTTTACCTTTCTTTGTCATGTCAGTGAGGGGTTTGACAATCGACAAGAAGTTATTGATACATTTTAGTAGTTGCAAAGCATTGCAACGTATTCAGATTTTCTGGCAGATCTCATTCCAGAACTGCATGGACCTTATGAGGGTCCATCCAGAAACCTACAGCAGACACTGAGAAATCAAGGAACGTTCAGTTCTTGTACTGCTAATGGAGCGCCCCCAGACGCAGGGCCACGGGTTACTCGGTACCGGTCCTCTCTGGCTCAGTTCTGGGGATGTCACGGTGGCTGGACCCGGTCTGTGACCCTGCTAAGGGGCGTCCAATAAAAGAGATGATAAAAGTCAGCTAAGGCTTCGTGACGCCACCTGTGGTATTCGGTCAGGGTGACCGACGCTGCTTGGGGTCCACTGGGGTGATGTGATGGCAGCTAGATGGTATACCTTCCCACAGGTGAAGTATGTCCCCAGGGCTTCCCAGTAATGTAGATGGTGATGGTGTGAGGTGCAGTCAATAACGAGGACACAGGGTTGCAGTCTCTTTACCTCTTTACTGGTGGCTTCAGGATCCTCAGTCCAGAGCACTGTTAACAGGGCTGGCTGAGACCGGCCGGTCCGAAGGCACATCCAGAGTTCCCTTTGCAGGTGGAAATCAGTGCCTACCACTAGCGCCTGTGTGTTGTAGTTCTTCCCTGCTGAGCATTCGGGATAGTCCTCACAACTTCTGTTCTCGTTCTTTCTATTCTCCGTCCCCCAAGTTTGTTATGGCTAGGACGCACCCGTTTGACGGGAAGGCTCGGAGCTATTCTGGGACCCGAGAGACGCCCCTCTCCATGGTTGCCCCCTATGTCTGCTTAGGTGATGTAAGGTAGACAGCCAACCTATAATTAACTGTCCTGCAGTATTTGAAGTAAGGCATAAAGTCAGTTACTTCCTCGGTGTTCCGGTCACCGGCTACGCGCCTCAGTAGGATGTTGCCGTTCTCGGGGCACGACTCCTACTGGCTCTCCTTTATGCTTGATCTCGTTTCTCACTGTCCATAATATCCTTCGCTTCGTGTCCTTTCTTTAGATGCCGCCGCAAGGTAGTGCAGGCGCAGCTCTGTAACGACCTGTCCTTGTCGCTAAGTCTCTGCCAGGTTCCCACGCCTGACAGGGACCCCTCTGAAGTCTCCCCCACAACACCCCCTGCCACGGGATGTTGCCTGGGCAAAACCCCAGCCAGCTTCTGTCTAACTTCCTATCCAACCCCTAGTTTTACCAGTGTGAGGAGTGGCCTAATAAATAAAACCTTTTGCTCCCCCTAGTTCCCGGAGTGTGAAGTATAATGTGTGCTTGTGATACCTGGTCAGATTAACTCCTTTAGTGCCATCAGACGTACCATCACTCCCCTTAGTGGCAGAGCGACATTACTGCAACGACCAGGTCTCTGGGGCGCTGCACTAATATACATTTTCCTAATATGGCGTACAGTTTATTATCCTGCAAAACTTATAAAATCTGCCAGACGTGTACCTGATGTAACTTGAGATCAGATGAGTAAATTAAAATATCATCAAGATACACCACTACAAATCTACCCACAAGGTGACGAAAGATGTCGTTAACAAAATGTTGGAAAATGGAGGGGGCATTAGTCAAACCAAAGGGCATGACAAGGTTTTCATAATGCCCTTTAGGAGTGTTAAAGGCCGTCTTCCACTCATCCCCCTACTTGATCCTAATCAGCTTATAGGCTGAGGACCCCTGAGGTCCAAGTTAGTTAATCAGATTGTTTTGGCAAAATGGTTCTCTAAAGGTACCGTCACACTAAGCGACGCTGCAGCGATACCGACAACGATGTCGATCGCTGCAGCATCGCTGTTTGGTCGCTGGAGAGCTGTCACACAGACAGCTCTCCAGCGACCAACGATCCCGAAGTCCCCGGTAACCAGGGTAAACATCGGGTTACTAAGCACAGGGCCGCGCTTAGTAGCCCGATGTTTATCCTGGTTACCGTTGTAAATGTAAAAAAAACAAACACTACATACTTACATTCCCGGTGTCTGGTCAGGTCCCTAGCCTTCAGCTTCCCGCACTGACTGAGCGCCGGCCGTAAAGTACAGCGGTGACGTCACCGCTGTGCTGTACTTTACGGCCGGCCGGCGCTCACCAGTCAGTGCGGGAAGCGGGAAGCTGACGGCGGGGGACGTGACCAGACACCGGGAATGTAAGTATGTAGTGTTTTTTTTTTTTACATTTACAACGGTAACCAGGGTAAACATCGGGTTACTAAGCGCGGCCCTGCGCTTAGTAACCAGATGTTTACCCTGGTTACCAGTGAAGACATCGCTGGATCGGGATCACACACGCTGATCCAGCGATGTCAGCGGGAGATCCAGTGACAAAATAAAGTGCAAGACTTTCCCCAGTGACCAACGATCTCCCAGCAGGGGCCTGATCGTTGGTCGCTGTCACACATAACGATTTCCTTAACGATATCGTTGCTACATCACAAAAAGCAATGATATCGTTAACGATATCGTTATGTGTGACGGTACCTTAAGTCAAGAATCAGTGGGAGGGGATACGGGTCTCGGGTAGTAATCAGATTTAACTCCCGAAAATCTACACAGGTACACAGATCCTTATCTTTCTTTTTTTTAACGAAGAAGAATGAAAAATCGGTCCGATTCTGCTGAGAGTTGCACGAATGTTCTCCGTGTGTAATCCGCTTGCAATGCGATGATGCGATTTTCTCGCACCTATGTATCCATATGACATCCAAATGGCATCCGTATGACATGCGTATGCCGGGTTTTTCTGGCAGATTTGCAAAATGGACATAAATGGATCAATGGCCTGAAATTAATGAAAACGTAATCAGGAACCCTATTTATTGGCTCATGAACAAGTTCCCTCTTCCCATCTTTAAATTTGAGTCCTTGCTGGTGTTTTTGTATTGCTGCTTTGTGTCAAACATGTCAGACAGGCTTACCTTCAACACGACTGAGGAGGTAATTTTCCACTGGGTTTTGTCCCAACGTTTTGGGGAGCCTTACCCAGTGATTGTGGATCCAAGGAGGCAGAGAAGAATGTGGGTTCATCCGCTTTTGAGGCACTTCACCGTCTGTATGCTTCTTTACACAGCCATCCTGACAAGTTCTGCCATGAACGTGCCAACATTTGAAATTTCTTCTTGAGACTGTGCTCCCTGAGATCACATTCAAGGACATCAAGATACGCAAGTGTATTTCCGCAGAGGAGCACCTTTTACTTACATTACGGTATGTATTTATTCTCTATGTTTTTTTTTGGGGGGGGGGGACTTTATCTAAATTTACTGTTCCCTTCCTATTGTTTTAATGGTTTGCTCCCTTTTTTCAAATTTAATTTGTTTAGTATATTTTGCATTTCACATTCCCTGCTGTTTGTAATTTAGGCTCCCCGGCATCGCGCTCCTGCGCAGGCGTACTTATCTGCACTGTTGAGGGCAGAGAAAAGTACTGCAGTGCGCAGGCACCAGGAAAGGTCAGATAGGCCCAGCACACTGCAGTACTTTACTCTGCCCTCAACAGGACAGAGAAGTACAACTGTGCAAGAGCGCGATGCCCAGGAGCCATGAAGCAAACAGAAGGGCGGCATCGCAAGAACATGGGAGGTGCCGGACTAGGACCTGTGACACCCATCAGACCAGAGCGCCCTGCAGGGGAGTATAAAAACGTATTTTTCTTCTCTTGCAGGTCGGATCGAGGGCTTATCTAGAGCATTATAAAATGCTGTGGATAAGCCCTGAAAGGTGGTGGCCGTATCTTATATCGGCCAAACCTGTTGACAGGTTCCCATTCAACTCAATCCACAAAAAATCAAGTCCCTAAGGTCTGTCATCTGTTAACAGAAATATAGAAGGCTTCCACGCTACTGGTAGTAAAAAGCTCTGGAAAAGCTAAATGGTTCCTCACGCTGAAAAGAAATTCAGCAAATTCTGCGCTCCCAAATCCAAATGCCCCCCTCCCTTCTGAGCCCCAGTGTGTCTAAACCAGGTTTAGCGTCCACATGTTGGCATTTCTGTAGTGATGAGAGCCCGTCTAATTTACAGGTGCATGTCTCGAGGCATGAGATGGTCACTACAGTGTACTGTGGACTACAATGGCAGTTTGCAATTTTCACTCAGCAACATTCACTATCAATCAATTGAGGGGGGATTCTGCTTTTCTAGCATTTAGTGGCTCTGTATGTGGAGTCAACAAACTATTCTAGGAAAATCTGTGCTCCAGGAGGCAAATAGCGCTCCCTCCCGAGTCACTTTGCATGACTAAGTAGTACAGTACAGCCATGTATGGGACATTTCTACATTCAGCAAAAATTGTGTGATAAATTTTGGTGCCGTTTTTAACCATTTCCCACTATGAAAATCTAAAATCTGGGGCAAATACAAAATCTTGGTGGTAAAAATGTAATTATGTTTTCTTTACTTCCCAATGGTATAACATTCTGTGACACATCTGTGGTGTCAATATGATCACTGCACCCCCAGATGAATTCACTGAGAGGTGTAGTTCATAAAATGGGGTAACTTTTGGGGAATTCCGCTGGTCCGGCACCTCAGGGCTTCTATCAATGTGACAATGCACCCTCAAACCAGTACATACAATTTGAACTTCAATATGGCGCTGCTTCCCTTCAGAGCTTTGCACTGTGCTTCAAATAAAGTTTTCAACCACATATAGGTTATCGGTGTACTCAGGAGAAATTTCACAAAAAATTTTGGGGTCCATTTTCTCCTGTTACCCTTATGAACATTCAAAATTTTGGGCTAAAAACACATTTTTGTGGGGAAAATGTTTTTTTTGTTTGTTTTCACGGCTCAATGTTAGATGTCTGCATGCTTCAGGTCCTCTATGCAGGGCCACATTACCTTACTAATTAAATACCATATCGTTAAAATTCAGCATCTCTTATATCCTTAGAGAAGGACTTGCTTTATAAACATATCACTAATATACTAAGAGATTATATAAGTAAGACTCAGGAGAGTCGAAACGTCATACTATTCCCATCGCTAATTGTATATTTGTCACTTGTCCCTGTCACGCTCACGCCCTGACTGGTGGGCGTGAGCTCGGGGGGTTTGTGGCCCCACTGTGCCACAAACCAGACTACCCTGGAAGGGGCGTGACTATGACAGCTCCCTGGGTTTTCACTGGAGCCTCTGATGGTGAGGTCAGGCTTGTGCAGCAGGCAGCTGCCAGGTGCTATTCCAGGGTGGTGTCTGGCTGTGGCTGCTGATCCCACTTGGAGAACAGTAACACTAGGACTGGTGCGGGCATCAGGCAGGACTGGCAGAAGAACACGGCTGAAACTCAGACGAGTAGGCTGGCACGGATGAGACACAGGGCTGGCAGAGACACGGCAGAGAACACAGGGCTGGCAGGCACAGCAGAGAACACTGGGCTGGCAGGCACAGCAGAGAACACTGGGCTGGCAGGCATGGTAGAGAACACTGGGCTGGCAGGCATGGCAGAGAACACTGGACTGGTAGGAACAGCAGGAACACTGGACTGGCAGGAACACTGAACTGGTTGGTGTGATGTATGATGAACAAGTAGGGACCTGTTCACACAGGAGGTGCAGGTATGGCTATGTAGTAAGAAGAAACAGGTAGGGACCTGTTCACACTGGAGGTGCAGATAAGAAGACAAGCAGAAAGGAATGAAGTATGAAGGAACAGGTTGGGACCTGTTCACACAGGAGATGCAGGTACGGAAACAAGCCTGAAGGAAAGGAGAATGAAGGAAAAGGTTGGGACTTGTTCACACAGGAAGAGAAGTGCAAGGCTGCAGTTAGGAGCGGAAGAGCAGCAAGAGATAGAGTAGCAAGAAAGCTAAGCAGAGCAGAACCGCAAGGAATGCGGAGAGGAGCTGCAGCAAGAGATTTCTGCAAAAGCTAAGCAGAGCGGAGCCACAAGGAAAGTGGAGAGGAGCTGCAGCAAGAGATTACTGTAGCAGCAGAAGCTAAAAAAAAAGGGTCGTGCTCATAGCATGGTAAGGCCAAGAAACCATTCACAGCAGATGATATGAATAATTACATTTTTATTTATTACATGGTATAGATCAATTTATACAAAATTCAATATTAAAAACCAAAATGTCATTTCATATATATGTATGTAACAATTATATTAGTGCCCATACCTATTTGGCTGTCATCGTATATATTATATGTATGTTCATACCCGTAAGGCCTTACTATAGTTAAAAATAGTAGTGTAAAAAGCAAAAGAATTTTTTGCAAAAATGTGTAAAAAAGCTCTTTTTATAATAAAGTGCAACAATGTGCATATAAAGAAGGGAGCAAAATAAGGTGCAATCAGTGAGAAAGTGCAGATGCATTCAGTGCAAAAAACCTATATGGGTAAAGTGCTATTAGTTGGACCAACATATGAAGTCACTTACTTTGGGAGATATGGAATGATAGACGGATCACCAATGCGGTATGGTGCACCCTGACGCGCGTTTCGGACACACAGCTCCTTCGTCAGGGGAGTAGGTATGTTGTCAGTATCTGGGGGGTTTATATTGCCATAATTATGTATGGCGCCGATGTCCACAGCTGCAGTACGTACGGCGCATGCGCAGCCTGGGTAACCCGGAAATCAGGAACAGCCGCGTCATGTGACCGGACGCACAGGATGTGTGCCTGGCGTTGCCAAGGGCACAGGGACGCAGCAGCCCCGATCTCAGGGTCCCGGCGGCGCATGCGCACAACTAAAGATGCGACATGAGCCTACAAAGAGGGAACTACATTTTGAACTGCACAATATATATATAATACTCGAGGGGCAGAATCTTGTAAGTATTTAAAGTGAAAAATATATATTTTATATGATCGTGCGCAATCAGAATTGGACACCATATCATGTGACCGCATCGCTAAGTCTCAGATGTTGTTCTGCACGTAGAATTAAAATTTGTGCATGCCTACATTAGTCATGTGCTGAAAGACTATATGCACAGATCAATACATAACATCATTGTGGAAATAACAGCGCTATCATCAGATCACATGGATCTGACATTTTGTGTAATATGTATAAACGGGCAATATACCAAAGGGATAATACGGTTATTATGTGCAGGAAGAGGAAAGTGCAGTGGCCGTAGCAGCGGAATATGTCAGTGCCTGCCACAGACTAAGAGGAGCCTGATATGTCATGGACTCCCGTACCCCAACACTGGACATATCCCTATCCCCCGACTAAAGAGCCTGATATGTCATGGACTCCTATACCCACCCTGGAAACATCCCCTATCCTCTAAAAGAAATTTGATATACCCTGGACCTCTATATGCCTCCCTCCCCCACCCCCGTATTTTTACCATATGCTTTGGCAATGCTAACATGTACTTAGTCCTGCCAATAAAGCTCATTTGAATTGAATTGAATTGAATTGAATGTGCACTATATAAGAAGGGGGGCATTACATATATATAAAAAATAAAAAATAATGAGGAAAATTATGAAAAGAAAAACGTGTCATGTGACCAAAATTGCTGCCAAAGTGCCGGAAGTTCAGCCATTCGAATCGAAGTGATATAGTAACCAAAAATGGCTATATAAATACATGTCTATGTAAATAAAGTGAGGGAGGCCAAATCCTTAAAAGGAGGAATGAACCATATAATATAATTCCCAATATAATTAGAACTGCAGACATTCAGATTGTAAGACTGTGCATACGCATAATTAAAAAATTATAATATATATATATATTCATTGGCCCAATATTTGTATTTACAACCTATGTGTTTGTGATCATTAATTAGAAAAATTACAAATAATATTATTAATAAAAATCATGAAAATTATAATACAGATACTTGAATGTCCAATTCCCTGATAGGTAAGAAATCCAAAAGAAGGGAACAATTTATTCATATCCGGACTACCGCCCAAAAGGAATCCATGATAGGGTCCATACATGGCCTATATGTTCATTTAATCCCCTCCACAGCACCGAAGAGCCAAAGGATCCGAATCCACATATAAGGACATCAGAACCAGCAACCGAGCCAGCAGCACACAGATATTTGAACGGTAAGTATTATATAATAACCTCATGTCATCAGTGGACCGCATCCCATTGTGGGTGCGCTTCATTGATGACATTTTCTTTATTTGGCAGGGGTCCAGAGAGTCACTTGAAACATTTATGTGCCAACTAAATCAAAACCCTTTTAACATACACCTGACATATAAATGTGACCCTAATCACATTGAGTTTTTGGATGTTAATGTAATGAGAGGTAGTGATCATGCTCTTTGTACTGACTTATATCGAAAACCTACATCAGTAAATTCATTTTTGCATGCTACATCCTCACACCCTAAAACCATGATAAGGTCTATACCTATTGGCCAATTTTTACGCCTAAGGAGGATATGCTCAAGTGAAGTGGATTTGGAAAAGCAGTCAGTAGATTTGAAGGAGAGATTTCGAGAACAGGTCTATAGCAGCCGATCCATTAAAAGGGCTTACAATAGGGCAAAACATACTACACGGCATCAAGCCCTATATTCAACGAAAACATCACCAACAATACAGCCAATTAGGTATATTACCCAGTTTCACGGTCAGTCCGAATTAATGTGCCAACTTTTGACTAAGGCTTGGTCGATCCTCCAAAGTGACCCAATATTGGCACAATACATCGGTGAACGCCCGAATATTACATATAGGAGATCACGTAATATAGGTGATTCTCTGGTGAAAAGCCATTATGTAGGTGATCCGAGACCCTCTTTTCTAACTAAAACTAAACCAACATTGGGGTGCAGACCCTGTGGAAAGTGCATGGCCTGCCCAAACATTGAGATCCCAAACGTTCAACAATGCAAAGGGTACTATTACGTATAAAATCAAACACTCCATCACATGTACATCTAGAGCGGTAATCTACTATGCTCAGTGCCCTTGTTCCCTTATATATATAGGGATGACTACCCGCCAACTAAAAATTCGAACACGGGAATGCGTTTTGGGGATCCAGGGAGCTAGGGACATTGAGGATGTCAACTTGTTGAAAACATTACCTAAGCACTTTAAAATATACCATAATTGTGATGCTTTTCTCTTAAAAGTGTTCGGTATTGATAAAATTGAACTTAATGAAAGGGGTGGAAAAATTAGCACACCCTTGGCCAAACTTGAAACCAAATGGATTTGGTTACTTGATACAGTTGCCCCTAAAGGCCTGAACGATAATTTAAGCTTTGCTCCATTCTTGTGATATCTGTTGGATATCTTCTCTTTTGTACGTAATTGTTTGAGTAAATTATATATGTGTGTTTTTGATATTTTATTGTTTTATATAACTTTTATTTTGTTTTATTCTTTTATTCAGTGATGATGTGTCTGGTAGATATAGGTTTTAACCATTATGATTTTCTATCATAGGTTATTTTATAATACTTACCGTTGAAATATCTGTGTGCTGCTGGCTCGGTTGCTGGTTCTGATGTCCTTATATGTGGATTCGGATCCTTTGGCTCTTCGGTGCTGTGGAGGGGATTAAATGAACATATAGGCCATGTATGGACCCTATCATGGATTCCTTTTGGGCGGTAGTCCGGATATGAATAAATTGTTCCCTTCTTTTGGATTTCTTACCTATCGGGGAATTGGACATTCAAGTATCTGTATTATAATTTTCATGATTTTTATTAATAATATTATTTGTAATTTTCTAGTTAACCCCTTCCCGACCCATGACGCCACGTAGGCGTCATGAAAGTCGGTGCCAATCCGACCCATGACGCCTATGCGGCGTCATGGAAAGATCGCGTCCCTGCAGATCGGGTGAAAGGGTTAACTCCCTGCAGGGACAGGGGGAGTGGTAGTTTAGCCCAGGGGGGGTGGCTTCACCCCCTCGTGGCTACGATCGCTCTGATTGGCTGTTGAAAGTGAAACTGCCAATCAGAGCGATTTGTAATATTTCACCTATTATAACTGGTGAAATATTACAATCCAGCCATGGCCAATGCTGAAATATCATCGGCCATGGCTGGAAATACTAATGTGCCCCCACCCCACCCCACCGATCGCCCCCCCAGCCCTCCGATCTGGCCGGTACACTGCTCCGGCTCCCCTCCGTCCAGTGCTCCGCTCCCCCCCGTGCTCTTGTCCGCTCCCCCCGTGCTCCAATCATCCCCCCGTGCTTCAATCACCCCCCCTGCACTCCGATCCACCCCTCCCGGTGCTCCGTTCCACCCCCCCGTGCTCCATTCCAGCCCCCCCCCGTGCTCCGTTCCACGCCCCCCGTGCTCCGTTCCACCCCTCCCGCGCTCCGATTCCCCCCCCCCGTGCTCCGATCCCCCCCCCGTGGTCCCCCCCCCACCCCATCATACTTACCGATCCAGCCGGGGTCCCGTCCGTCTTCTCCCTGGGCGCCGCCATCTTCCAAAATGGCGGGCGCATGCGCAGTGCGCCCGCCGAATCTGCCGGCAGGCAGATTCGTTCCAAAGTGCATTTTGATCACTGAGATAGATTATATCTCAGTGATCAAAATAAAAAAAAATAATAAATGACCCCCCCCCCCTTTGTCACCCCCATAGGTAGGGACAATAAAAAAATAAAGAAATTTTTTTTTTTCCACTAATGTTAGAATAGGGGTAGGGTTAGGGGTAGGGTTAGGGTTAGGGGTAGGGTTAGGGTTAGGGCTAGGGTTAGGGTTTCGGTATGTGCACACGTATTCTGGTTCTCTGCGGATTTTTCCGCTGCGGATTTGATAAATCCGCAGTGCTAAACCGCTGCGGATTTATGGCGGATTTACTGCGTTTTTTTCTGCGCATTTCACTGCGGTTTTACAACTGCGATTATCTATTGGAGCAGTTGTAAAACCGCTGCGGAATCCGCACAAAGAAGTGACATGCTGCGGAATGTAAACCGCTGCGTTTCCGTGCAGTTTTTCCGCAGCATGTGTACAGCGATTTTTGTTTCCCGTAGGTTTACATTGAACTGTAAACTCATGGGAAACTGCTGCGGATCCGCAGCGTTTTCCGCAGCGTGTGCACATGCCTTTAGAATTAGGCTATGTGCACACTGTGCAGATTTGGCTGCGGATTGGCCGCTGCGGATTCGCAGCAGTGTTCCATCAGGTTTACAGTACCATGTAAACCTATGGAAAACCAAATCCGCTGTGCCCATGGTGCGGAAAATACCGCGCGGAAACGCTGCGTTGTATTTTCCGCAGCATGTCAATTCTTTGTGCGGATTCCGCAGCGTTTTACACCTGTTCCTCAATAGGAATCCGCAGGTGAAATCCGCACAAAAAACACTGGAAATCCGCGGTAAATCCGCAGGTAAAACGCAGTGCCTTTTACCCGCGGATTTTTCAAAAATGGTGCAGAAATATCTCACACGAATCCGCAACGTGGGCACATAGCCTTAGGGTTAGGGTTGGAATTAGGGTTGTGGTTAGGGTTAGGGGTGTGTTGGGGTTAGGGTTGTGGTTAGGGGTGTGTTGCGGTTAGGGTTGTGATTAGGGTTATGGCTACAGTTGGGATTAGGGTTAGGGGTGTGGGGGGGTTAGTGTTGGAGTTAGAATTGAGGGGTTACCACTGTTTAGGCACATCAGGGGTCTCCAAACGCAACATGGCGCCACCATTGATTCCAGCCAATCTCGTATTCAAAAAGTCAAATGGTGCTCCCTCACTTCCGAGCCCTGACGTGTGCCCAAACAGTGGTTTACCCCCACATATGGGGTGCCAGCATACTCAGGACAAACTGCGCAACAATTACTGGGGTCCAATTTCTCCTGTTACCCTTGTGAATCTAAAAAAATGCTTACTAAAACATAATTTTTGAGGAAAGAAAAATGATTTTTTATTTTCACGGCTCTGCGTTGTAAACGTCTGTGAAGCACTTGGGGGTTCAAAGTGCTCACCACATATCTAGATAAGTTCCTTGGGGGGTCTAGTTTCTAAAATGGGGTCACTTGTGTGGGTTTCTACTGTTTAGGCACACCAGGGACTCTGCAAACGCAACGTGACACCCGCAGACCATTCCATCAAAGTCTGCATTTCAAAAGTCACTACTTCCCTTCTGAGCCCCGACGTGTGCCCAAACAGTGGTTTACCCCCACTCATGGGGTATCAGCGTACTCAGGAGAAACTGGACAACAACTTTTGGGGTCCAATTTTTCCTGTAACCCTTGGGAAAATAAAAAATTCTGGGCTAAATAATTATTTTTGAGGAAAGAAAACGTATTTATTATTTTCACGGCTCTGCATTATAAACTTCTATGAAGCACTTGGGGGTTCAAAGTGCTCACCTCACATCTAGATAAGTTCCTTTCGGGGTCTAGTTTCCAAAATGGGGTCACTTGTGGGGGGTTTCTACTGTTTAGGCACATCAGGGGCTCTGCAAACGCAACGTGACGCCCGCAGAGCATTCCATCAAAGTCTGCATTTCAAAACGTCACTACTTCAATTCCAAGCCCCGGCATGTGCCCAAACAGTAGTTTACCCCCACATATGGGGTATCACCGTACTCAGGAGAAACTGGACAACAAATATTTGGGTCAAATTTCTCCTGTTACCCTTGGGAAAATTAAAAAATTCTGGGCTAAATAATTATTTTTGAGGAAAGAAAACGTATTTATTATTTTCACGGCTCTGCATTATAAACTTCTATGAAGCGCTTGGGGGTTCAAAGTGCTCACCACACATCTAGATAAGTTCCTTTCGGGGTCTAGTTTCCAAAATGGGGTCACTTGTGGGGGGTTTCTACTGTTAAGCCACATCAGGGGCTCTGCAAACGTAACGTGACGCCCACAGAGCATTCCATTAAAGTCTGCATTTCAAAACGTTACTACTTCACTTCCGAGCCTCGGCATGTGCCCAAACAGTGGTTTACCCCCACATATGGGGTATCAGCGTACTCAGGAGAAACTGGACAACAACTTTTGGGGTCCAATTTCTTCTGTAACCCTTGGGAAAATAAAAAATTCTGGGCTAAATAATTATTTTTGAGGAAAGAAAACGTATTTATTATTTTCACGGCTCTGCATTATAAACTTCTATGAAGCACTTGGGGGTTCAAAGTGCTCACCACACATCTAGATAAGTTCCTTTGGGGGTCTAGTTTCCAAAATGGGGTCACTTGTGGGGGGTTTCTACTGTTAAGCCACATCAGGGGCTCTGCAAACGCAACGTGACGCCCACAGAGCATTCCATCAAAGTCTGCATTTCAAAACGTCACTACTTCACTTCCGAGCCCCGGCATGTGCCCAAACAGTGATTTACCCCCACATATGGGGTATCAGCGTACTCAGGAGAAACTGGACAACAACTTTTGGGGTCAAATTTCTCCTGTTACCCTTGGGAAAATAAAAAATTGCAGGCTAAAAGATCATTTTTGAGAAAATAATTTTTTTATTTTATTTTCATGGCTCTGCGTTATAAACTTCTGTGAAGCACTTGGGGGTTCAAAGTCCTCACCACACATCTAGATTAGTTCCTTTGGGGGTCTAGTTTCCAAAATGGTGTCATTTCTGGGGGATCTCCAATGTTTAGGCACACAGGGCTCTCCAAACGTGACATGGTGTCCGCTAATGATTGGAGCTAATTTTTCATTTAAAAAGCCAAATGGCGTGCCATCCCTTCCGAGCCCTGCCGTGCGCCCAAACAGTGGTTTACCCCCACATATGGGGTATCAGCGTACTCAGGACAAACTGGACAACAATATTTGGGGTCCAATTTCTCCTATTATCCTTGGCAAAATAGGAAATTCCAGGCTAAAAAATCATTTTTGAGGAAAGAAAAATTATTTTTTATTTTCATGGCTCTGCGTTATAAACTTCTGTGAAGCACCTGGGGGTTTAAAGTGCTCAATATGCATCTAGATAAGTTCCTTGGGGGGTCTAGTTTCCAATATGGGGTCACTTGTGGGGGAGCTCCAATGTTTAGGCACACAGGGGCTCTTCAAACGCGACATGGTGTCCGCTAACAATTGGAGCTAATTTTCCATTCAAAAAGTCAAATGGCGCGCCTTCCCTTCCGAGCCCTGCCGAGTGCCCAAACAGTGGTTTACCCCCACATATGAGGTATCGACGTACTCGGGAGAAATTGCCCAACAAATTTTATGATCCATTTCATCCTACTGCCCATGTGAAAATGAAAAAATTGAGGCGAAAAGAATTTTTTTGTGAAAAAAAAGTACTTTTTCATTTTTACAGATCAATTTGTGAAGCACCTGAGGGTTTAAAGTGCTCACTAGGCATCTAAATAAGTTCCTTGGGGGGTCTAGTTTCCAAAATGGGGTCACTTGTGGGGGAGCGCCAATGTTTAGGCACACAGGAGCTATCCAAACGCGACATGGTGTCCGCTAACGATGGAAATAATTTTTCATTCAAAAAGTCAAATGGAGCTCCTTCCCTTCCGAGCCTTACCATGTGCCCAAACAGTGGTTTACCCCCACATGTGAGGTATTGGTGTACTCAGGAGAAATTGCCCAACACATTTTAGGATCCATTTTATCCTGATGCCCATGTGAAAATGAAAAAATTGAGGCTAAAAGAATTTTTTTGTAAAAAAAAAAGTAATTTTTAATTTTTTAGGATCAATTTGTGAAGCACCTGGGGGTTCAAAGTGCTCACTATGCATCTAGATAAGTTCCTTGGGGCGTCTAGTTTCCAAAATGGGGTCACTTGTGGGGGAGCTCCAATTTTTAGGCACACGGGGGCTCTCCAAACAGGACATGGTGTCCGCTAAAGAGTGGAGCCAATTTTTGATTCAAAAAGTCAAATGGCGCTCCTTCCCTTCCAAGCCCTGCCGTGCACCCAAACAGTGGTTTACCCCCACATATGAGGTATCAGCGTACTCAGGACAAATTGGACAACAACTTTCGTGGTTCAGTTTCTCCTTTTACCATTGGGAAAATAAAAAAATTATTGCTAAAAGATAATTTTTGCGACTAAAAAGTTAAATGTTCATTTTTTCCTTCCATGTTGCTTCTGCTGCTGTGAAGCACCTGAAGGGTTAATAAACTTCTTGAATGTGGTTTTGAGTACCTTGAGGGGTGCAGTTTTTAGAATGGTGTCACTTTTGGGTATTTTCAGCCATATAGACCCCTCAAACTGACTTCAAATGTGAGGTGGTCCCTAAAAAAAATGGTTTTGTAAATTTCGTTGTAAAAATGACAAATCGCTGGTCAAATTTTAACCCTTATAACTTCCTAAAAAAAAAAATTTTGTTTCCAAAATTGTGCTGATGTAAAGTAAACATGTGGGAAATGTTATTTATTAACTATTTTGTGTCACATATCTCTCTGGTTTAACAGAATAAAAATTCAAAATGTGAAAATTGCGAAATTTTCAAAATTTTCGCCAAATTTCCGTTTTTATCACAAATAAACGCAGAATTTATTGACCTAAATTTACCACTAACATGAAGCCCAATATGTCACGAAAAAACAATCTCAGAACCGCTAGGATCCGTTGAAGCGTTCCTGAGTTATTACCTCATAAAGGGACACTGGTCAGAATTGCAAAAAACGGCAAGGTCTTTAAGGTCAAAATAGGCTGGGTCATGAAGGGGTTAATGATCACAAACACATAGGTTGTAAATACAAATATTGGGCCAATGAATATATACAGTTAGGTCCATATATATTTGGACAGAGACAACATTTTTCTAATTTTGGTTATAGACATTACCACAATTAATTTTAAACAAAACAATTCAGATGCAGTTGAAGTTCAGACTTTCAGCTTTCATTTGAGGGTATCCACATTAAAATTGGATTAAGGGTTTAGGAGTTTCGGCTTCTTAACATGTGCCACCCTGTTTTTAAAGGGACCAAAAGTAATTGGACAATTGACTCCAAGGCTATTTCATGGACAGGTGTGGGCAATCCCTTCGTTATGTCATTCTCAATTAAGCAGATAAAATGCCTGGAGTTGACTTGAGGTGTGGTGCTTGCATTTGGAAGGTTTTGCTGTGAAGTAAACATGCGGTCAAAGGCACTCTCCATGCAGATGAAACAAGCCATCCTTAAGCTGCGAAAACAGAAAAAACCCATCTGAGAAATTGCTACAATATTAGGAGTGGCAAAATCTACAGTTTGGTACATCCTGAGAAAGAAAGAAAGCACTGGTGAACTCATCAATGCAAAAAGACCTGGGCGCCCACGGAAGACAACAGTGGTGGATGATCACAGAATAATCTCCATGGTGTAGAGAAACCCCTTCACAACAGCCAACCAAGTGAACAACACTCTCCAGGAGGTCAGTGTATCAATATCCAAATCTACCATAAAGAGAAGACTGCATGAAAGTAAATACAGAGGGTTCGCTGCATGGTGCAAGCCACTCTTAAGCATGAAGAATAAAAAGGCTAGACTGGACTTTGCTAAAAAAAATCTAAAAAAGCCAGGACAGTTCTGGAAGAACATTCTTTGGACAGATGAAACCAAGATCAACCTCTACCAGAATGATGGAAAGAGAAAAGTATGGCGAAGGCATGGTACAGCTCATGATCCAAAGCATACCACATCATATGTAAAACACGGCGGAGGCAGTGTGATGACTTGGACATGCAAGGCTGCCAGTGGCACTGGGTCACTCGTATTTATTGATGATGTGACACAGGACAGAAGCAGCCGAATGAATTCTGAGGTATTCAGAGCCATACTGTGTGCTCAGATCCAGCCAAATGCAGCCAAACTGATTGGTCGTCGTTTCATACTACAGATGGACAATGACCCAAAACATAAAGCCAAAGCAACCCAGGAGTTTATTAAAGCAAAGAAGTGGAATATTCTTGACTGGCCAGGTCAGTCACTTGATCTCAACCCAATTGAGCATGCATTTCACTTGTTAAAGACTAAACTTCAGACAGAAAGACCTTCAAACAAACAGCAACTGAAAACCACCGCAGTGAAGGCCTGGCAGAGCATCAAAAAGGAGGAAACACAGCGTCTGGTGATGTCCATGAGTTCAAGACTTCAGGCAATCAGTGCCAACAAAGGGTTTTCAACCAAGCACTAAAAATGAACATTTTATTTAAAATTATTGAATCTGTCCAATTACTTTTGGTCCCTTTAAAAACAGGGTGGCACATGTTAAGGAGCTGAAACTCCTAAACCCTTCATCCAATTTTAATGTGGATATCCTCAAATGAAAGCTGAAAGTCTGAACTTCAACTGCATCTGAATTGTTTAGTTTAAAATTCATTGTGGTAATGTCTATAACCAAAATTAGAAAAATGTTGTCTCTGTCCAAATATATATGGACCTAACTGTATATAAATAAATTATCATTTTTTAATTATGCGTATGCACAGTCTTACAATCTGAATGTCTGCAGTTCTAATTACTGTATATTGTGAATTATATTATATGGTTCATTCCTCCTTTTAAGGATTTGGCCTCCCTCACTTTATTTACATAGACATGTATTTATATAGCCATTTTTGGTTACTATATCACTTCGATTCGAATGGCTGAACTTCCGGCACTTTGGCAGCAATTTTGGTCACATGACACGTTTTTCTTTTCATAATTTTCCTCATTATTTTTTATTTTTTATATATATGTAATGTCCCCCTTCTTATATAGTGCACATAATAACCGTATTATCCCTTTGGTATATTGCCCGTTTATACAAATTACACAAAATGTCAGATCCATGTGATCTGATGATAGCGCTGTTATTTCCACAATGATGTTATGTATTGATTTGTGCATATAGTTTTTCAGCACATGACTAATGTAGGCATGCACAAATTTTAATTCTACGTGCAGAACAACATCTGAGGCTTAGCGATGCGGTCACATGATATGGTGTCCAATTCTGATTGCGCACAATCATGTAAAATATATATTTGTCACTTTAAATACTTACAAGATTCTGCACCTCGATTAATATATATATATTGTGCAGTTCAAAATGTAGTTCCCTCTTTGTAGGCTCATGTCGCATCTTTAGTTGTGCGCATGCGCCGCCGGGACCCTGAGATCGGGGCTGCTGCATCCCTGTGCCCTTGGCAACGCTAGGTACACATCTTGTGCGACCGGTCACGTGACGCGGCTGTTCCTGATTTCCGGGTTACCCAGGCTGCGCATGCGCCGTACGTACTGCAGCTGTGGACATCGGCGCCATACATACTCCCCTGACGAAGGAGCTGTGTGTCCGAAACGCGCGTCAGGGTGCACCATACCGCATTGGCGATCCATCTATCATTTCATATATCCCAAAGTAAGTGACTTCATATGTTGGTCCAACTAATAGCACTTTACCCATATAGGTTTTTTGCACTTAATGCATCTGCACTTTCTCACTGATTGCACCTTATTTTGCTCCCTTCTTTATATGCACATTGTTGCACTTTATTATAAAAAGAGCTTTTTTACACATTTTTGCAAAAAATTCTTTTGTTTTTTACACTACTATTTTTAACTATAGTAAGTCCTTACGGGTATGAACATACATATAATATATATGATGACAGCCAAATAGGTATGGGCACTAATATAATTGTTACATACATATATATGAAATGACATTTTGGTTTTTAATATTGAATTTTTTATAAATTGATCTATACCATGTAATAAATAATTTAATTATTCATATCTTCTGCTGTGAATGGTTTCTTGGCCTTACCATGCTATGAGCACGACCCTTTTTTTCAGCTCTTTGTAGTGTTATACTACACCTTTGACACATTTGGTGATCCTGGGTATCTTGATTTTACAACATATAGATTTATACTTTATATTTATTAATATTTATGGATCGCCCCCAGACACAGGGCCACAGGTTACTTGGTACCGGTCCTTTGTGTCTCAGTTCTGGGGTTGTCACGGTGGCTGGACCCGGTCCGTGACCCTGCTAAGGGGCGTCCAATAAAGGGTGATGGTGCGTAGTGCGAGGAATAACGAGGACACAGGGTTCAGTTTCTTTACCTTTTACTGAAGGTTTCAGGATCCTCAATCCAGGGCACTTTCAACAGGGCTGTCTGAGACCGGCCAGTCCGAAGGCACATCCAGAGTTCCCTTTGCAGGTGGAAATCAGTGTCTACCCACTAGCGCCTGTGTGTTGTAGTGCTCCCCTGCTGAGCATTCAGGATAGTCCTCACAACTTCTGTTCTCGTTCGTTCTAGATCCTTCTCTTCTCCGTCCCCCAGGTATGTTATGGCTAGGACGCACCTTTATGACAGGTATGCCTGGAGTTATTCTGGAACCCTAGTGTCGCCCCTCTCCCACGATTGCCTCCTATGTCCTTCTTAGGTGTTGTATGGTAGACAGCCAACCTATAATTAACTGTACTGCCGCTGTTTGAAGTAATGCGTGGAGACTGTTACTTCTTCGGTGCTCCGGCCACCGGCTATGCGCCTCAGTAAGATGTTGCCGTTCTCGGGGCACGACTCCTACTGGATCTCCTTTGTGCTGATCTCGTTTCTCACTGTTCCACAATATCCTTCCTTTCTTGTCTCTTTCTTAGGATACCGCCGCAAGGTAGTTCAGGCGCGGTTCCGTAACAATCTGTCCTTTCGCTAGGTACCTGCCAGATTTCCCAGTTCTGACAGGTCCTCCCTGGAGCTCTCCCAGACTTCGTTCTTCCTAACTTCCTGTCCAACCCCTAGTTTTACCAATGTGAGGAGCGGCCCAATAAATAAGCATTTTGCTCCCCCTAATGGCCGGAGTGTGAAGTGTAGTGTGTGCTTGGTGATACCTGGTCAGTAGAACTCCTTTAGTGCCATCAGACGTACCATCACTCCCCTTAGTGGCAGAGCGACGTTACTGCAACGACCAGATCTCTGGGGCGCTGCACTCCCCCCCCCCCCCCCCCGGTTAAATCCAGTACTCCCGGACTGGGAAAAGAAGAACAACAATACATGTTAATAGAAAACACACAAAAATTCTTATATATATACTATGAACAAATAAACATAACAGTGCTTTCCGTTATGAAAGGTAAGGACGCTTGAATGTTGCAAAAGATTGGTCATGCACAGTCCATGACTCCCAGTTCTCTAGGTGTAACCATAGAATAGCAGGGACCCCGGGTAAACAAAGGGGCCCCTGTGAAAGTTTTGGAGTGATTCACTGTCCATCACACCATTGTCCATTTTTAACCTATAACACAAATATTTACACAAGCATTTTCAACCAAATAACAACTATCGTTAATATTGCCAAGGTCTATAACGAAGTGGAGTCTGATTCTTGGTGCTACGCGTGGACCTCCGTAGCGCAGGGGTTGCTACTGGCCTGACAGGACCCGCTACGCTTGCTATCGCTAGTGTAGTGCACTGTCTTCTAGCTACACTTCTAGTGAGTCTGGGCAGCACTGGCATACTGGCGTCCTCAGTGCTACCACTATTAGTGGTGGGCATGGCAGATTCACCGATGACAGAGGGAGGACCCGCTGGTTCGACCGTTGGCATTGCATCTTCTGGTGGGGTCGGCTGCGCTGGCGGGTCCAGCTGCCCTGGCACCACATTTAGTTCTGGCGGTCTCGGTTGACGGAACGTTAGGACAGGTACCACAATGGCCTGATTTATTTGAGTCCAGGACTGGGGAAAATCGCCAAGAACAGTGTGTATCATCTTCTCTTCTTCCATGGGCAGAGAAATCCTGGGATCTGTTTCTCCATCTTTCAGCTTATCCGGGCATATTTTCAGGTGGTCTCTGGATATGGCCGCTGAGGTCTCACCTCCGTCCTTACTGATGAGACAGACCTTTGTATTGTCGAAGTCGGAGGGGAGAACGGTATACGGTTCCGCTTCCCATTGATCATCAAGCTTGTGTAGTCTCCTCTTTCTTTTGAGTACTTGCTCACCAGGTGCCAATGGAGCTGCGGGAGCATGCTGGTTGTAGTCCCTCTCTTGCTTCTGTCTGGCCTGTTATGATGCGGTGGTTTAGGAGCAACATGGAATGAGCTCTGAAGGAAGTGGTATCTGTACTGACCGCAGTCCCTAAGCTCAACACAACACTAGAAGTAGCCGTGGGATGCTCCTAACTCTCCCTAGGCACCTCGTCACAGCCTAAGAGCTAACTACCCCTAAAGATAGAAGCACGAAAACTTATCTTGCCTCAGAGTAAATCCCCAAAGGATAGATTAGCCCCCCACAAATAATGACTGTGAGTGGAGAGGGAAAAGACATACACAGAATGAAACCAGAATGAGCACAGGAGGCCAGTCTAGCTAGATAGATAGATAGGACAGGATGGAATACTGTGCGGTCAGTATAAAATGCTACAAAAATCCACGCAGAGTTTACAAAAATCTCCACACCTGACTAAAGGTGTGGAGGGTAAATCTGCTTCCCAGACCTTCCAGCAAGACAGAATTAATTCATACTGATAAGCTGGACAAACATAGAAAACACAGAACGGATAAGTCCACAATCTGTGGACAGAAAAGAGCAAGCAAGAACTTAGCTTTGCTGAACTGGTCAGGATAACAGGGAAATCCAAAGAGATGTGAATCCAACCAGAAACCATTTACAAGTCGCACTGGCTGAAGGAAAGAGCCAGGCATAAATAGCCGAGCAGAAAAGAAAATCAGTGGCAGCAGCTGAACACAGCTAAATCCAAGGAGCAGCCATACCACTTGAAACCACAAGAGGAAGCCCAAGAGCAGAACTCAAAAAAGTGCCACTTACAACCACCGGAGGGAGCCCAAGAGCGGAATTCACAACAGTACCCCCCCTTGAGGAGGGGTCACCGAACCCTCACCAGAGCCCCCAGGCCTATCAGGACGAGCCAAGTGAAAAGCACGAACCAAATCGGCGGCATGGACATCGGAGGCAACAACCCAAGAATTATCCTCCTGGCCATAACCCTTCCACTTGACAAGATACTGAAGCCTCCGCCTCGAAAAACGAGAATCCAAAATCTTCTCAACCTCATATTCCAACTCTCCTTCAACCAACACCGGGGCAGGAGGGTCAACCGAGGGAACAACGGGCACCACATATCTCCGCAACAAAGATCTATGGAAAACATTATGAATGGCAAAAGAGACTGGAAGAGCCAAACGAAAAGACACCGGATTAATAATTTCAGAAATTTTATAAGGACTAATAAACCGAGGCTTAAACTTAGGGGAAGAAACCTTCATAGGAACATGACGAGAAGACAACCAAACCAAATCCCCCACACGAAGCCAGGGACCAACACACCAACGGCGGTTAGCAAAACGTTGAGCCCTTTCCTGAGACAACGTCAAATTGTCCACCACATGAGTCCAAATCTGCTGCAGCCTGTCCACCACAGAATCAACACCAGGACAATCAGAAGGCTCAACCTGCCCAGAAGAAAAACGAGGATGAAAATCAAAATTACAAAAGAAAGGTGAAACCAAAGCAGCCGAACTAGCCCGATTATTAAGGGCAAACTCGGCCAACGGCAAGAAAGACACCCAATCATCCTGATCAGCAGACACAAAGCATCTCAAATATGTCTCCAAGGTCTGATTAGTTCACTCAGTTTGGCCATTAGTCTGAGGATGAAATGCCGAAGAAAAAGACAAATCAATGCCCATCCTAGCACAAAAGGCCCGCCAAAACCTAGAGACAAACTGAGAACCTCTGTCAGACACAATATTCTCCGGAATGCCATGCAAACGAACCACATGCTGAAAAAACAATGGAACCAGATCTGAGGAGGAAGGCAACTTAGGCAAAGGTACCAGATGGACCATTTTAGAGAACCGGTCACAAACAACCCAGATAACCGACATCTTCTGGGAAACAGGAAGATCCGAAATAAAATCCATGGAAATATGCGTCCAGGGCCTCTCAGGGACCGGCAAAGGCAAAAGCAACCCACTAGCGCGGGAACAGCAAGGCTTGGCTCGGGCGCAAGTCCCACAGGAATGCACAAAAGCACGGACATTGCGCGACAAGGAAGGCCACCAAAAGGACCTAGCAACCAAATCTCTGGTAGCAAAAATCCCAGGATGACCAGCCAACACTGAACAATGAACCTCAGAAATCACCTTACTTGTCCATCCATCAGGAACAAACAGCTTCCCCACTGGACAGCGGTCAGGCCTATCAGCCTGAAATTCCTGAAGCACCCGCTGCAAATCAGGGGAGATGGCAGAAAGAATCACCCCTTCCTTAAGAATGCCAACCGGCTCAAGGACTCCAGGAGAATCAGGCGAAAAACTCCTAGAGAGGGCATCAGCCTTAACATTCTTAGATCCCGGAAGATACGAGACCACAAAATCAAAACGGGAGAAAAACAGGGACCATCGAGCCTGTCTAGGATTCAGCTGTTTGGCCGACTCGAGGTAAATCAGATTCTTATGATCGGTCAGGACCACAACGCGGTGCTTAGCTCCCTCAAGCCAATGTCGCCACTCCTCAAACGCTCACTTCATAGCCAACAACTCCCGATTGCCGACATCATAATTGCGTTCCGCATGCGAAAACTTTCTGGGGAAAAAAGCACACGGTTTCATCAAAGAACCATCAGACTCCCTCTGAGACAAAACGACCCCTGCCCCAATCTCAGAAGCGTCGACCTCAACCTGAAAAGGAAGAGAAACATCCGGCTGACGCAACACAGGGGCAGAAGTAAATCGGCGTTTAAGCTCCTGAAATGCCTCAACAGCCGCAGAGGACCAATTCGTCACATCAGCACCTTTCTTCGTCAAATCAGTAAGGGGCTTAACCACACTGGAAAAGTTGGCAATGAAATGGCGATAGAAATTAGCAAAGCCCCAAATTTTTTGAAGGCCCTTCACAGATGTGGGTTGAATCCAGTCATGAATAGCTTGGACCTTAACAGGATCCATTTCTATAGACGAGGGAGAAAAAATAAAACCCAAAAAAGAGACCTTCTGAACTCCGAATAGGCACTTAGACCCCTTCACAAACAAAGCATTATCACGAAGGATCTGGAACACCATCCTGACCTGCTTCACATGAGACTCCCAATCATCGGAAAAAAATCAAAATATCATCCAAATATACGACCATGAATTTATCAAGATAATTGCAGAAAATATCATGCATGAAGGACTGGAACACAGATGGAACAATTAGAGAGCCCAAATGGCATCACAAGGTATTCAAAATGGCCTTTGGGCGTATTAAATGCAGTTTTCCATTCGTCACCCTGTTTAATACGAACAAGATTATATGCCCCTCGGAGGTCAATCTTAGTAAACCACCTAGCCCCCTTAATCTGAGCAAACAAATCAGTAAGCAAAGGCAAGGGGTATTGGAATTTGACCGTGATCTTATTAAGAAGACGATAATCTATACAGGGTCTCAAGGAGCCATCCTTCTTAGCAACAAAAAAGAAACCCGCTCCCAATGGTGACGAAGACGGCCGAATATGCCCTTTCTCCAAAGATTCCTTAACATAGCTCCGCATGGCGGCATGCTCTGGCACAGACAGATTGAAAAGTCGGCCTTTAGGGAACTTACAACCTGGAATCAAGTTAATAGCACAATCACAGTCCCTATGAGGAGGAAGGGAACTGGACTTGGGCTCATCAAATACATCCTGGAAATCCGACAAAAACTCAGGGACCTCAGAAGAGGGGGAAGAGGAAATTGACATCAAAGGAACGTCACTATGTACCCCTTGACAACCCCAACTAGTCACAGACATAGTTTTCCAATCCAGCACCGGATTATGTTCCTGTAACCATGGAAAACCCAGTACAATAACATCATGCAGGTTATGCAACACCAGAAAACGGCAATTTTCCTGATGTGCAGGAGCCATGTACATGGTCATCTGCGTCCAGTACTGAGGTTTATCCTTGGCCAATGGAGTAGCATCAATGCCCCTCAAGGAATAGGGCTCTGTAAAGGCTGCAAGGAAAAACCACAGCGCCTGGCGAATTCTAAGTCCATTAGGTTCAGGGCAGCGCCTGAATCCACAAATGCCATGACAGAAAAGGATGACAATGAGCAAATCAGTGTCACAGATAAAAGAAATTTAGGCTGTACAGTACTAATGGTAACAGACCTAGCAACCCTCCTAGTACGTTTAGGGCAATCAGAAATAACATGAGCAGAATCACCACAGTAAAAACACAGCCTATTCTGACGTCTGAATTCCTGCCGTCCTGTTTTATTCAAAATCCTATCACATTGCATAGGTTCAGGACTCTGCTCAGAGGACACTGCCATATGGTGCACAGCTTTGCGCTCGCGCAAACGCCGATCAATCTGAATGGCTAGAGACATAGATTCGCTCAAACCTTTAGGCGTGGGGAAGCCCACCATTACATCTTTAAGGGCTTCAGAAAGACCCTTCCTGAAAATAGCAGCCAGAGTATCCTCATTCCATTTAGTAAGCACAGACCATTTCCTAAATTTCTGGCAGTATAATTCTGCCGCTTCCTGACCTTGACACAAGGCCAACAGGGTTTTTTCTGCATGATCCACAGAATTAGGTTCGTCATACAATAATCCGTGCGCTTGAAAAAATGCGTCTACATTCAATGATGCCGGATCCCCTGGTTCAAGAGAAAAAGCCCAGTCTTGAGGGTCACCACGCAGCAAGGATATGATGATTTTTACTTGCTGAATGGGATCACCAGAAGAACGGGGTTTCAAAGCAAAAAAAACATTTGCAGTTATTTTTAAAGTTCAAAAACTTGGATCTGTCTCCAAAAAACAAATCAGGAGTAGGAATTTTAGGCTCCAAAGCCGGAGTCTGGACAACATAATCTTGAATACTCTGTACTCTTGCAGCAAGTTGATCCACACGAGAAAACAAACCCTGAACATCCATGCCAGAGCACAAATCCTGCACCTCCCAAAGGTCAAGAGGAAAAAAAAAAAGACAAAAGAGAGCACAGAAAAAAAAATGGCTCAGAATTTTTTCCTTCTTTTGGGATACATTTAATTCATTTTTGGCCACTTGTACTGCTATGATGCGGTGGTTTAGGAGCAACATGGAACGAGCTCTGAAGGAAGTGGTATCTGTACTGACCGCAGTCCCTAAGCTCAACACAACACTAGAAGTAGCCGTGGGATGCTCCTAACTCTCCCTAGGCACCTCGTCACAGCCTAAGAGCTAACTACCCCTAAAGATAGAAGCACGAAAACTTATCTTGCCTCAGAGTAAATCCCCAAAGGATAGATTAGCCCCCCACAAATAATGACTGTGAGTGGAGAGGGAAAAAACATACACAGAATGAAACCAGAATGAGCACAGGAGGCCAGTCTAGCTAGATAGATAGGACAGGATGGAATGCTGTGCGGTCAGTATAAAACACTACAAAAATCCACGCAGAGTTTACAAAAATCTCCACACCTGACTAAAGGTGTGGAGGGTAAATCTGCTTCCCAGAGCTTCCAGCAAGACAGAATTAATTCATACTGATAAGCTGGACAAACATAGAAAACACAGAATCCAACCAGAAACCATTTACAAGTGGCACTGGCTGAAGGAAAGAGCCAGGCATAAATAGCCGAGCAGAAAAGAAAAACAGTGGCAGCAGCTGCTGACAGCTAAATCCAAGGAGCAGCCATACCACTTGAAACAACAAGAGGAAGCCCAAGAGCAGAACTCACAAAAGTGCCACTTACAACCACCGGAGGGAGCCCAAGAGCGGAATTCACAACACTGGCCTGAGCGAGACTCTTTTCCACACATTCCTGTACTTTGCGGTACCTCTGCTGCCTCTCGGTATTCCAATTCGCATCTGGTGAAATATCTTCGGGCGTCAGAACCCCCATGTCCAGATCGACGGGTAACTTACTAGACCATCCTCGCATCAGGTACGCTGGGGTGCAGTTGGTGGAATTCACCGGAATGTGGTTGTACATGTCCACCAAGTCTGGTAACTTTGTAAACCACAAGTTCCGCTCCTCTACAGGTAAGGTTTTCAGTAAGTCGATCACCACTTGATTCATCTTTTCACACATCCCGTTGGTCTGTGGATGGTACGGCGTGGTTCTGATCTTCTTACACCCGTACAAATTGCAGAACTCCTGGAACACCTCCGCTTCAAATGCCAGCCCCTGATCGGTCAACACCTTCTCTGGGTACCCATGGGGTCGACAGGAGTACTGCTGGAAGGTTTTGGCAGCCGTCCTAGCCATCAGATCTTTGACTGGTACGACTACCAGGAATCTGGAATAGTGGTCCACAATGGTGAGAGCATAGATATACCCTGACCGGCTAGGTGTTAGCTTTACATGATCCAGCGCGACCAACTCGAGCGGCCGTTTGGTGATGATGGGCTGCAGGGGAGCCCGTTGGCTGTCACGATCCTTCCGGCGTAGGCCACAGGGGCCACACTCTCGACACCACTTCTCGATAGCCTTCCTCATGCCGACCCAGTAGAACCTCCCACGGAGTAGCCTCTCCAGCTTTCTCCATCCAAAGTGTCCTGCCCCATCGTGGTATGCTCCCAGGACCATGGGCACATCTTGTCTGGGGACCACAATCTGCCACACTAATTCGTGAGTGCGAGGGTCGATGTTCCTTCGGCACAACTTGCCATCGTGAAGAAACAGTTTGCCCATCTCCTTCCACAACTGTAATGTCTCCGGTGGATCATCCGGGCCAGGATGCAAACCTGCCTGCGTCAGGAGCTCCTTCACCCGACGGACCGCAGGGTCACCTGTTATGAAAGGCAATTCAGTACTACAATGGACATAGCGGTCAGAGCACATACAGTGATCTGACAATAACCCAAAATCATAGAACGAGCTCTGAGATGTGGGAACTCTGCAGACCGCAATCCCTAATCCTCTCCAAACAACACTAGAGGCAGCCGTGGATTGCGCCTAACTCTGCCTATGCAACTCGGCACAGCCTGAGAAACTAACTAGCCTGAAGATAGAAAATAAGCCTACCTTGCCTCAGAGAAATACCCCAAAGGAAAAGGCAGCCCCCCACATATAATGACTGTGAGTTAAGATGAAAAGACAAACGTAGAGATGAAATAGATTCAGCAAAGTGAGGCCCGACTTTCTTAACAGATCGAGGATAGAAAAGGTAACTTTGCGGTCTACACAAAACCCTAAAGAAAACCACGCAAAGGGGGCAAAAAGACCCTCCGTACCGAACTAACGGCACGGAGGTACATCCTTTGCGTCCCAGAGCTTCCAGCAACAAAATAGACAAGCTGGACAGAAAAAATAGCAAACAAATAGCAAAGAAGAACTTAGCTATGCAGAGCAGCAGGCCACAGGAATGATCCAGGGAAAAGCAAGTCCAACACTGGAACATTGACAGGAAGCCAGGATCAAAGCATTAGGTGGAGTTAAGTAGAGAAGCACCTAACGACCTCACCAGATCACCTGAGGGAGGAAACTCAGAAGCCGCAGTACCACTTCCCTCCACCAACAGAAGCTCACAGAGAGAATCAGCCGAAGTACCACTTGTGACCACAGGAGGGAGCTCTGCCACAGAATTCACAACAGTACCCCCCCCTTGAGGAGGGGTCACCGAACCCTCACCAGAGCCCCCAGGCCGACCAGGATGAGCCACATGAAAGGCACGAACAAGATCGGGAGCATGGACATCAGAGGCAAAAACCCAGGAATTATCTTCCTGAGCATAACCCTTCCATTTAACCAGATACTGGAGTTTCCGTCTAGAAACACGAGAATCCAAAATCTTCTCCACAATATACTCCAATTCCCCCTCCACCAAAACCGGGGCAGGAGGATCAACAGATGGAACCATAGGTGCCACGTATCTCCGCAACAATGACCTATGGAATACGTTATGTATGGAAAAAGAATCTGGAAGGGTCAGACGAAAAGACACAGGATTAAGAACCTCAGAAATCCTATACGGACCAATGAAACGAGGTTTAAACTTAGGAGAGGAAACCTTCATAGGAATATGACGAGAAGATAACCAAACCAGATCCCCAACACGAAGTCGGGGACCCACACGGCGTCTGCGATTAGCGAAACGTTGAGCCTTCTCCTGGGACAATGTCAAATTGTCCACTACATGAGTCCAAATCTGCTGCAACCTGTCCACCACAGTATCCTCACCAGGACAGTCCGAAGACTCAACCTGTCCTGAAGAGAAACGAGGATGGAACCCAGAATTGCAGAAAAATGGCGAAACCAAGGTAGCCGAGCTGGCCCGATTATTAAGGGCGAACTCAGCCAAAGGCAAAAAGGACACCCAGTCATCCTGATCGGCAGAAACAAAGCATCTCAGATATGTTTCCAAGGTCTGATTGGTTCGTTCGGTCTGGCCATTAGTCTGAGGATGGAAAGCCGAGGAAAAAGACAAGTCAATGCCCATCCTACCACAAAAGGCTCGCCAAAACCTTGAAACAAACTGGGAACCTCTGTCAGAAACGATATTCTCTGGAATGCCATGTAAACGAACCACATGCTGGAAGACCAATGGCACCAAATCAGAGGAGGAAGGCAATTTAGACAAGGGTACCAGATGGACCATCTTAGAAAAGCGATCACAGACCACCCAAATGACTGACATCTTTTGAGAAACGGGAAGATCAGAAATAAAATCCATAGAGATATGTGTCCAAGGCCTCTTCGGGACCGGCAAGGGCAAAAGCAACCCACTGGCACGAGAACAGCAGGGCTTAGCCCGAGCACAAATCCCACAGGACTGCACAAAAACACGCACATCCCGCGACAGAGACGGCCACCAAAAGGATCTAGCCACCAACTCTCTGGTACCAAAGATTCCAGGATGACCAGCCAACACCAAACAATGAACCTCAGAGATAACTTTATTGGTCCACCTATCAGGGACAAACAGTCTCTCCGCTGGACAACGATCAGGTTTATTAGCCTGAAATTTTTGCAGCACCCGCCGCAAATCAGGGGAGATGGCAGACACAATTACTCCTTCCTTGAGGATACCCGCCGGCTGAGACAAACCCAGAGAGTCGGCCACAAAACTCCTAGACAGAGCATCCGCCTTCACATTTTTAGAGCCCGGAAGGTACGAAATCACAAAGTCAAAACGGGCAAAAAATAGCGACCAACGAGCCTGTCTAGGATTCAACCGCTTAGCAGACTCAAGATAAGTCAAGTTCTTATGATCAGTCAATACCACCACGCGATGCTTAGCTCCTTCAAGCCAATGACGCCACTCCTCGAATGCCCACTTCATGGCCAGCAACTCTCGGTTGCCCACATCATAATTTCGCTCAGCAGGCGAAAACTTCCTGGAAAAAAAAGCGCATGGTTTAATCACTGAGCAATCAGAACCTCTCTGCGACAAAACAGCCCCTGCTCCAATCTCAGAAGCATCAACCTCGACTTGGAACGGAAGAGAAACATCTGGTTGACACAACACAGGGGCAGAAGAAAAACGACGCTTCAAGTCTTGAAAAGCTTCCACAGCAGCAGAAGACCAATTGACCAAATCAGCACCCTTCTTGGTCAAATCGGTCAATGGTTTGGCAATACTAGAAAAATTGCAGATGAAGCGACGATAAAAATTAGCAAAGCCCAGGAACTTTTGCAGACTTTTCAGAGATGTCGGCTGAGTCCAATCATGGATGGCTTGGACCCTAACAGGATCCATCTCGATAGTAGAAGGGGAAAAGATGAACCCCAAAAATGAAACCTTCTGCACACCAAAGAGACACTTTGATCCCTTCACAAACAAAGAATTAGCACGCAGGACCTGAAAAACTGTTCTGACCTGCTTCACATGAGACTCCCAATCATCCGAGAAGATCAAAATGTCATCCAAGTACACAATCAGGAATTTATCCAGGTACTCTCGGAAGATGTCATGCATAAAGGACTGAAACACTGATGGAGCATTGGCAAGTCCGAATGGCATCACTAGATACTCAAAATGACCCTCGGGCGTATTAAATGCAGTTTTCCATTCATCTCCTCCCCTGATTCGCACCAGATTATACGCACCACGAAGATCTATCTTGGTGAACCAACTAGCCCCCTTAATCCGAGCAAACAAATCAGATAACAATGGCAAGGGGTACTGAAATTTAACCGTGATCTTATTTAGAAGGCGGTAATCTATACAAGGTCTCAGTGAACCATCCTTCTTGGCTACAAAAAAGAACCCTGCTCCTAATGGTGACGATGACGGGCGAATATGCCCCTTCTCCAGGGATTCCTTCACATAACTGCGCATAGCGGCGTGCTCAAGCACGGATAAATTAAACAGTCGACCTTTTGGGAATTTACTACCAGGAATCAAATTGATAGCACAATCACAATCCCTATGCGGAGGTAGGGCATCGGACTTGGGCTCATCAAATACATCCCGGTAATCAGACAAGAACTCTGGAACCTCAGAAGGGGTGGATGACGAAATTGACAGAAATGGAACATCACCATGTACCCCCTGACAACCCCAGCTGGACACCGACATGGATTTCCAATCTAATACTGGATTATGGGCTTGTAGCCATGGCAACCCCAACACGACCACATCATGCAGATTATGCAACACCAGAAAGCGAATAACCTCCTGATGTGCAGGAGCCATGCACATGGTCAGCTGGGTCCAGTATTGAGGCTAATTCTTGGCCAAAGGCGTGGCATCAATTCCTCTCAATGGAATAGGACACTGCAAGGGCTCTAAGAGAAACCCACAACGCTTAGCATACTCCAAGTCCATCAAATTCAGGGCAGCGCCTGAATCCACAAATGCCATGACAGAATACGATGACAAAGAGCAGATCAAGGTAACGGACAGAAGAAATTTTGACTGTACCGTAGGCAGACCTAGCGAACCGCTTAGTGCGCTTAGGACAATCAGAGACAGCATGAGTGGAATCACCACAGTAGAAACACAGCCCATTCAGACGTCTGTGTTCTTGCCGTTCAACTCTGGTCAAAGTCCTATCGCACTGCATAGGCTCAGGTTTAATCTCAGGTAATACCGCAAAATGGTGCACAGATTTACGCTCACGCAAGCGTCGACCGATCTGAATGGCCAAAGACATAGACTCATTCAAACCAGCAGGCATAGGAAATCCCACCATGACATCCTTAAGGGCTTCAGAGAGACCCTTTCTGAACATAGCTGCCAGCGCAGATTCATTCCATTGAGTGAGCACGGACCACTTTCTAAATTTCTGACAATATACCTCTATCTCATCCTGACCCTGACAAAGAGCCAGCAAATTTTTCTCTGCCTGATCCACTGACTTAGGTTCATCGTACAGCAATCCGAGCGCCAGGAAAAACGCATCGATATTACTCAATGCAGGATCTCCTGGCGCAAGAGAAAATGCCCAGTCCTGAGGGTCGCCGCGCAAAAAAGAAATAACAATCAAAACCTGTTGAACTGGATCACCAGAGGAGCGAGGTTTCAAGGCCAGAAATAATTTACAATTATTTTTGAAACTCAGAAACTTAGTTCTATCTCCAAAAAAACAAATCAGGAATAGGAATTCTTGGTTCCAACATAGCTTTCTGATCAATAGTGTCTTGAATCTTTTGTACTCTTGCCGAGAGCTGATCCACAAATGAAGACAGACTTCTAATGTCCATCGCTACACCTGTGTACTGAACCACCCAAATGTCTAGGGGAAAAAAAAGGTAAAACACATTGCAAAGAAAAAAAAATGGTCTCAGAACTTCTTTTTTCCCTCTATTGAGAATCATTAGTACTTTTGGCTTCCTGTACTGTTATGAAAGGCAATTCAGTACTACAATGGACATAGCGGTCAGAGCACATACAGTGATCTGACAATAACCCAAAATCATAGAACGAGCTCTGAGACGTGGGAACTCTGCAGACCGCAATCCCTAATCCTCTCCAAACAACACTAGAGGCAGCCGTGGATTGCGCCTAACTCTGCCTATGCAACTCGGCACAGCCTGAGAAACTAACTAGCCTGAAGATAGAAAAATAAGCCTACCTTGCCTCAGAGAAATACCCCAAAGGAAAAGGCAGCCCCCCACATATAATGACTGTGAGTTAAGATGAAAAGACAAACGTAGAGATGAAATAGATTCAGCAAAGTGAGGCCCGACTTTCTTAACAGATCGAGGATAGAAAAGGTAACTTTGCGGTCTACACAAAACCCTAAAGAAAACCATGCAAAGGGGGCAAAAAGACCCTCCGTACCGAACGAACGGCACGGAGGTACACCCTTTGCGTCCCAGAGCTTCCAGCAACAAAATAGACAAGCTGGACAGAAAAAATAGCAAACAAATAGCAAAGAAGAACTTAGCTATGCAGAGCAGCAGGCCACAGGAATGATCCAGGGAAAAGCAAGTCCAACACTGGAACATTGACAGGAAGCCAGGATCAAAGCATTAGGTGGAGTTAAGTAGAGAAGCACCTAACGACCTCACCAGATCACCTGAGGGAGGAAACTCAGAAGCCGCAGTACCACTTCCCTCCACCAACAGAAGCTCACAGAGAGAATCAGCCGAAGTACCACTTGTGACCACAGGAGGGAGCTCTGCCACAGAATTCACAACAGTCACCATCCTGGTTCTCTGTCCACTCGTGGTGGGGCAGGGGATTCAATGGGGCGCCCTGTTTGTTTCTGCGCCTGTTCTCCACCTGATGGGAACACTGAGTTGCCTTGGGACGATGGAAAGCAGGCAGCTCCACTTCTTCAAATGCTTCTGGGTCTTCCTCCGTTTCGGGTAGGTGAGGCATTCGGGACAATGCATCGGCATTCACATTCTTGTGCCCCGCCCGGTACTTGATGGTAAAATCGTAATTAGACAACCGGGCCATCCACCGCTGCTCCAAGGCGCCGAGTTTCGCTGTGTCCAAGTGCATAAGTGGATTATTATCTGTGAAGACGGTGAATTTCGCTGAGGCCAGATAGTGCTTGAACCTCTCCGTCACAGGCCCAAACGACTGCGAGGAACTCCAGATTAAAGGAACTGTAGTTGTCTGGGTTCCTTTCAGTGGGGCGAAGCTTCCTGCTGGCATAAGCGATTACTTGTTCCTTGCCCTTCTGGACCTGGGACAGCACCGCTCCCAGCCCCACGTTGCTGGCGTCCGTGTACAATACAAATGTTTGGTCGTATTCCCGTTAATGCCGTCATTCCAATCCAACGGGGTATTCTTACCCTTGGGTTTCTTGGTCTGGCCCACCAACAGGTCTTGCAACGGCGCAGCCTTCTTGGTGAAGTCCTTGATAAACCTCCGGTAGTAACCCACCAACCCGAGGAACTGCCGGACCTCATGAATGTTACTGGGCTGTGGCCAGTCCCTGATCACCCTGACCTTGTCGGGGTCTGGGGCCACTCCTCCGGCACTCACCACATGGCCCAGGTACTGTACTTTGGGTTTGAGCAGATGGCATTTGGACGGTTTCACCTTTAAAGGGAACCTGTCACCTGAATTTGGCGGGACTGGTTTTGGGTCATATGGGCGGAGTTTTCTGGTGTTTGATTCACCCTTTCCTTACCCACTGGCTGCATGCTGGCTGCAATATTGGATTGAAGTTCATTCTCTGTCCTCCGTAGTACACACCTGCACAAGGCAAGATTGTTTTGCGCAGGCGTGTACTATGGAGGACAGAGAATGAGCTTCAATCCAATATTGCACCCAGCATGCAGCCAGCGGGTAAGGAAAGGGTGAATCAAACACCAGAAAACTCCGCCCATATGACCCAAAACCAGTCCCGCCAAATTCAGGTGACAGAGTCCCTTTAAGCCAAAGTTGGACAGCGCTTCAAAGACCTCGGCCAGGTGCTTCAGATGGTCTTCATAGGTCTTAGAGAAGACAATGACGTCGTCCAGATACAGCAGCATGGTCTCAAAGTTCTTGTGTCCCAAACAGTACTCCATCATCCTCTGGAACGTCCCCGGGGCGTTGCACAATCCGAAGGGCATGTAGTTGAACTCGCAGAGACCCATCGGCGTCGTGAAGGCTGTCTTTTCTTTGTCCGCCTCTGCCACGGGAACCTGCCAATACCCACTGGTGAGATCTAAAGTAGAGAAGTAATTAGCAGACTTTAACGCAGCCAAGGATACCTCTATCCTAGGCAGGGGGTATGCGTCCTTATGTGTAATGCAGTTTAATTGCCTATAATCCACACACATCCTCATGGTGCCATCTTTCTTTCTAACGAAGACTAATGGAGCTGCCCAGGGGCTACAGCTGTCTCTCACTACCCCAGCCTCCTTCATCTCTCGCAACATGTCCTTGGCACACTGATAATGAGCTGGGGGTACAGGACGGTATCTTTCTTTTACGGGCAGGTGATCTCCTGTGGGGATGTGATGTTGAATCCCTTTTTCCCGCCCGAAATCAAGGGGGTGTTTGCTGAATACCCGCTCATACTCGTGAACCACACTGTAGGCCCCCTGTATCTGGTGAGATGGAGTAGCATCAGTGCCCACATGTAATTCTTGGCACCAACCTTTTGATTGCTCTGCAGAGCCGTTGTCCTCTGCCGACTTGGACGGAGCCAAGGGCCCGGGTGCCTGTATCACACTATTATTAACAGTAAAACCGCTTGGCAAGTGTGACATATTTAGTTAGGTGGACTTCCTCCTCCCCGCAGTTAAGGACACGTACCGGCACCCTCCCCTTGCGGACATCAACCACCCCTCTGGCTGTCAGGAGGGTAGGCCTATTCTCCGAATACACAGGTTCTACCAGGGCCTGATAGTCTGTACCCCCGAGACCTATGGCTGCCCGACACCATATTAACATTTCACTCCTGGGGGTATTGCAATGGGGTTCGAATCACTCACTGTGACCCGGCCAATTTCACCACCAGTCAGCTCCACTTGCTGTCTCCGCATTAGAGCTCTGATTTCTTTCTGTAAGGCACGTTGTTCACTGTGACCAGCTGTCTCTGCTACTTGCTGCAACAAAACAATAACTTCTGCAAGACAATTTTCTATGACATTAGTACCGATGGTCATCATGGGGTTACGTTCACGCCGGTCAATATCAACAATGACAATTCCTTGGGCCTCCAATTCTACCCGCCCCACCTTAATAGTGACCTCTTTATATCCCACTTGCGGCAGTGGCTGACCATTGCTAGCTATTATGGTGAAATCATCATCAGGGGCACGGGTGATGTCAGTGTCCTCCCAATAACGCCCATAGAGAATGTAGGGCATAGTTGTCACCTGGGAACCGGTGTCCAGCAAAGCGTTCATGGGGATACCGTCGATCACGATGGGGAGAACAGGACGCCCCCCGACGTATTTGGCTCTCCAATTTTTCGGGCCTGGGCGTTCTACTCCTGGGGGTTGGCCCTTGGCCCCAGGGGTTGCTCGTTTAACTGACAGTACCTTGCAAGATGGCCCACCTGATGGCAACGGCGGCAGATAGGTCGTCCTTCCTGATGAAAACGATCGTCGTTTCTGCCTCTGGTCGATGGAACCCTCCTTGGTCGTTGCCAGGGGACATCCTCCGGTCTGGAAGCCAGCTGGATCTTCTCCTTGGGAGCCTCCTGTAGGGACTGGACGGTCCGGGCTAGGGCAGCAACGCTCCTGGTCAGTTCATGTACCTGGAGACCCAGTCCTGCAGGGGAGTCATCGTCCAGGATCTGGGCATCGGCCTCGGCGGAGACAGGTGCGTCCGGCGCCACCTCCTGGTGGTATGTGAGGGCTTGCCACCTGGGAAGTGTGGCACGGCTGGGCTGCGGCTCCGGTAGCACCTGGATAGCTTTATCTTTGAATTGCGCGAAAGTCAGGTCTGGATTCTGCATGGCCAGGAAGTGTAGCTGGGTCCTTTGGTTACTGCACAGAAGCCCTTCGATGAACCGCTCTTTCAGGAGTTTATCTTCATCTTGCATGCTGTTTGGGTCACTTTGCTTGATGGCCCGCAGCGCCTCCTGCAGATTAAGGGCATAGTCCCGTAAGCTGTCCTGCGGCCGCTGCTTGCACCCATAGAATGTCAATTTAATTTCCGTAGCGGTGCAGGTGTCAAAGGTGGCTTTAAGCTTGGCAAATAATTGCTGCGCAGTTTTCTTGTCCGCAGCGGGCCAGGACTTTACTTCCCTCAATGCCGCTCCAAAGAGTTGGCCGATTATCATATGAACCTTCTGAGGCTCCGTCAAGGGATAAAACTCGAGCAGGCTACAAATCCCTTCTTTAAAGTCAGTTAACGTATGAGCTTCTTCAAAGTATCGCGGGAGCCAGGCAGCCCCGGTAGGTACGGCATAGAGAAGGGCATTATGGCTGCTGTAGTGGCGGCACTATCCGGCTGGTTGGTGGAAGCGGTAAGCCCCGCGGCCTCTAGCGGTGATACCGGGTTTGTGGCTGGGCTTAGCGCAGAATCCGGAAGTGCTCCCGAGTCTGCAGCTGTGGCCGCCGCCTCCGCTCCTCCGGGGTCCGACACGGTAGTTCCTCCCCCTTGCTAATCGGTCGGGGTTGGGGTTCTCCTTCCAGGGTCGGCGCCTCACCGCGTCTTCCACTCGGCGCGCTTTTCCAGCCGGCTCCACCCACGAAGCTATGACTCCTGCCTTCGCGCTCCACGCGGCGCGGCAATGGCGGATTTTTGGCGGCAAATAGCGGTACACAGTCTTTGCAATAAGTCACAGTTTAATCACAGTTCCAAGGCACACATGACCTGATTCTTCAGGCTTAAGTACAATCCTGTTCGTGACGCCAAGTTGGATCGCACCCAGACACAGGGCCACAGGTTACTTGGTACCGGTCCTTTGTGTCTCAGTTCTGGGGTTGTCACGGTGGCTGGACCCGGTCCGTGACCCTTCTAAGGGGCGTCCAATAAAGGGTGATGGTGCGTAGTGCGAGGAATAACGAGGACACAGGGTTCAGTTTCTTTACCTTTTACTGAAGGTTTCAGGATCCTCAATCCAAGACACTTTCAACAGGGCTGTCTGAGACCGGCCAGTCCGAAGGCACATCCAGAGTTCCCTTTGCAGGTGGAAATCAGTGTCTACCCACTAGCGCCTGTGTGTTGTAGTGCTTCCCTGCTGAGCATTCAGGATAGTCCTCACAACTTCTGTTCTCGTTCGTTCTAGATCCTTCTCTTCTCCGTCCCCCAGGTATGTTATGGCTAGGACGCACCTTCATGACAGGTAGGCCTGGAGTTATTTTGGAACCCTAGTGTCGCCCCTCTCCCACGATTGCCTCCTATGTCCTTCTTAGGTGTTGTATGGTAGACAGCCAACCTGTAATTAACTGTCCTGCCGCTGTTTGAAGTAATGCGTGGAGACTGTTACTTCTTCGGTGCTCCGGCCACCGGCTATGCGCCTCAGTAAGATGTTGCCGTTCTTGGGGCACGACTCCTACTGGATCTCCTTTGTGCTGATCTCGTTTCTCACTGTTCCACAATATCCTTCCTTTCTTGTCTCTTTCTTAGGATACTGCCGCAAGGTAGTGCAGGCGCGGTTCCGTAACAATCTGTCCTTTCGCTAGGTACCTGCCAGATTTCCCAGTTCTGACAGGTCCTCCCTGGAGCTCTCCCAGGCTTCGTTCTGCCTAACTTCCTGTCCAACCCCTAGTTTTACTAATGTGAGGAGTGGCCCAATAAATAAGCCTTTTGCTCCCCCTAGTGGCCGGAGTGTGAAGTGTAGTGTTTGCTTGGTGATACCTGGTCAGTAGAACTCCTTTAGTGCCATCAGACGTACCATCACTCCCCTTAGTGGCAGAGCGACGTTACTGCAACGACCAGATCTCTGGGGCGCTGCATTTATATGATACCTCGGTATAACTAGTGTGTTTAGCTAAGCAGCAGAATCTAAGCAGAGCGGAGCCACAAGGAATGTGGAGAGGATCTGCAGCAAGAAGTTTCTGCAGCAACGGGAGCGGAGCAGAGTAGAACGGAGCAGAACCGCAGGAGTGCGGAGTAGAGATAAAGCCACAAAGGTACAGAGCAGGTGGATCCGGTCACCTGGGCATTGTGTCACACTTACCATGGGTAAGCTCCTTTGTTATTAGATGCATTGTTATTTTTGTTCTCCTCAGTGGTAGCACTGGTCTACGTAATAGTCTGAGGGGATCACTCTATATTAAGGACATCTAGCCTTAGAAGTAATACGGATGGATATGTGAACTGTGTTTGACAATTGATGCTGGATGCATCTATGATCTGCATGATCAATAGTGATATATTATTAGTACCATGGGAACACACAATTGATTTCTATGCCCGGGTTTCACTTGTTCTTTACTAGGGTCTCTTTTTTTTTTTTTTGACTGTTATTTTATGATATACTATGTAACAGTATTTACAATAAAATGTACCGTATATACTGGAGTGTAAGCTGAGATTTTCAGCCCAAATTTTTGGGCTGAAAGTGCCCCTCTCGGCTTATACTCGAGTCAAGGTGGGTGGCAGGGTCGGCGGGTGAGGGCGCTGAGGCATACTTACCTGCTTCCAGCGATCCTGGCGCTCCCCCTGCCGTCCCACGGTCTTCTGTGCTGCAGTTCTTCCCCTCTTCAGCGGTCACGTGGGACCGCTCATTAGAAAAATGAATAGGCGGCTCCACCTCCCATAGGGGTGGAGCCGCCTATTCATTTCTCTAATCAGCGGTGCCGGTGACCGCTGACTGATAGAGGAAGAAGCTGCGGCACCGAAGACCAGCTGTCCGGGGGAAGGAGCCGGACGCCAGGACCAGGTAAGTATGTCATATTTACCTGTCCCCGTTCCAGCCGCCGGGCGCCGCTCCATCTTCCCGGCGTCGGGGGACAGACACCGGAATGTAAGTATGTAGTGTTTGTTTTTTTTTACGTTTACGCTGGTAACCAGGGTAAACATCGGGTTACTAAGCGCGGCCCTGCGCTTAGTAACCCGATGTTTACCCTGGTTACCAGTGAAGACATCGCTGAATCGGCGTCACACACGCCGATTCAGCGATGTCTGCGGGAGATCCAGCGACAAAATAAAGTTCTGGACTTTTTGCTCCGACCAACGATCTCCCAGCAGGATCCAGATCGCTGCTGCCTGTCAAACTCAACGATATCCCTAGCCAGGACACTGCAACGTCACGGATCGCTAGCGATATCGTTCAGTGTGAAGGTACCTTAACACAGAGCAAGGCCTGGCAAACTCAGAAGCTAAACACAAACTGAGCTAACACATTGCACAGGCCCAGTCCACTGGGTGGAGCTGCACTAAATACTGGAGGCCTCTTGGTAATTGGTCAGGAACAGATTAGATAGGTGCACCTGATTCCTATAAGAACCAGAGAGGTTAGGCACCGCCCCCTATACACACAGCCAGGAAGCATGCAGAGGGCAGAGGCACATAATATGGAGCTGGCAAGAAACAGAAACCACATCATGGCCTGGAGCAGTGGGTAAGATGGTGTGAGAGATGAGAGGCCATGCCATGATGCCAGCAGAGTTGTTACAGTACCCCCTCCTTTACGGCCCCTCTTCTTCAAGCCTGCCAGAATAACTTGTAGAAGAAGGATAGGAGCACACATAGTCAGAGCCTTCACAACATTCCTCCGGTAGAATGAGGTAGATGAGACATTTGAGATCTCAGGTTGCCAAGTCTCTTTGAATCCAGTAAGATCAGCTTCCCACACAGAAGAAAGCAGGGACTTGGAAGCTTCTCATTTGACCTCAACGTAATCCAATTCTTTGGAAACTGAAGACACCTTCACTGGATCCAACTTAAGCCCATCATCACAAGAAAATTGAACCTCCTCCATTAGACTGGTGGAAAGCAGAGATGAGAACACTTCTGTCTTGGGATCTTTACCCAATAGCCAGATGGAAACTGGAGGCATACATACAGGAAACATCTTCAGCCTGGTACCCTGAAAAAACTGGACCTCCTCTTCTAGGTTAGAGGATGAGTAAGTCTCTGTCTTAGTATAATTAGCAAGTAGCCACTTGGAGCAGAAGACATACATTTAGGAAGCCCCATCAGCCAGTTACTCTGACAAAACTGGACCATCTTTTCCTCCGGTTTGGTGAAGAACAGAGATGCAAGAGCTTCAGCATCAACTTCTTCATCAACCTGCCACATGGAATCCGAAGGCATCTTTACAGGAAGCATCTTTCTTCCCAAAGTTCAGAGAAAAACTTTTAAGTGACAGAGATGTTCCTGGGAACTGGTCACTGGCATTGTCATTGGAGGAGTGTGGAGAGGGTGTCAATAGCCAGCTGATTAGGTGGAGAGAATGTTAACACTATAGATTGACCTTGCAGTTCAGGAACAAGAAAACTCTGGAGACTTGACAGTTCCAAACGCAGAACCACGCTGGGTCTTCGGACCGGAATGGGCAGCAGAGTATCTGGCTCAGAACGACCGACGGGCGGGCTGGTCAACAAGTGGAAAAGAAATTTCTTTGAATATAATGCTCCAATTTGGAGCTGTAGATGTCCCTCCGACACTGGACTGTTCATAAGTAGGGCTCGGCAATCACCAAACACCTTCACAGGATTCTGGAGCTGTGGAACAGGAACCACACATAGACTCCGTCTGGTTTGCAGCTTGAACACATCTGCAGGACCGAAGCTCCCACAAGGCACCGGAACAGACATAGACTTTAGTGGAAGGGAGTTATTCTCACCAAGGGCAGCCTCTCCTACTGACCCAAGGTTTTGGAACTTTAGATCCCCTGGACAGAGACCATTCAGGTGTGTCTCACAACTGCAGCAACACCGTATGCCCTTCTTATGGCTGATTTCAGGCTTCTGCTTTGCCAGCCCACTCTCATCAACCTTCTCAGGCTTCACTTGGACAGCTGCTTTAGTGAGTAGAGGAACTGGAGGATCACAGACGGTCATGGCTTGACGTGGAGGTTTCTTCACGGGTTTTGCCTGTCTGGAGCGCCTCTCGGATCTAGATGGGGAAGACTTCACAGGAGCAGCAGGACGAAGTATGTCAAAGACTCTACGGAAGGCCACCAGGAAGCCCCCTAGGTTCATTACGATAGGATCCCCTGCTTCCCAATGGGGACAAATCCATAATAAAGCATCTCCTGCTAGGTAGGACATAATGTAACCCACCTTAACCCAGTCAGAGGGGAAACAAACTGCATTCTGCAGGATGTAGCGCAAGCACTGTTCCAGGAAGCTTTGGCATTCTTCTGGATTCCCTTAGAACCTAGGCGGGTCTGCTGGGTCATGCTCCTCGTACTCATAGGCCTGAAGTTGCTTGAAGAGAGCATTTGAGACTATGATTGGGTCTGAAGTCTCCTCAATCTGAACCACCCTTGGTAGAACTAATTTTTCAGGTTGCTCATACGGATAGAGAGAAAGTTCATCATGCTCTGCAAGCGGTAGAACATGGGATACAGCGTAGGCTCCACATTCCTTGTGGCTCCGCTCTGCTTAGCTTCTGCAGTAATCTCTTGCTGCAGCTCCTCTCCACTTTCCTTGTGGCTCCGCTCTGCTTAACTTCTGCAGAAATCTCTTGCTGCAGCTCCTCTCCGTATTCCTTGCGGTTCTGCTCTGCTTAGCTTTTCTTGCTACGCTATCTCTTGCTGCTCTTCTGCTCCTATCTGCAGCCTTGCACTTCTCTTCCTGTGTGAACAAGTCCCAACCTGTTCCTTCATTCTCCTTTCCTTCAGGCTTGTTTCCGTACCTGCATCTCCTGTGTGAACAGGATCCAACCTGTTCTTTCATACTTCATTCCTTTCTGCTTGTTTTCTTATCTGCACCTCCAATGTGAACAGGTCCCTACCTGTTTCTTCTTACTACATAGCCATACCTGCACCTCCTGTGTGAACAGGTCCCTACTTGTTCCTTCATACATCACACCAACCAGTTCAGTGTTCCTGCCAGTCTAGTGTTCCTGCCGTTCCTACCAGTCCAGTGTTCTCTGCCGTGCCTGCCAGCCCAGTGTTCTCTGCTGTGCCTGCCAGCCCAGTGTTCTCTGCCGTGCCTGCCAGCCTTGTGTTCTCTGCCGTGTCTCTGCCAGCCCTGTGTCTCATCCATGCCAGCCTACTCGTCTGAGTTTCAGCCGTGCTCTTCTGCCAGTCCAGCCTGATGCCTTCACCTGTCCTAGTGTTCCTGTCTCCCAAGTGGGATCAGCAGCCACAGCCAGACACCACCCTGGAGTAGCACCTGGCAGCTGCCTGCTGCACAAGCCTGACCTCACCATCAGAGGCTCCAGTGAAAGCCCAGGCAGCTGTCATAGTTACGCCCCTTCCAAGGTAGTCTGGTTTGTGGCACAGTGGGGCCACAAACCCCCCCAAGCTCAATCCCACCAGTCAGAGCATGAGCGTGACAGTCCCTATGTGATGTTTATGATTAATACAAATTACACTTTTTGGCATATATAATCACTAGAGTGTGCGGTGTCTTCTAACTATATTTGATTTCAGGACTTTTACATATAAAAAGTAGAAAGGTGGCTGATAGCACTCACTCATTGGGGCATCCGTTCCATGTCCAGGGAACCTTCCTGGATATTCCAGATAATCCAAATCGAATGAACAGCGCTCCAGCCGTGTGTAGTAGTATTGTAGAAAAAGTATTTATTCAGCCATGATAAAGCGAAGTTTCGACCACAATCGGTCTTTTTCAAGCATACAAAATGGTGCAAAAGGCTGGCTTAAATAGTGTGGATACCATGCAGGGCACCAATCACCATGAAGTCACAACCCATATTAAAATACTATACATAAATATAACGCATAACAGACATCAGACGTATGTGTATAAACAAATCCCCTATAAACATATAACCACCACATAAATCAGTCAAATAATCCATATATAGATACAAATCCATGCTTTGTTTATCTTATAACCAGAAAATCCTCTGGATGCATCATCTTTCCATAGAGATCTTCACCCAATGGATGCATTCCCATTATAGACTTCCTGGTTAGTCAGATCCAATAGAAAATAACGGCGCCAAAAGAACAGGCAATCTATCCAACAACTCCATATAACATGGCGCTTCTCCAATAGCCAATCCGGCATACCTTCTTATACTTAGTATGCCTACATCATCGCCATGCATCCATACTTCAGCATCACCGCTGCGTCGCAGATCACCATAGAGACCACAGCATAAGAACACAGGCGCACCACGTAGCAGCCACGCTCCATCACATGATCGCAATGGAAACACGCCCAGACGTGACGCGTACCTACGTTGCACAGCAGCGGTCCCATGTGATCGCCACTCAGACCGGTTACCCGGGAGACATAGACAAGCAAAAAATGCATAGTTCACAGCATGGTTGGAATCTAAGAAAAGGGAAAAAAACTTAAAAAGGAAACGTATTATATATAGAGAGACAAGGCTACAATATATCATAATAACGCAAAACAATGGGAAAAATACTGCTAGGTAAATAAACAACAAACACAACAAAGATAATGGGACAGTCGGAAAACAGACAGCAGGCAACGGATGTAGCATATCCATGCTTTATATACGATATGTTCAATGTGCCAATTATGCACGTAATCCAAATCTTGAATCGTCCTAACCCTCCGTCCACCGACTGTCACATTCATTGTCCATATCTGACAAGACAAAAACATATATTCATAAAAGACACATAAACACACCCGTTTAATAAGAACATCATAAAAACAATGACGACATCATCCTTAAGAGAGGTACTATCATATTAAGGGGTACACATCTGTAGATTAAAATCTATATTCTAACCCCTAGGTTGTAATGAACCCAGGGGATAGATCCATCTCATTTCCTTTGTCTTAAGTATCCGTAATTTGTCCCCTCCCCTCCTTAAGGTTGGAACACTGTCTATAACTCTAAATCTCAGTTGGTTTACCGAATGTTTACTCTTAAGAAATGCTTAGGGACCGGCAATTCAGTAAGTCCCATCCTGATGGTGCTTTTATGTTTACTGATATGGGCCCTTACTTCCATATTGGTCTCCCCTAAATAGGTAAGACCACAGGGGCAGGTAATCATATAGATGACATAACTCGATGTACAGGTGTATCTCTCTTTTAAATAAATCTTCTTCCCGGTATGGGGATGACAAAAAAATTCTCCTTTCACATATTATTGCAACAGGCAGGAAATTCCCATTTCTTGGCGCGCTCAAAGTCTGTTGACATGAAACCTTTGATATACCAATATCTGATCTAACCAATTTGTCACTCAGATTACTTCCCCTCCTATAAAAGAGATCATAGGAAGTGATTTAAAACCTGTGACTTGAGGTAAACCACGTTGCAAAAGGGCCCAATGTTTTTTTATGATCCCACTAATGTGATTACTAGCATAACATAATTATATGTTGATACAAACGGGATACGTTCACAAGAGCGTATCATAGAAGTTTTCTTACGGACACTTTCACGTGAAGAGTTACGGGCCTTTATTTTAAATTTATCCACTCCTTCTTTGGGATAACCCTTTGCTATAAACTTGGAGCACATATCCTTTAATCGTTGGTCGACCATATTTTCATCAGACACTATTCTATGCACTCTTAATAATTGGCTCCAAGGAAGTGAATCCACCATCCTCCTTGGATGATTGCTGTCGAACAACAGCAAACTGTTCCTATCAGTCTCTATCACGAAAATATCGGTTTTCAATTTATCTCCGTCCTTGTAAACCAGAGTGTCCAAAAATTGTATTTGAACTGTCGAATGTGTCAACGTAAATTGTAGTTCTGGATATACACCATTAAGGTTATCATGAAAAAAAACCAATTCTGTCAAATTACCATCCCATATCAAAAAAATATCATCAATATAGCACCACCAGGCTCTGACGTGGCGCCAGAGGTTGGAATGGTACACAAACCTGTCCTCAAATACCGCCATGTAGATGTTTGCATATGTGGGGGCCACATTGGACCCCATGGAGGTACCTCTCAACTGAAGGTAGTACTCATCCCCAAAGAGGAAGTAATTCCTCCTGAGGATGAGCTCCAACAGTGTGAGGACAAGCCGAGCACACTCTGGGGCCACGTCAGAGCCCGACAGCACACAGCAATCAGCCTCAAGGCCTTTGACGTGTTCAATCGATGTGCACAAGGATGTCACATCGAACGATGCCAAAGTGGAGGTATCTGAAATTGAAACATCATCAATTTTGTCAAGAAAGTCATTTGTGTCCCTGATAAAAGACCGTGCTGACACAGCAAAAGGGTGTAACACTCGGTCCAAAAAAATAGCAGTTTTATTAAACAGTGAACCCCTACCCGAAACAATCGGTCTACCTGGAGGGTTAAACAAATCCTTGTGGATTTTAGGTAACACATATAGCACGGGTGTAACTGGTGCATCCACAATCAAAAACTCTGACAGCTTGTAGTCAATGAGTCCCATGGCTAGGGAGTCACTGACCACAAGCTGTAATTCCCTCTGAAAATGTAAGGTTGGATTACAAGATAACTTCTCATATACAAGATGATCATCCAATTGTCTAAGTATCTCAGCTTTATATTTGGAACTGTCCATAATGACCACTGCCCCGTCTTTATCAGCTCTTTTGATAGTTAATCCAGTTTTATCTGTTAATGCACCCACGGCCTTCCTTTCAGCCAATGTCATATTTTGATATGCTGGAGGTTTAAAGGTATTCTTTCATTTTTCAACTTCACTCTGTACCAGTTCAATATATGATTCAATAAAGTGATTTCTATTAGGTGGCTGGAACATACTCTTGTTATATAATCCTAGTTCTTTTAAAGAGAAACCTTGTGTAGAATTTCTCACATCTACGTCTGTAACACTGGTTTTATCAGAGAAGTAGGATGACAACCTCAACCTCCTAAAGAATGCTTGTAAGTCAATATCTATTCCAAACCAATCTGGATTATTTGACGGACAAAATGACAGTCCCTTGGATAGTATCTTAAGCTCAAGCTCAGACAACGTGACAGAAGAGATATTTACCACCAATTCTCTGTAATCTGTCAATTGTTCTTCATATTCCTCGTTTTCATTGTGGCTGTCCTCCCTTGTCTCTGTTCTCTGGGATGACCTTTGGTTCCTGTGTTTACGGCCCCCTCTCCGAACACGTCTTTTGGGGTAGTTTTGTCCATTCTTTCTTTCTCTAAAAAAATAAGCTCCCTTCATTCCTCCCATAGTAGAATCGTCTGTGGAGTCAGATTCAGCTGTGGTAAACCCAAAATTTGAATATTTCCTCTCCTGTGGTTTCTTGCGTCTCCTAGATGTCATGGATTTACCTCTTCTATTATTAGAAAATTGGCTGGGCCCCATATGCCAGGAGAAAACACGACCCACCATATAATCCTCCATGTCTTTAAACCACTTAGTTATCTTAGTGGTTTCAATATCAGTCCTAAATTTTGCCAAATTCTCATCAGTCTTAGTTTTTAGGGAGCCCCAATCCTGTGCTGTCAGCTGTGTCTTCAACTGATCTTCCCATTCAGAGATATTTCTTTTTATTATATCTATTTCTTTATTCAAAAATTCAATATCGAGCAACATAATATCAAATGCAAATTTGTTAGAGATGGCCTCAAACTTCGTACAGAATTGTGTGTTGTCAGGTAAAAGGGTTGGCCTTAAATGTGGCCGCAACCCAGGTGGAATCCTTCGAACCTTGAAATATTCTGTCAAGGTCATAGCATGGAGTTCAAATGAAATGAACCTCCTCTTTTCATTCTCCCATTTCCTCCTCAACATGTCAGTCGTTGGTTTACTCAAAAATGTAATACCCATATTAGAGCCAGACAGTATGCAGCGTCGTCATCAGTATATGAAAAAGTCATGGCAATATCAGTCACCCATTATGTTTGTCGTGTTTGTTGTTTATTTACCTAGCAGTATTTTTCCCATTGTTTTGCGTTATTATGATATATTGTAGCCTTGTCTCTCTATATATAATATGTTTCCTTTTTAAGTTTTTTTCCCTTTTCTTAGATTCCAACCATGCTGTGAACTATGCATTCGTTGCTTGTCTACGTCTCCCGGGTAACCGGTCTGAGTGGCAATCACATGGGACCGCTGCTGGGCGACGTAGGTACGTGTCACGTCTGGACGTGTTTCCATTGCGATCATATGATGGAGCGCGGCTGCTACGTGGTGTGCCTGCGTTCTTACGCTGTGGTCTCCATGGTGATCTGCGACGCAGCGGTGATGCCGAGTTATGGACGCATGGCGATGATGTAGGCATACTAAGTATAAGAAGGTATGCCGGATTGGCTATTGGAGAAGCGCCATGTTATATGGAGTTGTTGGATAGGTTGCCTGTTGTTCATACGTCTGATGTCTGTTATGCGTTATATTTATAGATAACCCAAGATATATAGGTCTAACCAAGGCACTTCCAATAAACATATATATTCCTACAAACTACGGAAGCATACGCCAAAATAAAGGATAAAAATAGTAAATTTTATTATTTACATAAATATAAACAAACGGAGAGAAACAATACAAAAAGCTGCCACTACAAAGTCATGTCCTCAGTACAAACAAAAGCCTAAATAGCTTTTAAATAATTTTAGCTACCACAAAGTAATGATATATCTATACATTTTACCATCACAGAATATTAGCACCCGGAACAACTTATTCTATCTTAAATGCTAAATGCATATCATAGGTATTTGGATTCACAAGTGCATATCTCACAGAATCATAATCTAATACTGCATAAGAAATAGGTACCATCACTCAGTGGACGCTAGATAATTATGTATAAGCCCAGAGATGGCAGTGCACATCCTGAATACATTATATATATAAAGTGCCTAGTGACAATAGTTATAAATGTATGTAAGACTCCTATTTTTATATAAAGTGCAGATATGTAGGAGACCACACCATCCCCAAAGCGGGACCAAGAGAAAATATAAAGTGCCAAGTGACAACAGTACTAACCGCCAATATCAGCGAGAGAACATGGTATAGCTAATGAAAGAACGCTCAAATAGAGCAGTAATACATGACCTGTAATAGCAGCACGAACCCCGACGCGCGTTTCGCGTTTAGCTTCTTCCTTTGGGGGAGTTTAGTATGGGTGAGAGATGTTACTAGACGTCCTTAAATACCTTGAGAATCAGTGGTGGCAGCGTTATATTTATGTATAGTATTTTAATATGGGTTATGACTTGATGGTGATTGGTGCCCTGCATAGTATCCACACTATTTAAGCCAGCCTTTTGCACCATTTTGTATGCTTGAAAAAGACCGATTTGTGGTTGAAACGTCACTTTATCATGGCTGAATAAATACTTTTTCTACAATACTACTACACCCGGCTGGAGCGCTGTTCATTCGATTCATTGGATTTTCAGGACTTTTACAGTCCGTGACACCAGCACCTCCCTCTATTTGACTGAGTGCACACCAATATAATTAAATTATAAACTTCAATGACACACCTGGGAGTTCAAGGTGCTCAATACATTTCTAGATACAGTGCCTTGCAAAAGTATTCGGCCCCCTGGAACGTTTCAACATTTTCCCACATATCATGCTTCAAACATAAAGATATCAAATGTAAATTTTTGGTGAAGAATCAACAACAGGTGGATCACAATTTTGAAGTTGAATGAAATTTATTGGTTATTAGTGTTGAGCATTCCGATACTGCAAATATCGGGTATCGGCCGATATTCGCTGTATCGGAATTCCGATACCAAGTTCCGATACTTTTGCGATATCGGATATCGGAATCGGAAGTTCCTATAGTGCAATTATGCACTATAATGAAGTGTGGGCGGTGCGTGGGCGGAGACTGCATGTGTGTGTGTGCGGGTGGTGTCTGTGCGTGACCGTGGGGCTCTGTGCTTGTGTGCCGGGGCTCTGTGCTTGTGTGCCGGGGCTCTGTGCTTGTGTGCCAGGGCTCTGTGCGGGCTGCCGTGGCTCTGTGCGTGTGTGTCGGGGCTCTCTGCATGTATGCAGTCATCGTCCGATGGGACTACAAGTCCCATTGGACGATGCCTGCTACACTGACAGTGATTGACACATTAGCCAATGATGGGACAGTAGTAGTCCCATCGTCCGGCAAATGTGTTGAATGAAAAAAAAAAAATACTACATACATACTACACACATACATACATACATACATACAGTACATACTACATACATACTACATACAGTACATTCATACATTACATACATATAGACATATATGAGCTGGAGAAAAGAGGAGTGTACAGTATAAATTTATATAAACAAGTGTCTTTATTAGTACAAAATGTTAAAATAGTAATACATTCCAGTAATGGGCATAACCTAGTCAAGCACAGGAAAGGGACTTCCCCCCCGTTACCCCCATATGTACATACATGAACCATCACAGAGGGGAAACAGAAAAAAAACCCACATGGAAGGTAAAGTGTCAGGCAAACCTAAATGTGTCTAAGCCGGTGCAATAGCCAAGGAACGGGCTATAGTAATGATGGTATGTGATGCATAATAATATTATAAGTATCGCAGGTAGTCTTACCAATAGAGGGCAAAGGTGGGGGGTCCCGCCGGAACAAAAGAGCGCTCCGATGGGCGTTTCGCAGCTCTACAACACCGCTTTCTCAAGGGGATGAATGTACGGCAGTGCAGGACCTTCTAATAACCCCCCCGACCCCGGTCACATGTGTGGTTCTGGCCAATCCGAGCGGCACCAGCGGCTCATGCGCACTTGCGACGGATGGGTCAGGAATGGGGGCCGGGCGTCAGGCCCAGTGCGCAAGCGCCAGGCAAAGACCTGGGGATCGCGCACAGGGCACCAAGACGCCCGCCCACAGGCCGGAGCCGCCCGTGCACAGCGCGATGCGCACAGCCGCACGGGTGAGCACGTAAGAGAAGTAATATAGCTGCCAGTTAAATAAGAAGTGTGCATATATATGAAGGATGCATGGATGGTAACGGAGCAACATGTGGTGAAGAGTGTATTACGGTGTCATATCATAGCACAAAGGTGCCATATTGCCTGCAAATAAATACCTTAACCCCTAGTGAGTCCCCAACATTATAATCCACTAGAATACAGTACACAAGTGGAGGGGGGAGGGGAAGAAAAAACAACAATACATGGCATAAAAATAACATGAGCAACACCAGCACAACCACATGCAACCCTATATTATATGAAAAAATATGCATAATGCGACAAATAACGAAATATGCACATACAACCATTACATATATATACATAGTCCATATCCAATAGGTAAAAGGTGGCTGGCTCGGAACTATCTGTTCATGTTGCATGCTACCTCTGCTCACCATCCAGCCACTGTGAGGGCCGTCCCGGTCGGACAGTTTCTCAGGATGCGGCGAATCTGTTCTTCTGAGACCAAATTCGAATTAGAGGCGGGTGATCTCAGACAGAGATTTAAGGCCCGCGGCTATAGCCATAGGTCCATCAAAGCCGGCTACGACCGTGCCAGGGCAACCCCACGGAGTGATCTTCTTCACGGTACCTCTCGACGTCGTGCTGTGAACAGGGGTGGACCGATAAGATTCTTGGTACTGGGGGCCCCGTCCGGGGTGTGTTCCATGTGGGCGCTGTCTTGCCTGCACCAATGTCCTTCGCTGCTCTGATTTTACCTCGAGTGATGGTTTGAGAACATTTCAAATTAGACAGTGCATAACCTGCAATACCACCAATGTTATTTATTATGCGACTTGTCCGTGCCCAAGGATATATGTTGGGCTCACCACTCGTGAACTCAGGGTTCGCGTGCGTGAGTATGTGCGGGACATTGGAGCGGCCAAGACGGCGCCTACAATAGTTGACCTAAAAACAATCCCATGCCATTTTAGGCTACATCATAACTGCAATGATAAATTGCTTTCGGTTAGGGGGATTGATGTACTTCACCCCGGTATTAGAGTTGGACTATAAAAAACGCCTAGCACAGATCGAATCCAAGTGGATTGTTCTACTTGACACTCTGACCCCTAGGGGTCTAAACGAATCCTTGAGCTTCGCCTCTTATCTTTAGCGTATTTTGAGATCAGTCTCTGTTGTGTCTCACTATAGTCCCTCCGGACCTTTTGTTTTTATTTTTTTATTTTCTTGTTCATGGTTTTAATTCCCTTCTTTTTCCTTTTGTTACCATTAGTAACACCTTTCAACTACGGGCCCTCCCTTGATCCCTGTTCCATATGGAGTAAATATTCCTCCCACATCCTGCTGTCCGAAAACACGGATTTGTGATAGTTCCGAGCCAGCCGCCTTTTACCTATTGGATACGCTATGGACTATGTATATATATGTAATGGTTGTACGTGCATATTTCGTTATTTGTCACATTATGCATATTGTTTCATATAATATAGGGTTGGATGTGGTTGTGCTGGTGCTGCTCATGTTATTTTTATGCCAAGTATTGCTGTTTTTTCTTCCCCCCCCCTCCACTTGTGTACTGTATTCTAGTGGATTATAATGCTGAGGACTCACTAGGGGTTAAGGTATTTATTTGCAAGCAATATGGCACCTTTGTGATATGATATGACACCGTAATACACTCTTCACCACATGTTGCTCCGTTACCATCCATGCATCCTTCATATATGTGGAGCGCCCCCAGACGCAGGACCGCGGGTTACTCGGTACCGGTCCTCTGCTGGCTCAGTTCTGGGGATGTCACGGTGGCTGGACCCGGTCCGTGACCCTCCTAAGGGGCGTCCAATGAAAGGTGATGCTAGTCTGTCAGGGTTTTGTGAAGCCACCTGTGGTGTTCGGTCAGGGTGACCGACGCTGCTTGGGGTCCACTGGGGTGATGTGATGGCAGCTAGATGGTAAACCTTCCCACAGGTGAAGTGAGTCCCCAGAGCTTCCCAGTAGTGTAGGTGGCAATGGTGTAAGGTGCAGACAATAACGAGGACACAGGGTTGCAGTCTCTTTACCTCTTTACTAAAGACTTCAGGATCCGCAATCCAAAGCACAGTTAACAGGGCTGTCTGAGACCGGCCGGTCCGAAGGCACATCCAGAGTTCTCTTTGCAGGTGGAAATCGTTGCCTACCACTAGCGCCTGTGTGTTGTAGTGCTTCCCTGCTGAGCATTTGGGATAGTCCTCACAACTTCTATTCTCGTTTCTTTCTAATTCGTTCCAGTTCTTTCTAGTTCTCCGTCACCCAGGTATGTTATGGCTAGGAGGCACCCGTTTGACGGGTAGGCTCGGAGTTCTTCCAGGACCCTAGAGACGCCCCTCTCCAAGCATTGCCCCCTATGTCTGCTTCTTAGGTGATGTAAGGTAGACAGCCAACCTATAATTAACTGTCCTGCGGAGTTTGAAGTAAGGCATAGAGTCAGTTACATCCTCGGTGTTCCGGCCACCGGCTAACCCAAGAAGAGGTGCGAAACCGGCTAAATAAGATTAAAATAGATAAATCTCCGGGTCCGGATGGCATACACCCACGAGTACTAAGAGAACTAAGTAATGTAATAGATAAACCATTATTTCTTATTTTTAGTGACTCTATAGCGACAGGGTCTGTTCCGCAGGACTGGCGCATAGCAAATGTGGTGCCAATATTCAAAAAGGGCTCTAAAAGTGAACCTGGAAATTATAGGCCAGTAAGTCTAACCTCTATTGTTGGTAAAATATTTGAAGGGTTTCTGAGGGATGTTATTCTGGATTATCTCAATGAGAATAACTGTTTAACTCCATATCAGCATGGGTTTATGAGAAATCGCTCCTGTCAAACCAATCTAATCAGTTTTTATGAAGAGGTAAGCTATAGACTGGACCACGGTGAGTCATTGGACGTGGTATATCTCGATTTTTCCAAAGCGTTTGATACCGTGCCGCACAAGAGGTTGGTACACAAAATGAGAATGCTTGGTCTGGGGGAAAATGTGTGTAAATGGGTTAGTAACTGGCTTAGTGATAGAAAGCAGAGGGTGGTTATAAATGGTATAGTCTCTAACTGGGTCGCTGTGACCAGTGGGGTACCGCAGGGGTCAGTATTGGGACCTGTTCTCTTCAACATATTCATTAATGATCTGGTAGAAGGTTTACACAGTAAAATATCGATATTTGCAGATGATACAAAACTATGTAAAGCAGTTAATACAAGAGAAGATAGTATTCTGCTACAGATGGATCTGGATAAGTTGGAAACTTGGGCTGAAAGGTGGCAGATGAGGTTTAACAATGATAAATGTAAGGTTATACACATGGGAAGAGGGAATCAATATCACCATTACACACTGAACGGGAAACCACTGGGTAAATCTGACAGGGAGAAGGACTTGGTGATCCTAGTTAATGATAAACTTACCTGGAGCAGCCAGTGCCAGGCAGCAGCTGCCAAGGCAAACAGGATCATGGGGTGCATTAAAAGAGGTCTGGATACACATGATGAGAGCATTATACTGCCTCTGTACAAATCCCTAGTTAGACTGCACATGGAGTACTGTGTCCAGTTTTGGGCACCGGTGCTCAGGAAGGATATAATGGAACTAGAGAGAGTACAAAGGAGGGCAACAAAATTAATAAAGGGGATGGGAGAACTACAATACCCAGATAGATTAGCGAAATTAGGATTATTTAGTCTAGAAAAAAGACGACTGAGGGGCGATCTAATAACCATGTATAAGTATATAAGGGGACAATACAAATATCTCGCTGAGGATCTGTTTATACCAAGGAAGGTGACGGGCACAAGGGGGCATTCTTTGCGTCTGGAGGAGAGAAGGTTTTTCCACCAACATAGAAGAGGATTCTTTACTGTTAGGGCAGTGAGAATCTGGAATTGCTTGCCTGAGGAGGTGGTGATGGCGAACTCAGTCGAGGGGTTCAAGAGAGGCCTGGATGTCTTCCTGGAGCAGAACAATATTGTATCATACAATTATTAGGTTCTGTAGAAGGACGTAGATCTGGGTATTTATTATGATGGAATATAGGCTGAACTGGATGGACAAATGTCTTTTTTCGGCCTTACTAACTATGTTACTATGTTACTATGTATGTTACGCGCCTCAGTAGGAAGTTGCCGTTCTCGGGGCATGACTCCTACTGGCTCTCCTTTGTGCTTGATCTCGTTTCTCACTGTCCACAATATCCTTCGCTTCGTGTCTCTTTCTTAGGTTACCGCCGCAAGGTAGTGCAGGCGCGGTTCCGTAACATTCTATTCTGGTCGCTAGGTACCTGCCAGGTTCCCACGCCTGACAGGGCCCTCCCTGAATCTTCTCCCTGCAACACCCCCTGCCACGGGATGTTGCCTGAATCCAACCCAGTCAGCTTCTGATCTAACTTCCTATCCAACCCCTAGTTTTACCAGTGTGAGGAGTGGCTCAATAAATAAAGCCCTTTTCTCCCCCTAGTGGCCGGAGTGTGAAGTGTAATGTGTGCTGGCGATACCTGGTCAGAAGAACTTCTTTAGTGCCATCAGACGTACCATCACTCCCCTTAGTGGCAGAGCGATGTTACTGCAACGACCAGATCTCTGGGGCGCTGCACTACGGTTAAATCCAGTACTCCTGGACTGGGAAGAAGAACAACAATACATGTTAGCAAAAGACACACAAAATTTTGGAATGCTTGAAACAAGTAATTATAACAATGCTTCCCTTTATGGGAGGTGAGGACACTTGAACGTTACAAACAAAAACAAGGTTAAATATATTTAACCCCTTAGTGACAGAGCCAATTTGGTACTTAATGACCGAGCCAATTTTTGCAATTCTGACCACTGTCACTTTATGAGGTTATAACTCTGGAACGCTTCAACGGATCCCGCTGATTCTGAGAAAGCTTTTTTGTGGCATATTGCAATTCATGTTAGTGGTAACATTTCTTCGATATTACTTGCGATTATTTATGAAAAAAACAGAAATATGGTGAAAATATTTACAAATTTTGCAATTTTCAAACGTTGTATTTTTATGCCCTTAAAGCAGAGAGATATGTCACGAAAAATAGTTCATAAATAACATTTCCCACATGTCTTATTTACATCAGCACAATTTTGGAAACAAAATTTTTTTTTGTTAGGGAGTTATAAGGGTTAAAACTTGACCAGCAATTTCTCATTTTTACAACACCTTTTTTTTTTAGGGACCAGATTACATTTGAAGTCATTTTGAGGGGTCTATATGATAGAAAATAACGAAGTGTGACACCATTCTAAAAAGTACAAGGTTCTCAAAACCACATTCAAGAAGTTTATTAACCCTTTACTTGCTTCACAGGAACCGAAACAATGTGGAAAAAATTAACATTTAACTTTTTTTTGCAAACATTTTAATTCAGAACCATTTTTTTTATTTTCACAAGTGTAAAAACAGAAATGTAACCATAAATTTTGTTATGCAATTTCTCCTGAATACGCCAATACCCCATATGTGGGGGTAAACCACTGTTTGGGCGCACCGCAGAACTTGGAAGTGAAGGAGCATTTTGTAAACTAGACTCCTTAAGAAACTTATCTAGATGTGTGGTGAGCACTTTGAACCCCCAAGAGCTTCACAGAAGTTTATAACGTAGAGCCGTGAAAATAAAAAATCTCATTTGTTTACACAAAAATGATCTTTTCGCCCACAAATTCTTATTTTCACAAGGGTAACAGGAGAAATTAGACCACAAAAGTTGTTGTGCGATTTCTCCTGAATACGTCGATACCCCATATGTGAGGGTAAACACTGTTTGGGCGCACCGCAGAGCTTGGAAGTGAAGGAGCGCCGTTTTACTTTTTCAATGTAGAATTGTCTGGAATTGAGATCGGATGCCATGTCACGTTTGGAGAGCCCCTGATGTGCCTAAACAGTGGAAACCCCCCACAAGTGACCCCATTTTGGTAACTAGACCCCCCTTGGAACTTATCTAGATGTGTGGTGAGAACTTTGAATGCCCAAGTGCTTCACAGAAGTTTAGAATGCAGAGTCGTGAAAATAAAAATAAAAAATTTCCACAAAAAAGATATTGTAGCCCACAAGTTTTTATTTTCACAAGGGTAACAGGAGAAATTGGACCCCAAAAGTTGTTGTCCAATTTATCCCGAGTACGCTGATGCCCCATATGTGGGGGTAACCCACTGTTTGGGCGCACGGCAGAGCTCAGAAGGGAGGGAGCACCATTTGACTTTTTGAGCGCAAAATTGGCTGTCGTGTTTGGAGACCCCCTGATGTAACTAAACAGTGGAAACCCCCCAATACTAGCTCCAACCCTAACCCCAACACACCCCTAACCCTAATCCCAACCCGATCCATAATCGTAATCACTAACCCTAACGATAATCACAACCCTTACCCCAAAACAACCCTAATGTCAACCCTAACCATAACCCTAATCAAAACCCTAAATCCAACACACCCCTAATCCTAATCTCAACCCTAACCTCAAACCTAACCCTAATCCCAATACACCCCTAATCATAACCCTAACCTTAACCCTAATCCCAAACCTAACCCTAATCCCAAGCGTAACCCTAATGCCAACCCTAACCCTAATACCAACCCTAATCCAAACCCTAACCCTAATCCCAACTCTAACCCTAACTTTAGCCCCAACCCTAGCCCTAACTTTAGCCCCAACCCTAACCCTAGCCCTAAGGCTACTTTCACACTTGCGTCGTTTGGCATCCGTCGCAATCCGTAGTTTTGGACAAAAAACGGATCCTGCAAATGTGCCCGCAGGATGCGTTTTTTGCCCATAGACTTGTATTGCCGTCGGATCGTGACGGATGGCCACACGTCGCGTCTGTTGTGCACTGGATCAGTTGTGTTTTGGCGGACCGTCGGCACAAAAAACGTTCAATGCAACGTTTTTTTGTACGTCGCGTCTGCCATTTCTGACCGCGCATGCGTGGCCGTAACTCCGCCCCCTCCTCCCCAGGACATAGATTGGGCAGCGGATGCGTTGAAAAACTACATCCGCTGCCCACGTTGTGCACAATTTTCACAACGTGCGTCGGTATGTCGGGTCGACGCATTGCGACGGCCCGGTACCGACGTAAGTGTGAAAGAACCCTAACCCTAAATTTAGCCCCAACCCTAACCCTAAATTTAGCCCTAACCCTAAATTTAGCCCCAACCCTAACTCTGAATTTAGCCCCAACCTTAACCCTAAATTTAGCCCCAACCCTAACCCTAACCCTAGCCCTAACCCTAACCCTAGCCCTAACCCTAACCCTAGCCCTAACCCTAACCCTAACCCTAACCCTAATTTTAGCCCCAACTGCTCTTCTCCTGCCGGCCGGCAGATGGCGACAGATGGCGAGCGCACTGCGCATGCGCCCGCCATTTTCTTTTGCCAAGAAGACTAGGAGGAGCAGCAGGAGGACCCAGGGACACCGGTAAGTATAATAGGGTCCCCGAATCCCCCTATTTCTCTGTCCTCTGATGTGCGATCACATCAGAGGACAGAGAATTAAACTTTGCCGAGACCCCAAAGATCCTCCCAGTGCCGGCCGGCGGGCGCACTGCGCATGCGCCCGCCATTTTGAAGATGGCGGCGCCCATCGGGAGCCACGAGGAGCACCGGGGGAGACAGGTAAGTATCGGGGGGCTACCTGGGACCCCATTTCTCTGTCCTCTGATGTGCGATCACATCGGAGGACAGAGAAATTAAAAAGAAATCGCGTTTTTTTTTTTTTTGCGATCGCCGGTAAACGGTTAATTACCGGCGATCGCAAATGTGGGGTCAGTAAAAAAAAACCCCGAATCATGTTTTCTGGGGTCTCGGCTACCCCCGGCAGCCGAGACCCCGGAGAAAATCCAACTCTGGGGGGCGCTATTTACTTTTTCCACAGCGCCGTTGATTAACGGCGCTGTGGTTTAAGTACCCTTAGCGGCCGCCATTAAAAGGCGTATCGGCGGTCGTTAAGGGGTTAAATAACATTCTGACTATAAATAACTTCTGGTACCCTGCCGGGTATTCTACTAAGTGCAAATTCTGAACAATAATTTAACTTCTCCTTTAAGGGCATATAAGCTGAACCCACTAAAGGTTAACTATAAAGTACTATAAGACAAACTCAACTTTTTCTTTTCTTTCCAACTTCACCAATGCAGGACCGCCTAGCTCCTTGGCTGGGCCTACTGTCACTGTCGCAACCAACTATCGTTCCACAGTTCTCAGGAGGACTCTCTCTCTAACCCCTACGGGTTCACTTTCAACTTTTCCTGTCCTCAATCTCTAGTAACATTATCAACAGTTTCTAAATCTCCACATTATTACAATTTTTAACTTTCCTAAGGCAACATTATACTTAAGTGCAACATGTGAACATTCCCTTTAAGAGGGAACCAAGTCTCTTTGAGGTAGTGCAGATTCTCTCTGTCTGCAAGTCCGTTTGAAAGCAAGACCTTCTGTGCTGTGTTCAAAAGCAGTCTTTTCACAAAGCCTTCTTTCGTTGTAAAACCAGTAGAGGGCACCTTTAATAATGTGCGAACTATTTACAATGCAGTTTGTGAATCATTCACCGTCCATGATTCGGCAGTCCTTAAAACATTGATGAATTTGTGCAAAAATAAAATAGAGCAATAGGGATCCCGGGTAAACAAAGGGACCTCATTAAGGATTAACCCTCGACAGGTTCAAGTAGCAAAAGAGCAGGAAACAGACAGTTAACTATAAAAATTTGTCGGGGTTTCGAGGTTTATTCTCGCGGCGGCAGGTTGCAAGGCATCAGTTGGTAGCGAACACTTCCTGGCCTGGGAAGATCTGTGTTTGACTTCTCATCCGATGCGGTATCAATGTCACTAATCGGTTTTTCAGGTATAATCTGGGTTCGAATGTCAATTTTGGTAGTAGGTTCAGTAGCAGCAATAATGCCCACTGTGGTAGTAGTATTAGGATTTGTCAGTTCAGAGTTAGTCTTAGTCACGGCAGCAGGTGGCACTGCAATGGGGCCTACCAGTAGGCTTTCTGTCACTGGGGCAGGGTCGTTCTTCATACCTGCTTGAGATGCGGTCCCTCCGGTGCTGGCCTGCTCCGTCTCCGCTGGGATCTGGAACGCTGACTGCGGGGCCTCGCGCTGTGGCGTTGTCATCTCTGTTTGCAGTATCTCGCTTTCCGGCAGACGTCTGGCGAGGCTCCCGACGAAGGTCTTCTTCCACCCGGCCACAGCTTCCAGCTCCTGGCACACGAGCTGACTGGTGCGTTCTTTCTTCTGCAGGAGGTCTGGATTCGTCGTCGGTGAAGGGTGCAGTTCTTGCAGGCCTTGGCTGGGAGAGTCCTCGTGCTCCATCCCATGCTCCGGGGTCCGCTCACCTCCCTCCGCCATGTTGGTTTTCGGCACCTCCTCCCCCACCGGGGCAGGGTCAGTGTACTCACCCGCCACCACGATGTCCTGGGGGTCAGCTGGCTCTGCCGACGGCGGGTGCCGCGACGGGGTCGGCAGGGGTTTCGGTCGCGGCACAAGGGGCGGCGTCAGCGTCGATGGATCTTCCGCAGGTGCTACTTGAGACGAGGACTTGGTCTCCACCTGCAGCTGCAGGAGTTGATCGATCAGCTCATCCACGTGGCTGCTGTCCTCCTTATCCTTTTTCCGCTCTCTTCTCCGTGGGCGGTTTAGTTTCTTTGGTCTCCGCCCTCCACTGAGGATCAGGAGGCGGATCTCGGCCGCTGACGGACACATCCTCAAGGTACAGAAATATTTAGACTAGGCGGCCATTGTCGTTCGCGCCCTTCAGCTTGTTCACGCCCACTTCCACGCCCTTCTTCTTCTCCTGCGCTCCTCGTGGCACGGCGGATTTGGCAGGAATCTTGGCGGGAATCTTGGCGGCAAATAGCAATACACAGTCTTGGCAATAAATCACAGTTCAAGCACAATTCTGACACAGTTCCAAGGCACACATGACCTGATTCTTCAGGCTTAAGTACAATCCTGTTCGTGACGCCAAGTTGGAGCGCCCCCAGACGCAGGACCGCGGGTTACTCGGTACCGGACCTCTGCTGGCTCAGTTCTGGGGATGTCATGGTGGCTGGACCCGGTCCGTGACCCTGCTAAGAGGCGTCCAATGAAAGGTGATGCGAGTCTGTCAGGGTTTTGGGTTTTGTGACGCCACCTGTGGTGTTCAGTCAGGGTGACCGACGCTGCTTGGGGTCCACTGGGGTGATGTGATGGAAGCTAGATGGTAAACCTTCCCACAGGTGAAGTGAGTCCCCAGGGCTTCCCAGTAGTGTAGGTGGCAATGGTGTAAGGTGCAGACAATAACGAGGACACAGGGTTGCAGTCTCTTTACCTCTTTACTGAAGACTTCAGGATCCGCAATCCAGAGCACAGTTAACAGGGCTGTCTGAGACCGGCCGGTCCGAAGGCACATCCAGAGTTCTCTTTGCAGGTGGAAATCGTTGCCTACCACTAGCGCCTGTGTGTTGTAGTGCTTCCCTGCTGAGCATTCAGGATAGTTCTCACAACTTCTATTCTCGTTTTATTTCTAATTCGTTCACGTTCTTTCTAGTTCTCCGTCCCCCAGGTATGTTATGGCTAGGACGCACCCGTTTGACGGGTAGGCTCGGAGTTCTTCCGGGACCCTAGAGACGCCCCTCTCCACGCGTTGCCCCTATGTCTGCTTAGGTGATGTAAGGTAGACAGCCAACCTATAATTAACTGTCCTGCGGAGTTTGAAGTAAGGCATAGAGTCAGTTACTTCCTCGGTGTTCCGGCCACGCGCCTCAGTAGGAAGTTGCTGTTCTCGGGGCACGACTCCTACTGGCTCTCCTTTGTGCTTGATCTCGTTTCTCACTGTCCACAATATCCTTCGCTTTGTGTCTCTTTCTTAGGTTACCTCCGCAATGTAGTGCAGGCGCGGTTCCGTAACGTTCTATTCTGGTCGCTAGGTACCTGCCAGGTTCCCACGCCTGACAGGGCCCTCCCTGAATCTTCTCCCTGCAACACCCCCTGCCACGGGATGTTGCCTGAATCCAACCCAGTCAGCTTCTGATCTAACTTCCTATCCAACCCCTAGTTTTACCAGTGTGAGGAGTGGCCCAATAAATAAAGCCTTTTTCTCCCCCTAGTGGCCGGAGTGTGAAGTGTAATGTGTGCTGGTGATACCTGGTCAGAAGAACTCCTTTAGTGCCATCAGACATACCATCACTCCCCTTAGTGGCAGAGCGATGTTACTGCAACGACCAGATCTCTGGGGCGCTGCACTTGCACACTTCTTATTTAACTGGCGGCTATATTACTTCTCTTACGTGCTCACCCGTGCGGCTGTGCGCATCGCGCTGTGCACGGGCGGCTCCGGCCTGTGGGCGGGCGTCTTGGTGCCCTGTGCGCGATCCCCAGGTCTTTGCCTGGCGCTTGCGCACTGGGCTTGATGCCCAGCCCCCATTCCTGACCCGTCCATCTCAAGTGCGCATGTGCCGCTGGCGCCGCTCGGATTGGCCAGAACCACACATGTAACCGGGGTCGGGGGGGGTTATTAGAAGGTCCTGCACTGCCGTACATTCATCCCCTTGAAAAAGCGGCATTGTAGAGCCGCAAAACGCGCGTCGGGCGCTCTTTTGTTCCGGCGGGACCCCCCACCTTAGCCCTCTATTGGTAAGCCTACCTGCGATACTTATAATATTATTATGCATCACATACCATAATTACTATAGCCCGTTCCTTGGCTATTGCACCGGCTTAGACACATTTAGGTTTGCCTGACACTTTACCTTCCATGTGTGGTTTTTTTCTGTTTCCCCTCTGTGATGGTTCATGTATGTACATAAGGGGGTAACGGGGGGAAGTCCCTTTCCTGTGCTTGACTAGGTTATGCCCATTACTGGAATGTATTACTATTTTAACATTTTGTACTAATAAAGACACTTGTTTATATAAATTTATACTGTACGCTCCTCTTTTCTCCAGCTCATATATGTATTTTATGGAGCTTATCTGATTTGTCTGGGGGAACTTATAGTTTTTGTGCCTTGGCCCAGACTATCGCTATGACATTGGGACTAGGGTTGAGCGAAACGGATCGTTCATTTTCATAAGTCGCCGACTTTTGGCAAAGTCAGGTTTCATGAAACCTGTTGTGAATTCTGTTGTCGGGCTCCCTCCTGTGGTCATGAATGGTACTTCGGCTGGTTCTGTCCATGGACTTCCTCTGGTGGGTGTTTCTGAGTTTCCTTCCACAGGTGACGAGGTTAATTCGTTAGCTGCTGCTCTATTTAACTCCACTTAGATCTTTGCTCCATGCCACCTGTCAATGTTCCAGTATTGGTTTAGTTCACTCCTGGATCATTCTTGTGACCTGTCTTCCCAACAGAAGCTAAGTTCCAGCTTGTATTTCTTTGGTTTGCTATTTTTCTGTCCAACTTGCAATTTTTATTGTTGTCTTGCTTGCTGGAAGCTCTGGGACGCAGAGGGAGCGCCTCCGCACCGTGAGTCGGTGCGGAGGGTCTTTTTGCGCCCTCTGCGTGGTCTTTTTGTAGGTTTTTGTGCTGATCGCAAAGTAACCTTTCCTATCCTTGGTCTGTTCAGTAAGTCGGGCCTCACTTTACTAAATCTATTTAATCTCTGTGTTTGTATTTTCATCTTACTCACAGTCATTATATGTGGGGGGCTGCCTTTTCCTTTGGGGAATTTCTCTGAGGCAAGGTAGGCTTAATTTTTCTATCTTCAGGGCTAGCTAGTTTCTTAGGCTGTGCCGAGTTGCATAGGGAGCGTCAGGCGCAATCCACGGCTATTTCTAGTGTGTTTGATAGGATTAGGGATTGCGGTCAGCAGAGTTCCCACGTCCCAGAGCTCGTCCTTTATTATCAGTAACTATCAGGTCATTCCGTGTGCTCTTAACCACCAGGTCCATTATTGTCCTGACCACCAGGTCATAACAGTACAGGTGGCCCAAAGTTCTAATGCATCTCAATAGAGGGATAAGAGAAGTTCTGAGACCATTTTTTTTTCTTTGCAGTGTGTTTTGTCTCTTTTTTCCCCTTTACCTCTGGGTGGTTCAGGACACCGGTGTAAACATGGATATTCAAGGTCTGTCCTCTTGGATGGATAATCTCACTACAAGGGTACAAAACATTCAAGATTTTGTGGTTCAGAATCCGATGTCTGAGCCTAGGATTCCAATTCCTGATTTGTTTTTTGGTGATAGATCTAAGTTCTTGAATTTCAAAAATAATTGTAAATTATTTCTTGCCTTGAAACCTCGCTCTTCAGGTGACCCTGTTCAACAAGTAAAGATCATTATTTCTTTGTTACGTGGTGACCCTCAAGACTGGGCATTTTCCCTTGCGCCAGGATATCCGGCATTGCGTGATGTTGATGCCTTTTTCCTGGCGCTTGGATTGCTTTATGACGAACCTAATTCAGTGGATCAGGCAGAGAAAATCTTGCTGGCTCTGTGTCAGGGTCAGGATGAAGCGGAGATATATTGTCAGAAGTTTAGAAAGTGGTCTGTGCTCACTCAGTGGAATGAATGTGCCCTGGCAGCAATCTTCAGAAAGGGTCTCTCTGAAGCCCTTAAGGATGTCATGGTGGGGTTTCCCATGCCTGCTGGTCTGAATGAGTCTATGTCCTTGGCCATTCAGATCTATCGACGCTTGCGTGAGCGTAAAGCTGTGCACCATTTGGCGGTACTATCTGAGCATGGGCCTGAGCCTATGCAATGTGATAGGACTTTGACCAGAGCTGAACGGCAAGAACACAGACGTCGGAATGGGCTATGTTTTTACTGTGGTGATTCCACTCATGCTATCTCCGTTTGTCCTAAGCGCACTAAGCTAAGGTCTGCCACCATTGGTACGGTACAGTCTAAATTTCTATTGTCTGTTACTCTGATTTGCTCTTTGTCATCCTATTCTGTTATGGCATTTGTGGATTCAGGCGCTGCCCTGAATTTGATGGACTTGGAGTATGCTAGGCGCTGTGGTTTTTTCTTGGAGCCCTTGCAGTATCCTATTCCATTGAGAGGAATTGATGCTACGCCTTTGGCCAAGAATAAGCCTCAGTACTGGACCCAATTGACCATGTGCATGGCTCCTGCACATCAGGAGGATATCCGCTTTCTGGTGTTGCATAATCTGCATGATGTGGTCGTTTTGGGGTTGCCATGGCTACAGGTTCATAATCCAGTATTGGACTGGAAATCTATGTCTGTGTCCAGCTGGGGTTGCCAGGGGGTACATGGTGATGTTCCATTTTTGTCTATTTCGTCATCCACCCCTTCTGAAGTTCCAGAGTTTTTGTCGGATTATCGGGATGTATTTGATGAGCCCAAAGCCAGTGCTCTACCTCCTCATAGGGATTGCGATTGTGCAATTAATTTGATTCCTGGTAGTAAGTTTCCTAAGGTCCGATTGTTCAATTTATCTGTGCCAGAACACGCCGCTATGCGGAGTTATATAAAGGAATCCTTGGAGAAAGGCCATATTCGCCCGTCGTCATCACCGTTAGGAGCAGGGTTCTTTTTTGTGGCCAAGAAGGATGGTTCTTTGAGACCTTATATTGATTACCGCCTTCTTAATAAAATTACAGTCAAATTTCAGTATCCCTTGCCATTGCTATCTGATTTGTTTGCTCGTATTAAAGGGGCTAGTTGGTTCACCAAGATAGATCTTCGAGGGGCGTATAATGTGGTGCGTATTAAACAAGGCGATGAATGGAAAACAGCATTTAATACGCCCGAGGGCCATTTTGAGTACCTGGTTATGCCATTCGGGCTTTCCAATGCTCCATCAGTATTTCAGTCCTTTATGCATGACATCTTCCGAGAGTACCTGGATAAATTCCTGATTGTGTATTTGGATGATATTTTGGTCTTTTCGGATGATTGGGAGTCTCATGTGAAGCAGGTCAGAATGGTGTTCCAGGTCCTTCGTGCGAATTCCTTGTTTGTGAAGGGGTCAAAGTGTCTCTTTGGAGTTCAGAAGGTTTCATTTTTGGGGTTCATTTTTTCCCCTTCTACTATCGAGATGGACCCTGTTAAAGTCCAGGCCATTTACGATTGGACTCAGCCGACATCTGTGAAGAGCCTGCAGAAGTTCCTGGGCTTTGCTAATTTTTATCGGCGCTTCATCGCTAATTTTTCTACTGTTGCTAAACCGTTGACTGATTTGACCAAGAAGGGTGCTGATGTGGTCAATTGGTCTTCTGCAGCTGTAGAGGCTTTTCAGGAATTGAAGCGTCGTTTTTCTTCTGCCCCTGTGTTGTGCCAGCCAGATGTTTCGCTCCCGTTTCAGGTTGAGGTTGATGCTTCTGAGATTGGAGCAGGGGCTGTTTTGTCGCAAAGAAGTTCTGATGGCTCGGTGATGAAGCCATGTGCTTTCTTTTCTAGAAAGTTTTCGCCTGCTGAGCGTAACTATGATGTTGGTAATCGTGAGTTGTTGGCCATGAAGTGGGCATTCAAGGAGTGGCGTCATTGGCTGGAAGGAGCCAAGCATCGCGTGGTGGTCTTGACAGATCACAAGAATTTGACTTATCTTGAGTCTGCCAAACGGTTGAATCCGAGACAGGCTCGATGGCCGTTATTTTTCTCCCGTTTTGATTTTGTGGTTTCGTACCTTCCGGGCTCTAAGAATGTGAAGGCTGATGCCCTGTCAAGGAGTTTTGTGCCTGACTCTCCGGGTGTTCCTGAGCCGGCGGGTATTCTCAAAGAGGGGGTAATTTTGTCTGCCATCTCCCCTGATTTGCGGCAGGTGCTGCAAAAATTTCAGGCTGATAGACCTGACCGTTGCCCAGCGGAGAAACTGTTTGTCCCTGATAGATGGACTAGTAGAGTTATCTCTGAGATTCATTGTTCAGTGTTGGCTGGGCATCCTGGAATCTTTGGTACCAGAGATTTGGTGGCTAGATCCTTCTGGTGGCCGTCTTTGTCGCGGGATGTGCGTTCTTTTGTGCAGTCCTGTGGGACTTGTGCTCGGGCTAAGCCCTGCTGTTCTCGTGCCAGTGGGTTGCTTTTGCCCTTGCCGGTACCGAAGAGGCCCTGGACGCATATTTCTATGGATTTTATTTCGGATCTCCCCGTCTCTCAAAAGATGTCGGTCATTTGGGTGGTTTGTGATCGCTTTTCTAAGATGGTCCATTTGGTACCTTTGTCTAAATTGCCTTCCTCCTGTGATTTGGTGCCATTATTTTTCCAGCATGTGGTTCGTTTACATGGTATCCCGGAGAACATCGTTTCTGACAGAGGTTCCCAGTTTTTTCGAGGTTTTGGCGATCCTTTTGTGCTAGGATGGGCATTGATTTGTCTTTTTCCTCGGCTTTCCATCCTCAGACAAATGGCCAAACCGAACGAACTAATCAAACTTTGGAAACATATCTGAGATGCTTTGTTTCTGCTGATCAGGATGATTGGGTGTCCTTTTTGCCGTTGGCTGAGTTCGCCCTTAATAATCGGGCCAGCTCGGCTACTTTGGTTTCGCCATTTTTCTGCAATTCTGGTTTCCATCCTCGTTTCTCTTCAGGGCAGGTTGAGTCTTTGGACTGTCCTGGTGTAGATACTGTGGTGGATAGGTTGCAGCAGATTTGGACTCATGTGGTGGACAATTTGATATTGTCCCAGGAGAAGGCTCAACGTTTCGCTAACCGCCGGCGCTGTGTGGGTCCCCGACTTCGTGTTGGGGATTTGGTTTGGTTGTCGTCTCGTTATGTTCCTATGAAGGTTTCCTCTCCTAAGTTTAAGCCTCGTTTCATTGGTCCGTACAAGATTTCTGAGGTTATCAATCCTGTGTCATTTCGTTTGGCCCTTCCTGCTTCTTTTGCCATCCATAATGTGTTCCATAGTTCGTTATTGCGGAGATACGTGGTGTCTGTGGTTCCATCCGTTGATCCTCCTGCCCCGGTGTTGGTTGAGGTGGAGTTGGAGAATATGGTGGAGAAGATTTTGGATTCTCGTGTTTCGAGACGGAAACTCCAGTACCTGGTCAAGCGGAAGGGTTATGGTCAGGAAGATAATTCCTGGGTTTTTGCCTCTGATGTTCATGCTGCCGATCTGGTTCGTGCCTTTCATTTGGCTCATCCTGGTCGGCCTGGGGGCTCTGGTGAGGGTTCGGTGACCCCTCCTCAAGGGGGGGGTACTGTTGTGAATTCTTTTGTCGGGCTCCCTCCTGTGGTCATGAATGGTACTTCGGCTGGTTCTGTCCATGGACTTCCTCTGGTGGGTGTTTCTGAGTTTCCTTCCACAGGTGACGAGGTTAATTCGCTAGCTGCTGCTCTATTTAACTCCACTTAGATCTTTGCTCCATGCCACCTGTCAATGTTCCAGTATTGGTTTAGTTCAGTCCTGGATCGTTCTTGTGACCTGTCTTCCCAACAGAAGCTAAGTTCCAGCTTGTATTTCTTTGGTTTGCTATTTTTCTGTTCAGCTTGCAATTTTTATTGTTGTCTTGCTTGCTGGAAGCTCTGGGACGCAGAGGGAGCGCCTCCGCACCGTGAGTCCGTGCGGAGGGTCTTTTTGCGCCCTCTGCGTGGTCTTTTTGTAGGTTTTTGTGCTGATCGCAAAGTAACCTTTCCTATCCTCGGTCTGTTCAGTAAGTCGGGCCTCACTTTGCTAAATCTATTTAATCTCTGTGTTTGTATTTTCATCTTACTCACAGTCATTTTATGTGGGGGGCTGCCTTTTCCTTTGGGGAATTTCTCTGAGGCAAGGTAGGCTTAATTTTTCTATCTTCAGGGCTAGCTAGTTTCTTAGGCTGTGCCGAGTTGCATAGGGAGCGTCAGGCGCAATCCACGGCTATTTCTAGTGTGTTTGATAGGATTAGGGATTGCGGTCAGCAGAGTTCCCACGTCCCAGAGCTCGTCCTTTATTATCAGTAACTATCAGGTCATTCCGTGTGCTCTTTACCACCAGGTCCATTATTGTCCTGACCACCAGGTCATAACAGAAACCCGACTTGATCCCTGTGTGGGGTCGGCCATGCGGTACGCGACTTTCGCGCCAAAGTCGCGTTTCAATGACGCGAAAAGCGCCATTTCTCAGCCAATGAAGGTGGATGCAGAGTGTGGGCAGCGTGATGACATAGATCTCAGTCCCCACCATCTTAGAGAAGGGCATTGCTGTGATTGGCTTGCTGTCTGCGGCGTCACAGGGGCTATAAAGGGGCGTTCCTGCCGACCGCCATCTTACTGTTGCTGATCTGAGCATAGGGAGAGGTTGCTGCCGCTTCGTCAGAAGCAGGGATAGCGTTAGGCAGGGTACATTAACCCCCAAACCGCTTGTGCTGTAGCGATTTCCACTGTCCAACACCACCTTTTGTTTGCAGGGACAGTGGAGGCTACATTTTTTTTTCCTCAGCGCTGTAGCTCATTGGGCTGCCCTAGAAGGCTCCCTGATAGCTGCATTGCTGTTTATACACCGCTGTGCAAACCAACTGCTTTTGTCAAAGCACAAATCCTGTTGTTCCTTCCTTTCTGCACAGCTATTTTGTTTGTTTGTCCACACTTTTGATTTAATTTGTGCAGCAGTCCACTCCTTGTTATTGCTGCCTGCCATACATTGCTGAGATAACTGCAGGGAGATAGTAATTGTAGGACAGTCCCTTTTCTTTTTTTTCTCGTTACATCTCTTCAAGCCACTTTCTGCCACAGAAAATATACTCTAATACAGTGGCCCACATTTATTCACTAGTCTCCCTGAATAAAAAAAAAAGGGTGCAGATTAAAATTGGCAAATCTGCATCAGTGGCAGTCCTGTGTGTGGCATCTGTGTCTCATTTTCTGGCACAGAAGACATACAGTCTAACAGTGGGCCTGATTTCTTGCCAATTCTCCCAGAAATAAAAAAAATAAATAGTGGGAGATTAATATTGGCATTTGTGCTTCAGTGCCAGTCGTGTGTGCCATCTCTCTCAAATTGTGGGGCACAGAAAGCCTAGTGTCTAAGGCCGGCGTCACACACAGCGTATGAAAATACGGTCTGTATATTACGGCCGTAATACGCTGAAAAGTCCCAAAAATAGTGGTCTGTAGCACATGGCATCTTCCGTATGTAATCCGTATGGCAGCCGTACTGCGTGTTTTTATCGCAGGCTTGCAAAACCGACATACGGCTATACAAGGGATCCATGTGTTAAAAAAAACCCATATATACTGTCTATATATATATATATATATATATATATATATATATATATATATGTGTCAGTAGACACATATATGTATATATATTATTACTTCATACAGCGCTAGATAGCTTTAAAGCCGGTAATTCAATTGCCGGCTTTTGCTTTCTCCTTCCTAAACCCGACATGATATGAGACATGGTTTACATACAGTAAACCATCTCATATCACCATTTTTTTGCATATTCCACACTACTAATGTTAGTAGTGTGTATATGCAAAATTTGGCCGTTCTAGCTATTAAATTAAAGGGTTAAATGGCGGAAAAAATTGGCGTGGGCTCCCGCACAATTTTTTCCGCCAGAGTAGTAAAGCCAGTGACTGAGGGCAGATATTAATAGCCTGGAGAGGGTCCATGGTTATTGCCCCCCCCCCGGCTAAAAACATCTGCCCCCAGCCACCCCAGAAAAGGCACATCTGGAAGATGTGCCTATTCTGGCACTTGGCCACTCTCTTCCCATTCCCGTGTAGCGGTGGGATATGGGGTAATGAAGGGTTAATGCCACCTTGCTATTGTAAGGTGACTTTAAGCCAAATTAATAATGGAGAGGCGTCAATTATGACACCTATCCATTATTAATCCAATACTAGTAAGGGGTTAAAAAAAACACAAACACATTATTAAAAATTATTTTAATGAAAAAATCACAAAGGTTGTTGTAATAATTTATTCTTCGCTCAATCCACTCACTGAAGACCCTCGATCTGTAACAAAAAAAAATAATAAACCAACAATATACATACCTTCCGAAGATCTGTAACATCCAACGATGTAAATCCATCTGAAGGGGTTAAAATATTTTGCAGCCACGAGCTTCGCTAATGCAGCTGCTCATGGCTGCAAAACCCCAGAGAATGAAGGTAAAGTAGGTCAATGACCTATATTTACCTTCATTTGCGGTGAGGCGCCCTCTGCTGGTTGTCCCTAGATTGTGGGAACTTTCCTAGAAAGCTCCCTGGCTCGAGATCATAAGAGGGCACCCTCTGCTGGTTGTCCTCATATGAACTCGAGCCTGGGAGCTTTCTAGGAAACTTCCCACGATCTAGGGACAACCAGCAGAGGGCGCCTCACCGCAAATGAAGGTAAATATAGGTCATTGACCTACTTTACCTTCATTCTCCGGGGTTTTGCAGCTATGAGCAGCTGCATTAGCGGAGCTCGTGGCTGCAAAATATTTTAACCCCTTCAGATGGATTTACATCGTTGGACGTTACAGATCTTCGGAAGGTATGTATATTGTTGGTTTATTATTTTTTTTGGTTACAGATCGAGGGTCTTCAGTGAGTGGATTGAGCGAAGAATAAATTATTACAACAACCTTTGTGATTTTTTCATTAAAATCATTTTTAATAATGTTTGTGTTTTTTTTAACCCTTTACTAGTATTGGATTAATAATGGATAGGTGTCATAATTGACGCCTCTCCATTATTAATTTGGCTTAATGTTACCTTGCAATAGCAAGGTGGCATTAACCCTTCATTACCCCATATCCCACCGCTACACGGGAATGGGAAGAGAGTGGCCAAGTGCCAGAATAGGCGCATCTTCCAGATGTTCCTTTTCTGGGGTGGCTGGGGGCAGATGTTTTTAGCCGGGGGGGGGCCAATAACCATGGACCCTCTCCAGGCTATTAATATCTGCCCTCAGTCACTGGCTTTCTACTCTGGCGGAGAAAATTGTGCGGGAGCCCACGCCAATTTTTTCCGCCATTTAACCCTTTAATTTAACCCCTTCCCGACCCATGACGCCACGTAGGCGTCATGAAACTCGGTGCCAATCCGACCCATGACGCCTATGTGGCGTCATGGAAAGATCGCGTCCCTGCAGATCGGGTGAAAGGGTTAACTCCCATTTCACCCGATCTGCAGGGACAGGGGGAGTGGTAGTTTAGCCCAGGGGGGGTGGCTTCACCCCCTCGTGGCTACGATCGCTCTGATTGGCTGTTGAAAGTGAAACTGCCAATCAGAGCGATTTGTAATATTTCACCTATTATAACGGGTGAAATATTACAATCCAGCCATGGCCGATGCTGAAATATCATCGGCCATGGCTGGAAATACTAATGTGCCCCCACCCCACCGATCGCCCCCCCAGCCCTCCGATCTGGCCGGTACACTGCTCCGGCTCCCCTCCGTCCAGTGCTCCGCTCCCCCCCGTGCTCTTGTCCGCTCCCCCCGTGCTCCAATCACCCCCCCGTGCTCCAATCACCCCCCCTGCACTCCGATCCACCCCCCCCCGGTGCTCCGTTCCACCCCCCCGTGCTCCATTCCACCCCCCCCCGTGCTCCGTTCCACGCCCCCCGTGCTCCGTTCCACCCCTCCCGCGCTCCGATCCCCCCCCCGTGCTCCGATCCCCCCCCCGTGGTCCCCCCCCCCACCCCATCATACTTACCGATCCAGCCGGGGTCCCGTCCGTCTTCTCCCTGGGCGCCGCCATCTTCCAAGATGGCGGGCGCATGCGCAGTGCGCCCGCCGAATCTGCCGGCCGGCAGATTCGTTCCAAAGTGCATTTTGATCACTGAGATAGTTTATATCTCAGTGATCAAAATAAAAAAAATAATAAATGACCCCCCCCCTTTGTCACCCCCATAGGTAGGGACAATAAAAAAATAAAGAAATTTTTTTTTCCCACTAATGTTAGAATAGGGTTAGGGTTAGGGGTAGGGTTAGGGTTAGGGGTAGGGTTAGGGGTAGGGTTAGTGTTAGGGCTAGGGGTAGGGTTAGGGTTAGGGCTTCGGTATGTGCACACGTATTCTGGTCCTCTGCGGATTTTTCCGCTGCGGATTTGATAAATCCGCAGTGCTAAACCGCTGCGGATTTATAGCGGATTTACCGCGGTTTTTCTGCGCATTTCACTGCGGTTTTACAACTGCGATTTTCTATTTGAGCAGTTGTAAAACCGCTGCGGAATCCGCACAAAGAAGTGACATGCTGCGGAATGTAAACCGCTGCGTTTCCGTGCAGTTTTTCCGCAGCATGTGTACAGCGATTTTTGTTTCCCGTAGGTTTACATTGAACTGTAAACTCATGGGAAACTGCTGCGGATCCGCAGCGTTTTCCGCAGCGTGTGCACATACCTTTAGAATTAGGCTATGTGCACACGGTGCGGATTGGCCGCTGCGGATTCGCAGCAGTGTTCCATCAGGTTTACAGTACCATGTAAACATATGAAAAACCAAATCCGCTGTGCCCATGGTGCGGAAAATACCGCGCGGAAACGCTGCGTTGTATTTTCCGCAGCATGTCAATTCTTTGTGCGGATTCCGCAGCGTTTTACACCTGTTCCTCAATAGGAATCCGCAGGTGAAATCCGCACAAAAAACACTGGAAATCCGCGGAAAATCCGCAGGTAAAACGCAGTGCCTTTTACCCGCCGATTTTTCAAAAATGGTGCGGAAATATCTCACACGAATCCGCAACGTGGGCACATAGCCTTAGGGTTAGGGTTGGAATTAGGGTTGTGGTTAGGGTTGTGATTAGGGTTATGGCTACAGTTGGGATTAGGGTTAGGGGTGTGCGGGGGTTAGTGTTGGAGTTAGAATTGAGGGGTTACCACTGTTTAGGCACATCAGGGGTCTCCAAACGCAACATGGCGCCACCATTGATTCCAGCCAATCTCGTATTCAAAAAGTCAAATGGTGCTCCCTCACTTCCGAGCCCTGACGTGTGCCCAAACAGTGGTTTACCCCCACATATGGGGTACCAGCATACTCAGGACAAACTGCGCAACAATTACTGGGGTCCAATTTCTCCTGTTACCCTTGTGAATCAAAAAAAATGCTTGCTAAAACATAATTTTTGAGGAAAGAAAAATGATTTTTTATTTTCACGGCTCTGCGTTGTAAACGTCTGTGAAGCACTTGGGGGTTCAAAGTGCTCACCACATATCTAGATAAGTTCCTTGGGGGGTCTAGTTTCTAAAATGGGGTCACTTGTGGGGGTTTCTACTGTTTAGGCACACCAGGGGCTCTGCAAACGCAACGTGACACCCGCATACCATTCCATCAAAGTCTGCATTTCAAAAGTCACTACTTCCCTTCTGAGCCCCGACGTGTGCCCAAACAGTGGTTTACCCCCACTCATGGGGTATCAGCGTACTCAGGAGAAACTGGACAACAACTTTTGGGGTCCAATTTCTCCTGTAACCCTTGGGAAAATAAAAAATTCTGGGCTAAATAATTATTTTTGAGGAAAGAAAACGTATTTATTATTTTCACGGCTCTGCATTATAAACTTCTATGAAGCACTTGGGGGTTCAAAGTGCTCACCACACATCTAGATAAGTTCCTTTCGGGGTCTAGTTTCCAAAATGCGGTCACTTGTGGGGGGTTTCTACTGTTAAGCCACATCAGGGGCTCTGCAAACGCAACGTGACGCCCACAGAGCATTCCATCAAAGTCTGCATTTCAAAACGTCACTACTTCACTTCCGAGCCTCGGCATGTGCCCAAACAGTGGTTTACCCCCACATATGGGGTATCAGCGTACTCAGGAGAAACTGGTCAACAACTTTTGGGGTCCAATTTCTTCTGTAACCCTTGGGAAAATAAAAAATTCTGGGCTAAATAATTATTTTTGAGGAAAGAAAACGTATTTATTATTTTCACGGCTCTGCATTATAAACTTCTATGAAGCACTTGGGGGTTCAAAGTGCTCACCACACATCTAGATAAGTTCCTTTGGGGGTCTAGTTTCCAAAATGGGGTCACTTGTGGGGGGTTTCTACTGTTAAGCCACATCAGGGGCTCTGCAAACGCAACGTGACGCCCACAGAGCATTCCATCAAAGTCTGCATTTCAAAACGTCACTACTTCACTTCCGAGCCCCGGCATGTGCCCAAACAGTGATTTACCCCCACATATGGGGTATCAGCGTACTCAGGAGAAACTGAACAACAACTTTTGGGGTCAAATTTCTCCTGTTACCCTTGGGAAAATAAAAAATTGCAGGCTAAAAGATCATTTTTGAGAAAATAATTTTTTTTTTTTTATTTTCATGGCTCTGCGTTATAAACTTCTGTGAAGCACTTGGGGGTTCAAAGTCCTCACCATACATCTAGATTAGTTCATTTGGGGGTCTAGTTTCCAAAATGGTGTCATTTCTGGGGGATCTCCAATGTTTAGGCACACAGGGGCTCTCCAAACGTGACATGGTGTCCGCTAATGATTGGAGCTAATTTTCCATTTAAAAAGCCAAATGGCGTGCCATCCCTTCCGAGCCCTGCCGTGCGCCCAAACAGTGGTTTACCCCCACATATAGGGTATCAGCATACTCAGGACAAACTGGACAACAATATTTGGGGTCCAATTTCTCCTATTATCCTTGGCAAAATAGGAAATTCCAGGCTAAAAAATCATTTTTGAGGAAAGAAAAATTATTTTTTATTTTCATGGCTCTGCGTTATAAACTTCTGTGAAGCACCTGGGGGTTTAAAGTGCTCAATATGCATCTATATAAGTTCCTTGGGGGGTCTAGTTTCCAAAATGGGGTCACTTGTGGGGGAGCTCCAATGTTTAGGCACACAGGGGCTCTCCAAACGCGACATGGTGTCCGCTAACAATTGGAGCTAATTTTCCATTCAAAAAGTCAAATGGCGCGCCTTCCCTTCCGAGCCCTGCCGAGTGCCCAAACAGTGGTTTACCCCCACATATGAGGTATCGACGTACTCGGGAGAAATTGTCCAACAAATTTTATGATCCATTTTATCCTACTGCCCATGTGAAAATGAAAAAATTGAGGCGAAAAGAATTTTTTTGTGAAAAAAAAGTAATTTTTCATTTTTACAGATCAATTTGTGAAGCACCTGAGGGTTTAAAGTCTCACTAGGCATCTAAATAAGTTCCTTGGGGGGTCTAGTTTCCAAAATGGGGTCACTTGTGGGGGAGCGCCAATGTTTAGGCACACAGGAGCTATCCAAACGCGACATGGTGTCCGCTAACGATGGAAATAATTTTTCATTCAAAAAGTCAAATGGCGCTCCTTCCCTTCCGAGCCTTACCATGTGCCCAAACAGTGGTTTACCCCCACATGTGAGGTATTGGTGTACTCAGGAGAAATTGCCCAACACATTTTAGGATCCATTTTATCCTGTTGCCCATGTGAAAATGAAAAAATTGAGGCTAAAAGAATTTTTTTGTGAAAAAAAAGTACTTTTTCATTTTTACGGATCAATTTGTGAAGCACCTGGGGGTTCAAAGTGCTCACTATGCATCTAGATAAGTTCCTTGGGGCTATAGTTTCCAAAATGGGGTCACTTGTGGGGGAGCTCCAATTTTTAGGCACACGGGGGCTCTCCAAACGTGACATGGTGTCCGCTAAAGAGTGGAGCCAATTTTTGATTCAAAAAGTCAAATGGCGCTCCTTCCCTTCCAAGCCCTGCCGTGCGCCCAAACAGTGGTTTACCCCCACATATGAGGTATCACCGTACTCAGGACAAATTGGACAACAACTTTCATGGTTCAGTTTCTCTTTTTACTATTGGGAAAATAAAAAAATTGTTGCTAAAAGATCATTTTTGTGACTAAAAAGTTAAATGTTCATTTTTTCCTTCCATGTTGCTTCTGCTGCTGTGAAGCACCTGAAGGGTTAATAAACTTCTTGAATGTGGTTTTGAGCACCTTGAGGGGTGCAGTTTTTAGAATGGTGTCACTTTTGGGTATTTTCAGCCATATAGACCCCTCAAACTGACTTCAAATGTGAGGTGGTCCCTAAAAAAAATGGTTTTGTAAATTTTGTTGTAAAAATGACAAATCGCTGGTCAAATTTTAACCCTTATAACTTCCTAACAAAAAAAAAAATTGTTTCCAAAATTGTGCTGATGTAAAGTAAACATGTGGGAAATGTTATTTATTAACTATTTTGTGTCACATATCTCTCTGGTTTAACAGAATAAAAATTCAAAATGTGAAAATTGCGAAATTTTCAAAATTTTTGCCAAATTTCCGTTTTTATCACAAATAAACGCAGAATTTATTGACCTAAATTTACCACTAACATGAAGCCCAATATGTCACGAAAAAACAATCTCAGAACCGCTAGGATCCGTTGAAGCGTTCCTGAGTTATTACCTCATAAAGGGACACTGGTCAGAATTGCAAAAAACGGCAAGGTCTTTAAGGTCAAAATAGGCTGGGTCATGAAGGGGTTAATAGCTAGAACGGCCAAATTTTGCATATACACACTAATAACATTAGTAGTGTGGAATATGCAAAAAAATGGGGATATGAGATGGTTTACTGTATGTAACCATGTATCATATCATGTCGGGTTTAGGAAGGAGATAGCAAAAGCCGGTAATTGAATTACCGGCTTTAAAGCTATCTAGCGCTGTATGAAGTAATAATATATATACATATATGTGTCTCAATGACATATATATATATATATATATATATATATATATATACCTATTCTATGTGGACACATTTATTCTACCTATTCTACTGTAAGCTGTCAGTGTGATTTTACTGTACACCGCACTGAATTACCGGCTTTTCTCTCTAACAGCGCTGCGTATTCCTCGCAAGTCACACTGCTGGTCCGTGTGTATTCCGTATTTTTGGGGCTTCCATAGACTTTCATTAACGTTTTATTTGCGCAATACGGTGACAAACGCAGCATGCTGCGATTTTGTACGGCCGTAGAAAGCCGTATAATACTGATCAGTAAAATACGGCAGATAGGAGCAGGGGCATAGAGAATCATTGAGCCGTATGTTATGCGAGTTTTACGGACGTAGTTTCTGCGCTCTTACGTCCGTAAAACTCGCAAGTGTGACGGCAGCCTAATACTGTTTTTTGTTTGTTTGTTTTTTAATTCTCCCTTAAAAAAATAATAGTGGGAGATTAATATTGGCATTTGTGCTTCAGTTCCAGTCGTGTGTGCCATCTCTCTCAAATTGTGGGGCACAGAAAGCCGAGTGTCTAATACTGTTTTTTTTTTTTTTTTTTTTTTTAATTCTCCCTGAAAAAAAATAAATAGTGGGAGATTAATATTGGCATTTGTGCTTCAGTGCCAGTCGTGTGTGCCATCTCTCTCAAATTGTGGGGCACAGAAAGCCTAGTGTCTAATACTGTTTTTTTTTTTTTTTTTTTTTATTCTCCCTTAAAAAAAAAAATAGTAGGAGATTAATATTGGCATTTGTGCTTGAGTGCCAGTCGTGTGTGCCATCTCTCTCAAATTGTGGGGCACATAAAGCGTAGTGTCTAATACCGTTTTATTTTTTTGTTTTTAAATTCTCCCTGAAAAAAAATAAATAGTGGGAGATTAATATTGGCATTTGTGCTTGAGTGCCAGTCGTGTGTGCCATCTCTCTCAAATTGGGGGGCACAGAAAGCCTAGTGTCTAATACTGTTTTTTTTTTGGGTTTTAAATTCTCCCTTAAAAAAATAATAGTGGGAGATTAATATTGGCATTTGTGCTTGAGTGCCAGTCGTGTGCCATCCCTCTCAAATTGTGGGGCACATAAAGCGTAGTGTCTAATACCGTTTTATTTTTTGTTTTTAAATTCTCCCTTAAAAAAAAAATAGTGGGAGATTAATATTGGCATTTGTGCTTGAGTGCCAGTCGTGTGTGCCATCTCTCTCAAATTGTGGGGCACAGAAAGCCTAGTGTCTAATACTGTTTTTGTTTTTTGTTTTTTTAAATTCTCCCTGAAAAAAAAAATAGTGGGAGATTAATATTGGCATTTGTGCTTGAGTGCCAGTCGTGTGTGCCATCTCTCTCAAGTTGTGGGGCACAGAAAGCCTAGTGTCTAATACTGTTTTTTTTGGGGGGGTTTAAATTCTCCCTGAAAAAAAAAATTAGTGGGAGATTAATATTGGCATTTGTGCTTGAGTGACAGTCCTGCGTGTGTGGCATCTCTCTCATTTTGTGCCACAGAAAACCTAGTGTGTAACATTGTGCCTGATTTTCCTTGCAGTCTCACCCACCTATAAAGGGATATCTAAATCCTACAGAAGTTTGAGTTCACCTTGTAAGTTGTTTTACAGTAACAAATACCGTTACTTTGGTTACGTTTTTCAAACAATGAGGAAGTCTGGTGGAAGAGGTCATGGCCGTGGGCGTTTATTGCCAGCTGGTAATGATGGTAGTGGTGGTGGAGCATCAGGTGGTCATGGGAAAAGCAATATAGCACCCAAGTCTCGAGTTGTGGAGCCAGGTTCGTCGTCTGGCTACACAAGGCCTCGAACGCTCCCTTTTCTGGGAGTAGGAAAACCGCTTTTAAAGCCGGAGCAGCAAGAGCAAGTTTTGGCTTTCCTTGCTGACTCAGCCTCTAGCTCTTTTGCCTCCTCTTCTGAAACTGGTAAATGTAAAAGCAGAGCGTCGTTAGTGGATGTTCACGGTCAGGGACAAGTCGCTCCCTTGTCTTCTTCAGCAAAAACAACAGAGAAGGATGCGTCAGGCGACACAACGGGTTACTCCATGGAGCTCTTTACACATACTGTTCCTGGGTTAGAAAGTGAAACAGTTAACAGGCCATGCCCATTACAAGTTGAATCGGACATGGAGTGCACAGATGCACAGCCACAGCCAGATTACTATGCTGTTCCTTTGACTCAGACCACAACATTGCCCTCGCAGTGTACTGATCCAGAATCAGACCCTGATGAGACTATGGTGCCCCGTCACGAACGCTATACCACTGGCTTACACGGTAACACAGACGAAGTTGCACACGAGATAGAAGAGGAGGTCATAGATGACCCAGTTCTTGACCCCGATTGGCAGCCATTGGGGGAACAGGGTGCAGGCGGCAGTAGTTCTGAAGCGGAGGAGGAGGGGCTGCAGCAGGCATCAACATCGCAACAGGTTCCATCTGCTGGGCCCATATCAGGCCCAAAACGCGTGGCAAAGCCAAAACCAGTTGGAGGACAGCATGGCCATCTGGTTAAAGAAGCTCAGTCTGCAATGCCTGAAAAGGTATCCGATGGTAGAAAGAGTGCAGTCTGGCATTTTTTTAAACAACATCCAATTGATCAGCGCAAAGTCATCTGTCAAAAATGTTCATCTACAATCTCCCTCTCTGGCCGCTTTGAAAGCGGTGGTCAGACTAAGGGAAAAATTAAAAGATCTGGCGGTGGCGGGGGCGGAGAAGCTGCTAACTTTCTCTAGACAGAAATTCTATGAAAGGGGCAATAAGGCACATACCCTCCTGGCACGCCAGCTGAAGGAACGCTCCGCGGCTTCATGTCCTCAGGCCTTACGGGACGCTGCAGGGGTGACGCACTATCACCCTGATGCCATAGCTGACATTTTTTATAATTTCTACAAAAAACTGTACAATCTCGGTCCCCCATCGGCTGATGGTTCCCAGGGTTCAGGGGCTATTGGAGACTATCTTGCTACCTTAGATCTCCCCTCACTACCTAGTGAGGCGATTGAATCTTTAAATAGCGCAGTATCCCCCGAAGAGGTAGAGGAGGTTTTGGAGTCCCTACCCATGGGAAAATCACCTGGCCCTGATGGTCTGACGTATTTTTACTATAAGACATTCGCCAAAACACTTCTTCCTCACATGACCTCAGTATTTAACTCCTTCTTGCAAGGCGACCCAATCCCATCCACAATGCTACATTCCCACCTCATCCTCCTTCCAAAGCCGCCTAGGGACCCCTTGGACTGTGCAAACTATAGGCCAATAGCCCTTTTGAATTCGGATTTGAAGGTGTTCACCAAGCTGCTGGCCTCCAGACTTAATAAATGGCTATCCTCGATTATTCATAAAGACCAAGTGGGCTTTATTCCATGCCGTCAGGGGGGTGATAACACTAGGAGGGTTGTCGACTTGGTGGACATCTCGAGCCGAAAGAAATTGCAAACATTAGTACTGAGCCTCGACGCCGAGAAGGCTTTCGATCGCCTCTCCAGGCCATTCCTTTTTAGTACGATGCGGGTCTTTGGCATTTCTGGGGGATTTTTGTCCACGCTGAGATCCCTATATAGCCACCCTACAGCGGCCATAAAACTTCCTCTCTGTACATCTAAACCATTCACTATATCGAATGGCACCAGGCAGGGGTGCCCTTTGTCGCCTCTTCTGTTTGCCCTTTGCATAGAGCCCCTGGCAGCGTCCATACGACGGGACCCCAATATCTCTGGGGTGATGGTTGGGAGTAAATCTTTTAAGATCGCACTATTTGCGGATGATGTTCTATTGACGCTTACTAATCTCCACGTGCCCCTTCCGAACCTCATGAGGGCTTTGAGGAGATACGGGGACCTATCTGGATATAAAATCAATTCCAGCAAAACGGAGGCTATGCCGCTGAACATCCCCCCTGAGGTATGGGACCATCTACGCCTGAATTTTAAATTCAGGTGGAAACAGGATGCTGTGAAATATTTGGGGGTGAATATTACGTCCTCATACGAGACCCTCTACAAACTAAATTTCCCCTCCCTCTTTAAAGAATCAAAAGCCCGCCTAACTAAATGGCAATCACTTCCTCTCTCGTGGATGGGTCGGATAGCGGCGGTAAAAATGAGTCTTTTACCCAGATTGATCTACGCCTTTGAGACCCTCCCAGTTGGAGTTCCGGTCTCGGAACTGAAGTCCCTTCAGGCGGCTATTATTAGGTTCATATGGCAACAAAAGCGCCATAGAGTGGCTAAGGAGGTTCTCACAGCTCATAAGACCAGGGGAGGGCTTTCTGTGCCAAATATTCTTAAATACTACTGGGCTACACACCTGAGGAGAATCCCCTGCTGGACGTCCCTATGGGCCTACAGCAGGTGGAATGAAATACAGAAATTATGGCTTGCCCCAATACACCCTAACTCTCTTTTATGGTCGCCAGCACAATGTAAGTCCTTTCCACCCCTTCTAGGCCCCATGCAGTCCACTCGTGATATTTGGAACACCTGCACACGGAGATTCGCCCTCATGTCACCTTGCTCCCCCCTGGTGTCCTTCATCTATCATCCACAGCTCCCAGGCAGTTTAGAATCTCCTATGGTTCACCCTTGGCTTAAAGCAGGCTTATTTAGATTTGCGGACATTATAGACGGGGAGACCATGGAGATTCACTCCTTTGATTATCTTAAGCAACATTTCTCGATTTCCAACAGGGAATTCTTTCAATACCTACAAATTAGAGATTTTGCTAACTCCCTATATGGTAAAGCGGGAGCTTCTATCCCCACGGATTTCGAGAAAATTTGCAGGAGGGGTGTGAACACCAGGGGTCTGATTTCAGAAATTTACAACATTTTATCGGATCCACAGGATGGGTCTGGTGAATCTTTTCTATATATGCGCAAGTGGGAGGCCGCCTTGGAGCTGCGTATTTCTCCCCGAGAGTGGTCTGTCATTTGGAGGAATGCCGCAAAATCATCAGTGTGTACTCTCTATAGAGAAAATATCTATAAGATACTAATGCACTGGTATCACACTCCAGAGTTTCTGCATGGACTGAATCCCTCTATCCCTCCCTCCTGTTGGAGATGTGGGGGAAGCACTGGGTCTCTTGTCCACATATTTTGGTCATGCCCAAAAATTGTGCCCTTTTGGGGTCAGGTTAAGTCCCTCATAGATAAGGTATTGCATGCAGACATAGAACTAAACCCGCTAGTGCTTCTCCTGGGTCACGGGGCGCCGGGTATGGGCAAACTTTCCAATAGATTATTGCAACATATCCTTACGGCGGCCAGATGCCTGATTGCGCGTCTTTGGAGACAGCCGAGTCCCCCTTCGCTTCAGATCCTCCTTGGACGGATCATGGATGTCAGAAGGATGGAACACCTTACAGCCTTACTAAATGACTCAGTGGTGCGCTTCCAGGCTATATGGTCCCCGTGGGATTATTATGCAGCGGGATCCGACCTGTAGTGCGACTGAGTTCGGATTTGATTAATCGATTTAACTGAGGTTTTTCCCTTTTTTTTTTTTTTTTCCCCTCTCTCTTTCCTCCCTTCCCTCTACCCCTTATTGTCTTGTCTTTGTCATTTACGTCTTTGTAGAATTAAGGTCATTGATGGCCTTATATCGTCTATATTGTTTATATCGTTTACTGTTCATGCATTCTATACAGAAACTAAATGCTTGTAAGACCCTGTTTTGTTCTAAAATGTTTAATAAAATAAAAATTTTATGGTTAAAAAAAAAATGTTCAACTACCTTAAGCAAAGGTCAGAATCTGAAAAGTCTAAATACAAGTTGCATGCATAGACATTTAACCACCATGCATTTGCAAGCCTGGACTAACTACCAAACGTCCCTTAAGGTTGTAGCACCCTCAGACAATGAAGCTAGTCAGCAATGCTACATCCCTTCCGTCACTGTAAGGCCCTCATTTCCCGCACCACCTGCAGTATCTGTGCAGGTTTCATTGCCAGGCCCAAGCAGTCAGGGTCAGGGAATCACCAGTTTCGGAGTAGGAAACACTGCATGTAGGGCACCGGCAAGAATACTGTCTCCAACCGTCTCTCAGTCTGCCATGTCCACCGGCACCCCCGCTAGTTCCTCGACCTCCAGTCCAGCTCACCCTACATGAGACTCTCGTTAGAAAAAGGAAGTAATCATCCTCGCATCCGCGTACACAGGGTTTGAATGCCGACATTGCTAGACTAATCTCGTTAGAGATGATGCCCTACCGGTTAGTTGAAAGCGAAGCTTTCAAAGCCCTGATGGACTATGCTGTACCATGCTACGAGCTACCCAGTCGACACTTCTTTTCGAGAAAAGCCATCCCAGCCCTCCACCAGCATGTTAAAGAGCGCATCGTCCATGCACTCAGGCAATCTGTGAGTACAAAGGTGCACCTGACAACAGATGCATGGACCAGTAGGCATGGCCAGGGACGTTACGTGTGCATCACGGCACACTGGGTGAATGTGGTGGATGCAGGGTCCACAGGGGACAGCAATATTGGGACAGTTCTGCCTAGCCCACGGTCTAGGAAACAGTTGGCTGTAGCCGTTCGCCCCCCCTCCTCCTCCTCCTTGTCCTCCTGCAGAAGCGAGAGCTCGTCCACAGACCGCAGTCGCACAACCACTCCATCCGCAGCTGCCACTGTTGCACACCAGGTGTCCCATTATGGGGCAGCTACTGGCAAGCGTCAGCAGGCTGTATTGGCTATGAAGAGTTTGTGCGACAACAGACACACCGCGGAAGTTCTGTCCGAGTTCTTGCAGAAAGAAACGCAGTCATGGCTGGGCACTGTAGATCTTGAGGCAGGCAAGGTAGTGAGTGATAACGGAAGGAATTTCATGGCTGCCATCGCCCTTTCCCAACTGAAACACATTCCTTGCCTGGCTCACACCTTAAACCTGGTGGTGCAGTGCTTCCTGAAAAGTTATCCGGTGTTATCTGACCTGCTTCTCAAAGTGCGCGTACTTTGCTCGCATATCCGCCGTTTGTCCGTACACTCCAGCCGTATGCAGACCTATCAGCGGTCTTTGAACCTTCCCCAGCATCGCCTAATCATCGACGTTGCAACAAGGTGAACTCAACACTGCCCATGCTTCAGAGACTGTGCGAACAGAGGCGTGCTGTTATGTATTTGTGGGAGGATACACATACACGGGCAGGCAGTAGGATGGCAGACATGGAGTCGTCAGGTGTGCAGTGGTCGAAGGTACAAGACATGTGTCAAGTCCTTCAGTGTTTTGAGGAATGCACATGGCTGGTTAATGCAGACAAAGCCATAATAAGCATGAGCATCCCCCTAATGCGTCTGCTGATGCAAAGTTTGACGCACATAAAGGATCAGGCGTCTGCAGCAGAGGAAGAGGAAAGCCTTGATGACAGTCAGCCATTGTCTGGTCAGGGCAGTGTACAGGACGAGGTAGCGGGCGAACAGGAGGAGGAGGATGATGGGAATGAGTATTTTTTTAATGAGGAAGCTTCTCCGGGGCCAATGGAACTTGGTGGCGTGGCAAGGCCGGGTTCTGGTTTTTTGAGGGACACAAGTGACGTAGATTTGCCTGTAACTGCCCCACAACCCAGCACAACCGCAGATTTGACAACTGGAACTTTGGCCCACATGGTGGATTATGCCTTAGGTTTCCTCAAAAGGGACCCACGCATTATTAAAATGATGACCGATGACGATTACTGGTTGGCCTGCCTCCTTGATCCTCGCTATAAAGGCAAATTGCAAAATATTATGCCACATGAGAACCTGGAACAAATATTAGCAACCAAACAATCAACTCTTGTTGACCATTTGATTCAGGCATTCCCAGCACACAGCGTCGGTGATCGTTCTCACATGAGCTGCAGGGGGCAGCAGACCAGAGGTGTTGGAGGTGCACAAATCACAAGTGGCGTTGGACAGAGGGGTTTTCTGACCAGGTTGTGGAGTGATTTTGCTATGACCGCAGACAGGACAGGTACTGCAGCATCAATTCAAAGTGACAGGAGACAACATTTGTCCAGTATGGTTACTATTTTTCATCCCTTATCGATGTTCTCCCTCAACCGTCATTCCCATTTGATTACTGGGCATCCAAATTAGACACCTGGCCAGAATTGGCAGAATATGCATTGCAGGAGCTTGCTTGCCCAGCAGCTAGTGTGCTATCAGAAAGAGTATTCAGTGCTGCTGGTTCAATATTAACCGAAAAAAGGACTCGTCTGGCTACCCAAAATGTTAATGATCTAACCTTCATTAAAATGAACCACTACTGGATTTCGAATTATTTTGCCCCACCTTTCCCGGCTGACACCTAGCTTTCCTATGAAAAGGTCTTGCTTGTGGACTGGTCTGACTGAGTTTTCCAATCTCGTAATTTGCAGCAGCTGTTTGTCCAGCATACGACATGTTTACACCTCCGTAAATGGCCAAACTCCCCCCACGGGGCCGTGAGAGTGCCGTTTGTCTGAAGAGGTGGGTGTGCCCGCTTTTGGTCGACGGCACTGCCACTGGGTCCCTCATAGTACAATAAAGTGTCTCTGGCGGTGGTGGTGCGCAACCAACGTCAGACACACCGTTGTAACATGAGGGGCCCTGGGCCTGTACCGCCGGCCACAAGACAGTTTCCCCCCCCCCCAGCTCAAACAGTGCTCTACGATTTGCAAAATTATCTCTCACAGCTCCACCAATGTTTAGTCTATGCGCTGACATCCTTCAATGCCTGGCACTGACAATACCAATGTGTTGACATGTATGATGCTACTTAAAATAGTCAGGGGCAGTGTCCTATATTTACACCAGTAAATACTTTGCGCCAAATTACTAGGTCTGAAACTCAGCAGAGGAGCCCACCCCTGTACCTAAGTATGCCACCCTTTTGTTTTTTGGTTTTGTTGTATTGCGAGACATTAACATCTATTTATTTTTGGGGAGTACTAACTGTCAGACACTCCTTACAATCGGCCTCCGCTGACAACACCAATGCTGCCTGTGTACCCCTGCAAGATAATTCCAAGTGCATAGAGCCCACTTTTGTTATGTTAGGCCTACTAAGTCTGTCTGCAGTCCATAATATAAATTGTCCTTCACTGACCACACCACTGCTGCCCGTGTACCCCTGGAACATATTTTTACGTGCCTACAGCCTACTTTTGTTATGTTAGGCCTACTAAGTCTGTCTGCGGTCCATAACAGAAATTGTCCTTCACTGACCACACCACTGCTGCCCGTGTACCCCTGGAACCTATTTTAAAGTGCCTACAGCCTACTTTTGTGATGTTAGGCCTACTAAGCCTGTCTGCGGTCCCTCCTTCCAATAGTCCTCCGCTGACCACACCACTGCTGCCCGTGTACCCCTGGAACCTACTTTTAAGTGCCTACAGCCTACTTTTGTTATGTTAGGCCTACTAAGCCTGTCTGCGGTCCCTCCTTCCAATAGTCCTCCACTGACCAGACCAATGCTGGCCGTGTACCCCTGGAACCTATTTTAAAGTGCCTACAGCCTACTTTTGTTATGTTAGGCCTACTAAGTCTGTCTGCGGTCCATAATAGAAATTGTCCTTCACTGACCACAACACTGCTGCCCGTGTACCCCTGGAACCTATTTTAAAGTGCCTACAGCCTACTTTTGTTATGTTAGGCCTACTAAGCCTGTCTGCGGTCCCTCCTTCCATTAGTCCTCCACTGACCAGACCAATGCTGGCCGTGTACCCCTGGAACCTATTTTTAAGTGCCTATAGCCTACTTTTGTTATGTTAGGCCTACTAAGTCTGTCTGAGGTCCATAATAGAAATTGTCCTTCACTGACCACACCACTGCTGCCCGAGTACTCCTGGAACCTATTTTAAAGTGCCTACAGCCTACTTTTGTTATGTTAGGCCTACTAAGCCTGTCTGCGGTCCCTCCTTCCAATAGTCCTCCACTGACCAGACCAATGCTGGCCGTGTACCCCTGGAACCTATGTTAAATTGCATAGATCATCTTTTTTTTAATTGCAGGCGTACTAAGTCTGTCTGCGGTCCATAATAGATATTGTCCTTCACTGACCACACCACTGCTGCCCGTGTACCCCATGAACCTATTTTTAAGTGCCTACAGCCTACTTTTTTTATGTTAGGCCTACTAAGCCTGTCTGCGGTCCCTCCTTCCAATAGTCCTCCACTGACCAGACCAATGCTGGCCGTGTACCCCTGGAACCTATGTTAAATTGCATAGAGCATCCTTTTTTTAATTGTAGGCGTACTAAGTCTATCTGCGGTCCATAATTGAAATTGTCCTCCACTGACCAGACCAATGCTGCCTGTGTACCCCTGTAACCTTTTTTTAAACTGCATTGAGCCAAATTTTTTGTTTAAGGCCTACTACTGTTGTGAATTCTGTGGCAGAGCTCCCTCCTGTGGTCACAAGTGGTACTTCGGCTGGTTCTCTCTGTGAGCTTCCGTTGGTGGAGGAAAGTGGTACTGCGGCTTCTGAGTTTCCTTCCTCAGGTGATGTGGTGAAGTCGTTAGGTGCTGCTCTATTTAACTCCACCTAGTGCTTTGATCCTGGCCTCCAGTCAATGTTCTAGTATTGGACCTGTTTCCTCCTGGATCGTTCCTGTGGCCTGCTGCTCTGCATAGCTAAGTTACTCTTTGCTATTTGTTTGCTGTTTTTTTCTGTCCAGCTTGTCAATTTGTTTTTTTACTGCTTGCTGGAAGCTCTGGGACGCAGAGGGTGTACCTCCGTGCCGTTAGTTCGGTACGGAGGGTCTTTTTGCCCCTTTGCGTGGTTTTTGTAGGGTTTTGTGTTGACCGCAAAGTTACCTTTCCTATCCTCGCTCTGTTCAGAAAGTTGGGCCTCACTTTGCTAAATCTAATTCATCTCTACGTTTGTCTTTTCATCTTAACTCACAGTCATTATATTTGGGGGCTGCCTTTTCCTTTGGGGTATTTCTCTGAGGCAAGGTAGGCTTATTTTCTATCTTCAGGCTAGCTAGTTTCTCAGGCCATGCCGAGTTGCATAGGGAGCGTTAGGCGCAATCCACGGCTGCCTTTAGTGTGGTTGGTGAGGATTAGGGATTGCGGTCAACAGAGTTCCCACGTCTCAGAGCTCGTTCTTGTTTTTTGGGTTATTGCCAGGTCACTGTATGTGCGCTGACCTCTATGTCCATTGTGGTACTGAATTACCTTTCATAACATACTACCTGTGTCTGTCTGCGCCACTCAATACAGCTGTCCTCCTCTGAAAAAAGCTGAGCGTCAATAGTCTGGTTTTCAGCCTATAGGAATTTGAAAACTGCATTGGGGCTACTACTTCGGTAGGGCCTACTAACGGTGTCTGCCGTTCCAAGGTGTTCTCCTGGTTTACTTTCCTGAGCTTCAATCTTCAGGCTCGTGTTAAATAGTTTTTTAATCGAACAACTGCAGTGGGGCTACTAGTTTGGTTGGGGCCTACTAAGATTGTCTGCCGCTCCAAGGTGTTCTCCTGGTTTACTTTCCTGAGCTTCAATCTTCAGGCTCGTCTTAAATAGTTTTTTAATCGAACAACTGCAGTGGGGCTACTAGTTTGGTTGGGGCCTACTAAGATTGTCTGTCGCTCCAAGGTGTTCTCCTGGTTTACTTTCCTGAGCTTCAATCTTCAGGCTCGTCTTAAATAGTTTTTTAATCGAACAACTGCAGTGGGGCTACTAGTTTGGTTGGGGCCTACTAAGATTGTCTGTCGCTCCAAGGTGTTCTCCTGGTTTACTTTCCTGAGCTTCAATCTTCAGGCTCGTCTTAAATAGTTTTTTAATCGAACAACTGCAGTGGGGCTACTAGTTTGGTTGGGGCCTACTAAGATTGTCTGTCGCTCCAAGGTGTTCTCCTGGTTTACTTTCCTGAGCTTCAATCTTCAGGCTCGTCTTAAATAGTTTTTTAATCGAACAACTGCAGTGGGGCTACTAGTTTGGTTGGGGCCTACTAAGATTGTCTGTCGCTCCAAGGTGTTCTCCTGGTTTGCTTTCCTGAGCTTCAATCTTCAGGCTCGTCTTAAATAGTTTTTTAATCGAACAACTGCAGTGGGGCTACTAGTTTGGTTGGGGCCTACTAAGATTGTCTGTCGCTCCAAGGTGTTCTCCAGGTTGCCTCTCCATAGCTTCAATCATCATGCTCGTGTTAAGTAGTTGTTGAAACAACACTACATTAGGCCTACAAGTTGGGTCTGGGTCGTAGAGACGGTGTCTGCCGCTCCAAGGTGTTCTCCAGGTTGCCTCTCCATAGCTTCAATCTTCATGCTCGTGTTAAGTAGTTGTTGAAACAACACTACATTAGGCCTACAAGTTGGGTCTGGGTCGTAGAGACGGTGTCTGCCGCTCCAAGGTGTTCTCTAGGTTGCCTCTCCATAGCTTCAATCTTCATGCTCGTGTTAAGTAGTTGTTGAAACAACACTACATTAGGCCTACAAGTTGGGTCTGGGTCGTAGAGACGGTGTCTGCCGTTCCAAGGTGTTCTCCAGGTTACCTCTCAATTGCTTCAATCTTCATGCTCGTGTTAAGTAGTTGTTGAAACAACACTACATTAGGCCTACAAGTTGGGTCTGGGTCGTAGCGACAGTGTCTGCCGCTCCAAGGTGTTCTCCAGGTTGCCACATAAGCGAAGCTGCATAGAGCCTATTTTGTTATTTTAGGCCACCACCGAGCACACCAATGCAGACCGTGTACCCATGTAACCTTTTTTAAACCTGCGTCGAGCCAACTTTGTGGTGTAAGGCCTACTTGTAGTGTCTGGCTGCGCCACTCAATACAGCTGTCCTCTTTACAAAAAATTACCTGCAATTATCTGGTTTTCAGCCTATCGGAATTTTAAAACTGCAGTGGGCCTACTAGTTTGGTTGGGGCCTACTAACAGTGTCTGCCGCTCCAAGGTGTTCTCCTGGTTGCCTTTCCTGAGCTTCTATCTTCAGGCTCTTGTTAAATAGTTGTTAAATGAAACAACTGCGTTTGGCCTACTAGTTGGGTTGGGGCCTACTAACAGTGTCTGCCGCTCCTTGCTGTTCTCCTGGTTTCCTGTCCTGAACTTCCATTTTCAGGCTCTCGTTAAGTTGTTGTTAATGTTAGACTGCATTTGGCCTACTAGTTGGGTTGAGGCCTACTATCGGTGTCTGCCATTCCTTGCTGTTCTCCTCCAGTGAACAAAGCTGTGCCGCCTGTTTACTACTGTTGCCAATTTTAAACTGCATTTTGACTACTTACTGATTTGGGCGTACTCTCTGTGTCAGCCTCTCATTCCAGTTGTCCTCCACTGAACAAAGCAATGCCCCCTGGTTAGTCCTGTTACCAATTTTGAACTGCATTTAGCCCACTTTATTCTTTGGGCCTATATCTGTGTTTCCTCCTCATCCTGCCCATTGCCCAGCCAGTGATAGATGAGTCTGCTGGTACATCGACCCATAACGCAACATTCCCCGTGCACGCTACACAGCAAGATTGTGACCCTGCTCAAAGTCAGGTTCCCCTTCCCGCATACCATACCACCTTACACGGGGACAAAGAGGAAGGTGCAGATGAAAGTGCAGGTTCCTTCATCAGGTGGGAGGAGGAATACTCGTTGGCGACGTCACTGGCACAGGGCCCCTCATAGTACGCAAAAGTGTCGCTGCCGGTGGGAGGCGCCCCCGCCGTGCAAACACACCGCCGTACTTTGAGGGGCCCTGTGCCAGTGCCAATGCCAACGAGTGGGCCCCCCTGCTTGCTCAGGATCACAGCACTTGCAAAGTTGAAATACTTACCTCTCCCTGCTCCACTGCCGTGACGTGGTCCAGATTTCCTGGGTCCACTAAATACTTGAACCAGCCCTACCCCCCACAATTTTAGCCAAATGACCCCCAATTTCCAATGCCTTACTATTATTATAAGGTAAATTAAGATTGACAAGCTTCAGTAACAAGAATGTATGTTTTTGCCATTAAAATGGGCACTGTAAATGTTTTCCTGGCCTCCACTCACTGCCGACTATGCTCCCGCATTGACTTGCATTGGGTTTCGTGTTTCGGTCAATCCCCGACTTTTCGCGATAATCGGACGATTCCACTCGACTCGACTTTTGAGATAGTTGGGTTTCCCGAAACCCGACTCGACCCTTAAAAACTAAGTCGCTCAACCCTAATTGGGACTTTTGTTAATACATACAGACATACAGTAAATTACACAGAGTACATACTCACCATTATTTGTCATTTTAATCCCCGAAGCCAGTGTCAACCCATAAAAAATATCAAAATAACAAACAACCAATATACTCCCTGTCCGCAGAAATCCACGAGTGTCCCACAACGATCTCCCGTGGAGAGCAGCAGCATCAGATGATGCGACCGCTCTCCAGGGGCTCCAGAAACACAATGACGGGAGTAAGGTATCCTTCCGCACTGTATTCCTCCGCCGCTGTATAAAATAGTCCCTAGTCTCACTTATGGCATTGCTGGGTGAGAAATTTTCCCACGCAGCAATTGCCATAAAGTGACACTTTGAACTATAGTAACCTCAGTGATGCAGTGCAGGAGCCATTGTCTCCTGTCAGTGTGTCACTGGGGGTCCTATAGAGCAGTGACATCACCCGATGTCACTGTTCTATAGGGGAGATTGTCGTGGGACGCTCGTTATTAATTGGACTACGGCAGACAGGTAGTATACGGTTTATTATTTTACGTTTTCTGCAGGCGCTGAAGTATTGTAAGTATGGTTAAATGAAAAATATTAAAATACTCTTCCTAATGTGTGCGTGTTTTATTAACCCTTTCTTACTATTGGATTAATAATGGATAGGCGTCTTATTGACGCCTCTCCGTTATTAACCCGGCTTAATGTCACCTTACAAAAGCAAGGTGACATTAACCCCTTATTACCCCATATCCCCATATTAACTGTTATGACCTGGTGGTTAGGAGCACCCGACCTGATAGTTAAACTCATACAGGACGAGCTCTGGGATGTGGGAGCTCTGCTGACCGCAAGCCCTAATCCTATCACACACACTAAAAATAGCCGTGGAGCGCTCCTGACGCTCCCTAGGCACCTCGTCACAGCCTCAGCCACTAGCCCTAGAGATAGAAAATAAAGCCTACCTTGCCTCAGAGAAATTCCCCAAAGGAATAGGCAGCCCCCCACATATAATGACTGTGAGAAAAGATGAAAGTCACAAACGCAGAAATGAAATAGGTTTCAGCAAAGGGAGGCCAGACTTACTAAATAGACAGAGGATAGGAAAGGAATCTTTGCGGTCAGCACAAAAACCTACAAAAGACCACGCAGAGTGTGCAAAAAAGACCTCCGCACCGACTCACGGTGCGGGGGGGGGGGGGGGGAGCCACTCTGCATCCCAGAGCTTCCAGCTAGCAAGACAAAATCAGGATAACCAGCTGGACAAAGAAACAATGAGCAAAAATAACAATAAGGAACTTAGCTTCTGCAGGAGAAGACAGGTCACCAGGCAGATCCAGGAGCGAACTGAACCAATGCTAAAACATTGACAGCTGGCATGGAGTAACGATCTGAGTGGAGTTAAATAGAGAAGCCAACCAAAGGATAAACCACGTCACCTGTGTAAGGAACCTCAGAAGCAGCAGCTTCACTCATAGCCACCAGAGGGAGCCCATAGACAGAACTCGCCGAAGTACCATTCACGACCACAGGAGGGAGTTCGACAACAGAATTCACAACAATTAACCCCTTATTACCCCATATGCCACCGCTACACGGGAGTGGGAAGAGAGGGGCTAAGTGCTGGAATTTACATGATGCTTGATGCTGGTTTTTGGTGCGGTTGTTGATGCAGTTTTTGGTGCAGTTTTTGATGTGGTTTTTTATGCGGTTTTTGATGCAGTTTTGATGCAGTTTTTGGAAATAAACAAACGGAAAATGTGCATGATTACAATAGAAACATGCATGAAAAAATGGATTCGGAGGCCGGATTCATAATTTCACATCTCAGTTTCATCCATTTGTTGCCGAATCTGTCGCTGTGCGTTTTTTCGCTGGACAGAAAAAACGTTCCTCTGTATGTGTTTTCCGTCTGGCGGAAAACCGCTTTTTTTATGGATCCTGCAAAAAAACAGATGAAATGTGTGGCCATCAGGCACAATCCGGCGCAAATACAACTCTATGAAAAAAAAACATATCCGGTGGAAAAAACATATCCGGTGGAAAAAAAAGGATCAGTTTTTTTCAAAACTCACCGGATTGTGCCTGACGGCAAAAACCTGATGTGTGAAAGCAGCGAGATATATGGATAGATATATCTATAGATATATAATAAGAAGGCCAATGTTTCTAAGGCTACTTTCACACATGCGTTTTTAGCAATCCGTCATTTTGGGAAAAAAACGGATCCTGCAAATGTGCTCGCAGGATGCATTTTTTACCCATAAACTTGTATCAGCGACGGATGGCGACGGATGGCCACACGTTGCGTCCGTCGTGCAACGGATCCGTCGTGTTTTAGCAGACCGTCAGCACAAAAAAATGTTCAAGTGAACGTTTTCTGTCCGTCGTGTCCACCATTTTCTACCGCGCATGTGCGGCAGAAACTCCTCCCCCTCCTCCCCGGATTTCAGAATGGGTAGCGGATGCGTTGAAAAACTGCATCCGCTGCCCACGTCGTGCAAAAATTTCACAATGTGTGTCGGTACGTCGGCAAGTGTGAAAGAGACCTTAACCCCTTCCCAACCTTTGACGCCACGTAGGCGTCATGAAAGTCGGTGCCAATCCGACCCATGACGCCTATGTGGCGTCATGGAAAGATCGCGTCCCTGCAGATCCGGTGAAAGGGTTAACTCCAATTTCACCCGATCTGCAGGGACAGGGGGAGTGGTAGTACAGCCCAGGGGGGGTGGCTTCACCCCCCCGTGGCTACGATCGCTCTGATTGGCTGTTTCACTTTCAACAGCCAATCAGAGCGATTTGTAATATTTCACCTATTATAAGTGGTGAAATATTACAATTCAGCCATGGCCGATGCTGCAATATCATCGGCCATGGCTGGAAACACTGATCTGCCCCCCCACCCCACCGATCGCCCCCCAAGCCACCGATCTGTCCGGTACAGTGCTCCGGCTCCCCTCTGTCCTGTGCTCCGCTCCCCCCGTGCTCCAATCCCACCCCCCGTGCTCCGATCCACCCCCCTGCACTCCGATCTACCCCCCCGTGCTCTGATCCAACCCCCCGTGCTCCGATCCACCACCCCCATGGTCCGATCCACCCCCCCATCATACTTACCGGATCCGCAGCAAGAAGTGACATGCTGCGGAATGTAAACCGCTGCGTTTCCGTGCAGTTTTTCTGCAGCATGTGAACAGCGATTTTTGTTTCCCATAGGTTTACATTGAACTGTAAACTCATGGGAAACTGCTGCGGATCCACAGCGTTTTCCGCAGCGTGTGCACACACCTTTAGAATTAGGCTATGTGCACACGGTGCGGATTTGGCTGCGGATCCGCAGCGGATTGGCCGCTGCGGATTCGTAGCAGTTTTCCATCATCTTTACAGTTCCATGTAAACCTATGGAAAACCAAATCCGCTGTGCCCATGGTGCGGAAAATACAGCGCGGGAACGCTGTGTTGTATTTTCCGCAGCATGTCAATTCTTTGTGCGGATTCCGCAGCGTTTTACACCTGTTCCTCAATAGGAATCCGCAGGTGAAATCCGCACAAAAAACACTGGAAATCCGAGGTAAATCCGCAGGTAAAACGCAGTGCCTTTTACCCGCGGATTTTTCAAAAATGGTGTGGAAAAATCTCACACGAATCCGCAACGTGAGCACATAGCCTTAGGGTTAGGGTTGGAATTAGGGTTGTGGTTAGGGTTGTGATTAGGGTTATGGCTACAGTTGGGATTAGGGTTAGGGGGGTGGGGGGGTTAGTGTTGGAGGTAGAATTGAGGGGTTTCCACTGTTTAGGCACATCAGGGGTCTCCAAACGCAACATGGCGCCACTATTGATTCCAGCCAATCTTGTATTCAAAAAGTCAAATGGTGCTCCCTCACTTCCGAGCCCCGATGTGTGCCAAAACAGTGGTTTACCCCCACATATGGGGTATCAGTGTACTCAGGACAAACTGCGCAACAATTACTGGGGTCTAGTTTATCCTGTTACCCTTGTGAAAATAAAAAATTGCTTGCTAAAACATCATTTTTGAGGAAAGAAAAATGATTTTTTATTTTCACGGCTCTGCGTTCTAAACGTCTGTGAAGCACTTGGGGGTTCAAAGTTCTCACCACATATCTAGATAAGTTCCTTGGGGGGTCTAGTTTCCAAAATGGGGTCACTTGTGGGGGGTTTCTACTGTTTAGGCACACCAGGGGCTCTGCAAACGCAACGTGATGCCCGCAGAGCATTCCATCAAAGTCAGCATTTCAAAACAACACTACTTCACGTCCGAGCCCCGGCATGTGCCCAAACAGTGGTTTACCCCCACATATGGGGTATCTGCATACTCAGGAGAAACTGGACAACAACTTTTGGGGTCAAATTTCTCTTTTTACCCTTGGGAAAATAAAAAATTGCGGGCTAAAAAATCATTTTTGAGAAAAGAATTTTTTTTTTTCACTGCTCTGCGTTATAAACTTCTGTGAAGCAGTTGGGGGTTCAAAGTCCTCACCACACATCTAGATTAGTTCCTTTGGGGGTCTAGTTTCCAAAATGGGGTCATTTGTGGGGGATCTCCAATGTTTAGGCACACAGGGGCTCTCCAAACGTGACATGGTGTCCGCTAATGATTGGAGCTAATTTTCCATTTAAAAAGCCAAATGGCGTGCCTTCCCTTTCGAGCCCTGCCGTGCGCCCAAACAGTGGTTTACCCCCACATATGAGGTATCAGCGTACTCAGGACAAACTGGACAACAACATTTGGGGTCCAATTTCTCCTATTACCCTTTGCAAAATAGGAAATTCCAGGCTAAAAAATAATTTTTAGGAAAGAAAAATTATTTTTTATTTTCATGGCTCTGCGTTATAAACTCATGTGAAGCACCTGGGGGTTTAAAGTGCTCACTAGGCATCTAGATAAGTTCCTTGGGGGGTCCAGTTTCCAAAATGGGGTCACTTGTGGGGGAGCTCCAATGTTTAGGCACACAGGGGCTCTCCAAACGCGACATGGGGTCTGCTAAAGAGTGGAGCCAATTTTTCATTCAAAAAGTCAAATGGCGCTCCTTCTCTTCCAAGCCCTGCCGTGCGCCCAAACAGTGGTTTACCCCCACATATGAGGAATCACCGTACTCAGGACAAATTGGACAACAACTTTCATGGTTCAGTTTCTCTTTTTACTATTGGGAAAATAAAAAAATTGTTGCTAAAAGATCATTTTTGTGACTAAAAAGTTAAATGTTCATTTTTTCCTTCCATGTTGCTTCTGCTGCTGTGATCAATACGGATCAATTTGTGAAGCACCTGGGGGTTCAAAGTGCTCACTATGCATCTAGATAAGTTCCTTGGGGGGGTCTAGTTTCCAAAATGGGGTCACATGTGGGGGGGCTCCAATGTTTAGGCACACAGGGGCTCTCCAAACGTGACATGGTGTCCGCTAAAGATTGGAGCCAATTTTTCATTGAAAAAGTCAAATGGCGCTCCTTCCCTTACGAGCCCTGTCGTGTGCCCAAACAGTGGTTCCCCCCCACATATGGGGTATCGGTGTACTCAGGACAAATTGTACAATAACGATTGGTGTCCAGTTTCTCTTTTTACCCTTGGGAAAATAAAAAAAATTGTTGCTAAAACATCATTTTTGTGACTAAAAAGTTAAATGCGCCGATTCTTTGGAATGCACTACCTAGGATAATACGATTAATCCCCAATCCCCACAGTTTTAAGCGTGCCCTAAAAACTCATTTGTTCAGACTGGCCTACCGCCTCAATGCATTAACCTAACGATCCCTGTGTGGCCTATATTAAAAAAAAAAAAAAAAAAATTAATTAACTGGTTCATGCAGCTTTACATGAACACCCAAGCCTTACACTATGGCTGGTCCGAATAACTATAGCAATTGTTACCATCCACCTCTCGTGTCTCCCCTTTTCCTCATAGTTTGTAAGCTTACGAGCAGGGCCCTCACTCCTCTTGGTATCTGTTTTGAACTGTATTTCTGTTATGCTGTAATGTCTATTGTATGTACAAGTCCCCTCTATAATTTGTAAAGCGCTGCGGAATATGTTGGCGCTATATAAATAAAAATTATTATTATTATTATTATTATAAATGTTCATTTTTTCCTTCCATGTTGCTTCTGCTGCTGTGAAGCACCTGAAGGGTTAATAAACTTCTTGAATGTGGTTTTGAGCACCTTGAGGGGTGCAGTTTTTGGAATGGTGTCACTTTTGGGTATTTTCAGCCATATAGACCCCTCAAACTGACTTCAAATGTGAGGTGGTCCCTAAAAAAAATGGTTTGTAAATTTCGTTGTAAAAATGAGAAATCGCTGGTCAAATTTTAACCCTTATAACTTCCTAGCAAAAAAAAATTTTGTTTCCAAAATTGTGCTGATGTAAAGTAGACATGTGGGAAATGTTATTTATTAACTACTTTGTGTCACATAAATCTCTGGTTTAACAGAATAAAAATTCAAAATGTGAAAATTGCGAAATTTTCGCCAAATTTCCGTTTTTATCACAAATAAACGCAGAATTTATTGACCTAAATTTACCACTATCATGAAGCCCAATATGTCATGAAAAAACATTCTCAGAACCGCTAGGATCCGTTGAAGCGTTCCCGAGTTATTACCTCATAAAGGGACACTGGTCAAAATTGCAAAAAATGGCCAGGTCATTAAGGTCAAAATAGGCTGGGTCATGAAGGGGGGTTAATGAGCGTTGAATTAAAAAAAAATGGAAAAAATGGCGTGGACTCCCGCACAATTTTCTGTGCCAGAGGGGGAAAGCCGGGGGCCAATATTTGTAGCCTGCTATGAATATCAGCCCGCAGCTCTCTGCATAGCCTTTACTAGCTATTAAAATAGGGGGACCCCCCAAAAAAATGACGTGGGGTCCCCCTATATTTTATAGCCAGAAAGGCTACGCAGACAGCTGCGGGCTGATATTCATAGCCTAGAGAGGGGCCATGGATATTGCCCCCCCCCCCCCCCCCCGGCTACAAATACCAGTCCACAGCCGCCACAGAAATGGCGCATCTGTAAGATGTGCCAATTCCGGCACTTAGCCCCTCTCTTCCCACTCCCGAGTAGTGGTGGGATATGGGGTAATAAGGGGTTAATATCACCTTGCTATTGTAAGGTGACATTGAGTCGGGTTAATAACGGAGAGGCGTCAATAAGACACCTATCCATTATTGATCCAATAGTAAGAAAGGGTTAATAAAACACGCACACATTAAGAAAAAAGTATTTTAATATTCTTCATTTAACCATACTTACCATACTTCAGCGCCTGCAAAAAACGTAAAATAATAAACCATATACTACCTGTCCGCCGTAGTCCAATTAATAACGAGTGTCCCACGACGATCTCCCCTATAGAACAGTGTCATCGGGTGATGTCACTGCTCTATAGGACCGTCAGTGACACACTGACAGGAGACAATGGCTCCTGCAGTGCATCACTGAGGTTACTATACTTCAAAGTCTCACTTTACGGCAATTGCTGCGTGGGAAAATTTCTCACCTAGCAATGCCATAAGTGAGACTAGGGACTATTCTTTTTTTTACAGCGGCGAAGGAATACAGTGCGGAAGGATACCTTCCTCCCGTCATTGTGTTTCTGGAGCCCCTGGAGAGCGGTCGCATCATCTGATGCCGCTGCTCTCCACGGGAGATCGTCGTGGGACACTCGTGGATTTCTGCGGACAGGGAGTACCGTATATTGGTTGTTTGTTATTTTAATCTTTTTTACAGGTTGACACTGGCTTCGGGGAACAAAGTGACAAGTAATGGTGAGTATAAACTCTGTTTAATGTACTGTATGTCTACATGTATGTATTGTATGAGAAAAGGAGTACAATAGGAGCGTATCGGTAATCCGAAAGGTAACAATACTTTATTAAATCACATAAATTAATATACAAGTGTAAGTAATACAGTTCCTAAGAATGAGGCGGATCTGTTCTACGGATGAAAAGTTTTTTGCACGGGCTGGTGACCTTGAAGGGCGCTTCATGGATCGCGGATATAGCCGCAGAAGCATTAGACGGGGCTTCGAGAGGGCCAGGAGGACACCCCGCAGGGACCTACTGTACATGAATGATAGTGGACGGAGGAGGAAAACTGATGCAGATAAGACCAGGTTCATTGCAACATATAATCATGAATGGTCCAATATGAGGAACATATTAAAGAGACACTGGTCGGTTTTGATGACTGAGCCCTCTTTGGCCCAGGCCTTGGGCGACTTTGGCCCACTAATGACCGCTAAATGATCTCCTAACCTTAGTAGCTTGCTGGTCCGCAGTCATTATGTCCCCCCTATGGTTAACCCTTTTGGATCAAGGGGCCCGTCGCTTGGCTCATTCCAATGTGGTCACTGCCGGGCATGTGAGAATATCGTGAGGGCCACAACTTTTAAATCTTCTGATGGCAGTAAAGAATTCTCGATTAGGCAGCACATCACGTGTAGTACATCCAACGTGGTTTATTATGCCACGTGTGGGTGTCACTTAATCTATATTGAATTAACATCCAGGGAGCTACGGGTACGTGTCCGTGAACACGTCAGGGACATACGGGCAGCGCGGGCCTTGGACGATGCCTCTGACCTGAAGACTATCCCCCGCCACTTTAAACAATTTCACAACTGTGATGCGGGGTCTCTTCAGGTCAGGGGCATCGAGAGTATTCACCTCGGAGCTAGGGGTGGGAATTACAAGAAGACCCTTGCCCAGCGGGAAGCAGGTTGGATTATTCGGGTTGATACTATGGCACCTAAAGGACTGAACGAGTCCTTAAGTTTTTCTTCTTTCCTCTAAATCATCCGTGGGCCCCTACCGTTGTGCTTGGTTGCCTTCCAGATTTAGAATATTATTGATGACGCCTCTTACTCACCTGCTTTAACATTATAATGTGAAATTCGTTGATGCACATTCGTCGCCCCCCCATTCTTTCTACATCTCCCCCTCTGAGTGAGCCCCCTTTTGGGATCCTCTGTGTGTTTTTGGTTTTAATTATGTTTTAATCTGTCATTTATTCATTTCTACATGTTTATTGTTTCTTTTAGCCATTTGTAGCAATAACCGGGTTATCAACATCATGGGCCGGAATGGACCTCCTTTTCAAGCCTTATGGGAACGCCACCACCTCATCCTCAATATACAAACGATCACATGAGTCCTGTGTGTGTTGCGGCTTATTCCGCTTTGATTGGACAAGTATTCTGGACCGCACTGCCGGGTCTCATGTAGTGTTTAAATTTGTCGCTGAACATTTATTTTGAGAGCTGGTATGTTTGTATTGTATCCCATATTCTGCTTCTTCCATCCTCCTGTTAGATCCGGCACTGGGGCTCATAGTAGTGGGAGGTTCCATATCCCTAAGCCGGCTTATAGCGGCGGTGCGCATGCGCTGTGTCTCTCCCCTCGCTCCCCGTCGCAGCGGCGTCTTTCCTGCGTTGCGCGTGCGCCCTGGGTCTTGTCCCAGGTGCCCTCGCGATGCATGGCGCTGTCTGCGACGCGGCGCGTGGTGTGTGGGACACGCGCATGCGCCGACTATCCCGTTGCCATTGGCTGGGATACAACAGGTGATGTCATATGTGGTGGCAGGCCAGCCCTATTTAATGACGCTAAACCCGGATAACGCTATCTCCCCTTGACAAAGCTACCTAACTTGTGGGCGAAACACGCATCGGGGGTCGCGTTCGTGGATCGCATCCGGTGCGCCTGGCTCTGGGACTTTGTACTGGTAAGCGCTGCTGAGTATTACTCTATTATTCTCATGCCACTGGGCTTTGTGGATCTATTGGTTTATATCCTATATCTATAGCAGCATGCTTCTATTATTCAGCTGGTATATTGGCCCCATAGTCAGTGCGCACCGGGGGGACATCCACTCATGTATGGTTTTTATCATCCTTGTACATTGCTATGTTTGATATTTCTATGATGGTATTACTTACACTTGTATATTAATTTATGTGATTTAATAAAGTATTGTTACCTTTCGGATTACCGATACGCTCCTTTTGTACTCCTTTTCTCATAAGCTTTATGGAGTTGGTTCTTGTGTTTGGTGAGGGGTCTTCTGGCGCTATCTAGCGCCTTTTTCTCCTCTCGCGTTTATATTATGTTGCCTGGTTCTGTTACTATGTATGTATTGTATGCAATGTATGAATGTACTGTATGGAGTATGTATGGAGTATGTAAGTGTTTTTTTTTGTTTTTTGTCTTTTTTACATTCAACACGGATGATGGGACTACTACTGTCCTATCATTGGCTAATGTGTCAATCACTGTCAGTGTAGCAGGCATTGTCCAATGGGACTAGAGGGCCATCGGATGATGCCTGCACACACGCACAGAGCCCCAGAGAGCCCCAGCAGCCCACATACAGCCCCGGCACGCCGCATAGAGCCCCGGCAGGCAGGTACAGATCCTTGGCAGGCCTGCACAGACCCCGCCCGCACACACAGACACTCACAATGTCCGCCCACGCACCGCCCACACTCCTCCCCCCTCCGGGACAGCATATAGAAGGACAGAAAGGGCTTATTTACGTTCCGATATTTGTGTCCCATTGACTTGTATTGGTATCGGGTATCGGTATCGGCGATATCCGATATTTTTTGGATATCGGACGATCCAATCCGATACTGATACTTCTGGATATCGAAAGGTATCGCTCAACACTATTGGTTATTTTAAATTTTTGTGGAAATTCAAAAACTGAAAAGTGGGGTGTGCAATATTATTTGGCCCCTTTACTTTCAGTGCAGCAAACTCACTCCAGAAGTTCATTGCGGATCTCTGAATAATCCAATGTTGTCCTAAATGCCTAATGATGATAAATATAATCCACCTGTGTGTAATCAAGTCTCCGTATAAATGCACCTGCTCTGTGATAGTTTCAGGGTTCTGTTTGAAGCACAGAAAACACCCAAACAGTGGCTTTTCCCAACATACGGGGTATCGGCGTACTCAGGAGAAATTGCACAACATATTTTGTGGTCCATTTTCTCCTGATACCCTTGTGAAAATAAAAAAAGGGTTCCAAATTAATTTTTTTGTGAAAAAGTAAAATGTTCATTTTTTCCTTCCACATTGCTTTAGTTCTCGTGAAGCATCTGAAGGGTTAATAAACTTCTTGAATGTGGTTTTGCGCACCTTGAGGGTTGTAGTTTTTAGAATGGTGTCACTTTTGGGTATTTTCTGTTATATTGACCCCCCAAAGTCACTTCAAATGTGAGGTGTTCCATAAAAAAAAAATGGTTTTGTAAATTTTGTTGGAAAAATAAGAAATCGCTGGTCAACTTTTAGTCTATGTGCACACGATGCGGATTTTGCTGCGTATCCACAGCATTTTCCCATGAGTTTACAGTACAATGTAAACCTATGGGAAACCGAAAACGCTGTGCCCATGCTGTGGAAAAAAACGCGCCGAAACACAGCGGTTTACATTCCGCAGCATGTCACTTCTTTGTGCAGAATCCACAGTGGTTTACACCTGCTCCATAGTAGAAAACCGCAGGTGTAAAACCGCACTGGAATCCGCACAAAATCTGTGGTAAATCCGCAGGAAAAAAGCTGTGTTTTTGCCCTGCGGATTTATCAAATCCGCTGCGGAAAAATCTGCAGAGAACAATTCTACTTGGGCACATACCCTTAACCCTTATAACTTCCTAACAAAATTTTTTTTATGAAATCCCATCTCCACTATGTGTGCAGGGACACCTCTGGCTTCCCTACGTACACGCACATGTGGCACATCTTTCCAGACTGCAGCATGTCTATTTATTTTCCGGAGATGCTCAGTCTCCATAAGATAAATATCACCGTCCAATGTATCGGATGCGGTGATTCCGCATGGTTCAATGATCACATGTGGAATCATCGCAGGTAGGGTTGAGCGACCTTGACTTTTTTAGAGTCGAGTCGGGTTTCGCAAAACCCGACTATCTCAATAGTCGGGTCGAGTGAAATCGGCCGATTATGATGTAAAGTCGGGATCGACCGAAACACGAAACCCAATGCAAGTCAATGGGGCAGCATAGTCGGCAGTGAGTGGGGGCCAGGAAAACACCTAGAGTGCCCATTTTAATGCCAAAACCATGCATTCTTCTTAATGAAGCTTGTCAATCTTAATTTCACTTATAATAATAGGTAAGGTAAGTATTTAAACTTTGCAAGTGCTGTGATCCTGAGCAAGCAGGGGGGGGCCCACTCGTTGGCATTGGCACTGGCACAGGGCCCCTCAAAGTACGGCGGTGTGTTTGCACGGCGGGGGCGCCTCCCACCGGCAGCGACACTTTTGCGTACTATAAGGGGCCCTGTGCCAGTGACGTTGCCAACGAGTATTCCTCCCCCCACCTGATGAAGGAACCTGCACTTTCATCTGCACCTTCCTCTTTGTCCCCGTGTAAGGTGGTATGGTATGCGGGAAGAGGAACCTGACTTTCAGCAGGGTCACAATCTTGTTGTGTAGCGTGCACGGGGAATGTTGCGTTATGGGTCAATGTACCAGCAGACTCATCTATCACTGGCTGGGCAATGGGCAGGATGAGGAGGAAACACAGATATAGGCCCAAAGAATAAAGTGGTTTAAATGCAGTTCAAAATTGGTAAGAGGACTAACCAGGGGGCATTGCTTTGTTCAGTGGAGGACAACTGTAATGAGAGGCTGACACAGAGAGTAGGCCCAAATCAGTAATTAGTCTAAATGCAGTTCGAAATTGGCAACAGTAGTAAACAGGCGGCACAGCTTTGTTCAGTGGAGGAGAACAGCAAGGAGCGGCAGACACCAATAGTAGGCCCCAACACAACTAGTAGGCCAAATGCAGTCTAACATCAACAACTACTTAACGAGAGCCTGAAAATGGAATTTCAGGACAGGAAACCAGGAGAACAGCAAGGAGCGGCAGACACTGTTAGTAGGCCCCAACCCAACTAGTAGGCCAAATGCAGTTGTTCCATTTAACAACTATTTAACAAGAGCCTGAAGATAGAAGCTCAGGAAAGGCAACCTGGAGAACACCTTGGAGCGGAAGACACCGTCTCTACAACCCAGACCCAACTTGTAGGCCGAATGCAGTGTTGTTTTCAACAACTACTTAAGAAGAGCCTCAAGATTGAAGCAATGGAGAGGCAACCTGGGGAACACCTTGGAGTGGAACACACCGTCTCTACACCCCTGACCCAACTTGTAGGCCGCATGCAGTGTTATTTTCAACAACTACTAAACGAGAGCCAGAAGATTGAAGCAATGGAGAGGCAACCTGGAGAACACCTTGGAGCGGCAGACACTGGTAGTAGGCCCCAACCCAAGTAATAGCCCCACTGCAGTTAGATTTACAAAAAAATACTAAACGAGAGCCTGAAGATCAAAGCTCAGAAAAGGCAACCCGGAGAACACCTTGGAGCGGCAGACACTGGTAGTAGGCCCCAACCCAAGTACTAGCCCCACTGCAGTTAGATTTAAAAAAAACTACTAAATGAGAGCCTGAAGATCAAAGCTCAAAAAAGGCAACCCGGAGAACACCTTGGAGCGGCAGACACTGGTAGTAGGCCCCAACCCAAGTACTAGCCCCACTGCAGTTAGATTTTAAAAAACTACTAAACGAGAGCCTGAAGATCAAAGCTCAGAAAAGGCAACCCGGAGAACACCTTGGAGCGGCAGACACTGGTAGTAGGCCCCAACCCAAGTACTAGCCCCACTGCAGTTAGATTTAAAAAAAACTACTAAACGAGAGCCTGAAGATCAAAGCTCAGAAAAGGCAACCCGGAGAACACCTTTGAGCGGCAGACACTGGTAGTAGGCCCCAACCCAAGTACTAGCCCCACTGCAGTTAGATTTGAAAAAACTACTAAACGAGAGCCTGAAGATCAAAGCTCAGAAAAGGCAACCCAGAGAACACCTTGGAGCGGCAGACACTGGTAGTAGGCCCCAACGCAAGTACTAGCCCCACTGCAGTTAGATTTAAAAAAAACTACTAAACGAGAGCCTGAAGATCAAAGCTCAGAAAAGGCAACCCGGAGAACACCTTGGAGCGGCAGACACTGGTAGTAGGCCCCAACCCAAGTACTAGCCCCACTGCAGTTAGATTTAAAAAAAACTACTAAACGAGAGCCTGAAGATCAAAGCTCAGAAAAGGCAACCCGGAGAACACCTTGGAGCGGCAGACACTGGTAGTAGGCTTTAAACCCAAAATTTTGGTCAATGGAGTTTATAAAATGTTCCAGGGGTACACAGGCAACATTGGTGTGGTAAGCGGAGGACAATTTCTATTTGGGACTGCAGACAGACTTAATAGGCTGTCCCCTGTGGACCATGCATCCACAACATTAACCCAGTTCGCCAAAATGGACATGTAACCTTTCGTGGACATGCCTACTGGTCCATGCATCTGTTGTCAGGTGCACCTTTCTACTATTAGATAGCCTGAGAGCATGGACAATGCGGATTTTTACATGATGGTGGAGGGCTGGGATGGCTTTTCTCGCAAAAGAAGTGGGTAGCTCTTACCGTGGTACAGCGTAGTCCATCTGGGCTTTATAATTATAAATTAAAGAAAAAAAGTAGGCTGTATGCACTTTGAAATAGGTTCCAGGGGTACACGGGCGGCAGTGGACTGGTCACTGGAGGACTAGTGGAAGGAGGGACCGCAGACAGGCGTAGTAGGCCTAACATTATAAAATTGGGCTGTAGGCACTTTAAAATAGGTTCCAGGGGTACATGGGCAGCAGTGGTCTGGTCAGTGGAGGAGTAGTAGAAAGGGACCGCAGACAGGCTTCGAAGGCCTAACATAAAAAAATTGGGCTGTAGGCACTTTTAAATAGGTTCCAGGGGTACACGGGCAGCAGTGGTCTGGTCAGTGGAGGAGTAGTAGAAAGAAGGGACCGCAGACAGGCTTCGAAGGCCTAACATAATAAAATTGGGCTGTAGGCACTTTATAATTGGTTCCAGGGGTACACGGGCAGCAGTAGACAGGTCAGTGGAGGCCTAGTGGAAGGAGGGACCGCAGACAGGCTTCGAAGGCCTAACATAAAAAAAATTGGGCTGTAGGCACTTTATAATTGGTTCCAGGGGTACACGGGCAGCATTGGTCTGGTCTGTGGAGGCCTAGTGGAAGGAGGGACCGCAGACAGGCTTCGAAGGCCTAACATAAAAAAATTGGGCTGTAGGCACTTTAAAATAGGTTCCAGGGGTACACGGGCAGCAGTGGTCTGGTCAGTGGAGGAGTAGTAGAAAGAAGGGACCGCAGACAGGCTTCGAAGGCCTAACATAATAAAATTGGGCTGTAGGCACTTTATAATTGGTTCCAGGGGTACACGGGCAGCAGTAGACAGGTCAGTGGAGGCCTAGTGGAAGGAGGGACCGCAGACAGGCTTCGAAGGCCTAACATAAAAAAAATTGGGCTGTAGGCACTTTAAAATAGGTTCCAGGGGTACACGGGCAGCATTGGTCTGGTCACTGGAGGACTAGTGGAAGGAGGGACCGTAGACAGGCGTAGTAGGCCTAACATTATAAAATTGGGCTGTAGGCACTTTAAAATAGGTTCCAGGGGTACACGGGCAGCAGTGGTCTGGTCAGTGGAGGAGTAGTAGAAAGAAGGGACCGCAAACAGGCTTCGAAGGCCTAACATAAAAAAATTGGGCTGTAGGCACTTTTAAATAGGTTCCAGGGGTACACGGGCAGCAGTGGTCTGGTCAGTGGAGGAGTAGTAGAAAGAAGGGACCGCAGACAGGCTTCGAAGGCCTAACATGAAAAAAAATTGGGCTGTAGGCACTTTATAATTGGTTCCAGGGGTACACGGGCAGCATTGGTCTGGTCAGTGGAGGAGTAGTAGAAAGAAGGGACCGCAGACAGGCTTCGAAGGCCTAACATAATAAAATTGGGCTGTAGGCACTTTAAAATAGGTTCCAGGGGTACACGGGCAGCAGTGGTCTGGTCAGTGGAGGAGTAGTAGAAAGAAGGGACCGCAGACAGGCTTCGAAGGCCTAACATAAAAAAATTGGGCTGTAGGCACTTTTAAATAGGTTCCAGGGGTACACGGGCAGCAGTGGTCTGGTCAGTGGAGGACTAGTGGAAGGAGGGACCGCAGACAGGCTTCGAAGGCCTAACATAAAAAAAAATGGGCTGTAGGCACTTTAAAATTGGTTCCAGGGGTACACGGGCAGAATTGGTGTTGTCAGCGGAGGCCGATTGTAATGAGTGTCTGCCAGTTAGTAGTTCCAAACAATAAACACATGTTAATCTCTCGCATGACAACAAAACGAAACCACCAAAGGGTGCAATCATTCGGTACTGGGGTGGGCTCCTCTGTGGAGTTTCAGACCTAGTAATTTGGCGCAAAGTATTTACTTGGGTAAATATAGGACACTGCCCCGGACTATGTTAAGTACCATCATACATGTCAATACAATGGTATCGTCAGTGGCTGGAATTTAAGGATGTCAGCGCATAGACTAAACATTGGTGGAACTGTGAGAGATAATTGTGCAAGTGGTTTAGCAATGTTTGAGCTGGGGGTGGGGGAACTCTCTTGTGGCCGGCGGTACAGGCCCAGGGCCCCTCATGTTACAACAGTGTGTCTGACGTCGGGTGCGCACCACCACCGCCAGAGACACTTTATTGTACTATGAGGGACCCAGTGGCAGTGCCGTCGACCAAAAGCGGGCACACCCACCTCTTCAGACAAACAGTACTCTCACGGGTGCTGGCGCCAAGTGGCGATACCACGGCCCCGTGTGGGGAGTTTGGCCATTTAGGGAGGTGTAAACATGTCGTATGCTGGACAATCAGGTGCTGCAAATTACGAGATTGGAAAAGTCATTCAGAATAGTCCACAGGCAAGACCTTTTCATAGGAAAGCTAGGTGTCGGCCGGGCAAGGTGGGGAAAAAGATTTCGAAATCCAGTTGTGGTTCATTTTAATGAAGGTTAGATCATCTACATTTTGGGTAGCCAGACGAGTCCTTTTTTCGGTTAATATTGAACCTGCAGCACTGAATACTCTTTCTGATAGGACACTAGCTGCCGGGCAAGCAAGCTCCTGCAATGCATATTCTACCAATTCTGGCCAGGTGTCTAATTTGGATGCCCAGTAGTCAAATGGGAATGACGGTTGAGGGAGAACGTCGATAAGGGATGAAAAATAGTTAGTAACCATACTGGACAAATGTTGTCTCCTGTCAATTTGAATTGATGCTGCAGTACCTGTCCTGTCTGCGGTCATAGCAAAATCACTCCACAACCTGGTCAGAAAACCCCTCTGTCCAACGCCACTTCTGATTTCTGCCCCTCTAACACCTCTGGTCTGCTGGCCCCTGCAGCTCATGTGAGAACGATCACGGGCGCTGTGTGCTGGGAATGCCTGAAGCAAACGGTCAACAAGAGTTGATTGTTTGGTTGCTAATATTAGTTCCAAGTTCTCATGTGGCATTATATTTTGCAATTTGCCTTTATAGCGAGGATCAAGGAGGCAGGCCAACCAGTAATCGTCATCGTTCATCATTTTAGTAATGCGTGTGTCCCTTTTGAGGATACATAAGGCATAATCCGCCATGTGGGCCAAAGTTCCAGTTGTCAAATCTGCGGTTGTGCTTGGTTGAGGGGCAGTTTCAGGCAAATCTACGTCACTTGTGTCCCTCAAAAAACCAGAACCTGGCCTTGCCACGCCACCAATTTCCAGTGGCCCCGGAAAAGCTTCCTCATTAAAAATATAATCATCCCCATCATCCTCCTCATCCTCCTCCTCCTCTTCGCCCGCTACCTCGTCCTGTACACTGCCCTGGCCAGACAATGGCTGACTGTCATCAAGGCTTTCCTCTTCCTCTGCTGCAGACGCCTGATCCTTTATGTGCGTCAAACTTTGCATCAGCAGACGCATTAGGGGGATGCTCATGCTTATTATGGCGTTGTCTGCACTAACCAGCCGTGTGCATTCCTCAAAACACTGAAGGACTTGACACATGTCTTGTATCTTCGACCACTGCACACCTGACAACTCCATGTCTGCCATCCTACTGCCTGCCCGTGTATGTGTATCCTCCCACAAAAACATAACAGCCCGCCTCTGTTCGCACAGTCTCTGAAGCATGTGCAGTGTTGAGTTCCACCTTGTTGCAACGTCTATGATTAGGCGATGCTGGGGAAGGTTCAAAGACCGCTGATAGGTCTGCATACGGCTGGAGTGTACGGGCGAACGGCGGATATGCGAGCAAAGTCCGCGCACTTTGAGGAGCAGGTCGGATAACCCCGGATAACTTTTCAGGAAGCACTGCACCACAAGGTTTAAGGTGTGAGCCAGGCAAGGAATGTGTTTCAGTTGGGAAAGGGAGATGGCAGCCATGAAATTCCTTCCGTTATCACTCACTACCTTGCCTGCCTCAAGATCTACAGTGCCCAGCCACGACTGCGTTTCTTTCTGCAAGAACTCGGACAGAACTTCTGCGGTGTGTCTGTTGTCGCCCAAACACTTCATAGCCAATACAGCCTGCTGACGCTTGCCAGTAGCTGCCCCATAATGGGAGACCTGGTGTGCAACAGTGGCAGCTGCGGATGGAGTGGTTGTGCGACTGCGGTCTGTGGACGAGCTCTCGCTTCTGCAGGAGGACGAGGAGGAGGAGGAGGGGGTGCGAACGGCTACAGCCAACTGTTTCCTAGACCGTGGGCTAGGCAGAACTGTCCCAAAATTGCTGTCCCCTGTGGACCCTGCATCCACAACATTCACCCAGTGTGCCGTGATGGACACGTAACGTCCCTGGCCATGCCTACTGGTCCATGCATCTGTTGTCAGGTGCACCTTTGTGCTCACAGATTGCCTGAGTGCATGGACGATGCGCTCTTTAACATGCTGGTGGAGGGCTGGGATGGCTTTTCTGGAAAAGAAGTGTCGACTGGGTAGCTCGTAGCGTGGTACAGCGTAGTCCATCAGGGCTTTGAAAGCTTCGCTTTCAACTAACCGGTAGGGCATCATCTCTAACGAGATTAGTCTAGCTATGTGGGCGTTCAAACCCTGTGTACGCGGATGCGAGGCTAAGTACTTCTTTTTTCTAACCATAGTCTCATGTAGGGTGAGCTGGACTGGAGAGCTGGAGATCGTGGAACTAGCGGGGGTGCCGGTGGACATGGCAGACTGAGAGACGGTGGGAGATGGTATTGTTGCCGCCGGTGCCCTAGATGCAGTGTTTCCTACTACGAAACTGGTGATTCCCTGACCCTGACTGCTTTGGCCTGGCAAAGAAACCTGCACAGATACTGCAGGTGGTGCGGAAAATGGTGGCCCTACACTGCCGGAAGGGATGTTGCGTTGCTGACTAGCTTCATTGGCCGAGGGTGCTACAACCTTAAGGGACGTTTGGTAGTTAGTCCAGGCTTGCAAATGCATGGTGGTTAAATGTCTATGCATGCAACTTGTATTGAGACTTTTCAGATTCTGACCTCTGCTTAAGGTAGTTGAACATTTTTGACAGATGACTTTGCACTGATCAATTGGATGTTGTTTAAAAAAATGCCAGACTGCACTCTTTCTAGCATCGGATAGCTTTTCAAGCATTGCAGACTGAGCTTTAACCAGATGGCCACGCTGTCCTCCAACAGGTTTTGACTTTGGCACGTGTTTTGGGCCAGATACGGGCCCGGCAGATGGAACCTGTTGCGATGTTGATGCCTGCTGTGGCCCCTCCTCCTCCGCTTCAGAACTACTGCCGCCTGCACCCTGTTCCCCCAATGGCTGCCAATCGGGGTCAACAACTGGGTCATCTATAACCTCCTCTTCTAGCTCGTGCGCAACTCCGTCTGTGTCACCGTGTAAGTCGGTGGTAGAGCGTTCGTGACAGGGCAACATAGTCTCATCAGGGTCTGATTCTGGATCAGTACCCTGCGAGGGCAATGTTGTGGTCTGAGTCAAAGGACCAGCATAGTAATCTGGCTGTGCATCAGTGCACTCCATGTCAGATTCAACTTGTAATGGGCATGGCCTGTTAACTGCTTCACTTTCTAAGCCAGGGACGGTATGTGTAAAGAGCTCCATGGAGTAACCCGTTGTGTCGCCTGCTGCATCCTTCTCTGTTGTTGTTTTTGCTGAAAAGGACAAGGAAGCGACTTGTCCCTGACCGTGAACATCCACTAACGACACGCTGCTTTTACATTTACCAGTTTCAAAAAAGGAGGCAAAAGAGCTAGAGGCTGAGTCAGCAAGGTAAGCCAAAACTTGCTCTTGCTGCTCCGGCTTTAAAAGCGGTTTTCCTACTCCCAGAAAAGGGAGTGTTCGAGGCCTTGTGTAGCCAGACGACGAACCTGGCTCCACAGCTCCAGACTTAGGTGCAATATTTTTTTTCCCACGACCACCTGATGCTCCACCACTACCACTACCCTCATTACCAGCTGACAATGAACGCCCCCGGCCACGACCTCTTCCACCAGACTTCCTCATTGTTTTAAAAACGTAACCGAACTAATGGTATTTGTTGCTGTCAAACAACTTACACGGTGAGCTATAACTTCAGTATGATTTAGATACCCCTTTACAGGTGGGTGAGACTGCAAGGAAAAGCAGGCACAATGTTACACACTCTGTTTTTGGTGGCACCAAATGAGAGAGATGCCACACACGCAGGACTGTCACTCAAGCACAAATGTCAATATTAATCTCCCACTGTTTGTTTTTATTTTTTCAGGGAGAATTTAGAAACCCCAAACAAAAAATGATTTTTTCAGGAAGAATTTAGAAAACAAATAAAATAAAGTGATTTTTTCAGAGAGAATTTAGAAACCAAATAAAAAAAAAAATAGGCTTTCTATGGCCCACTTTCTGAGAGAGAGAGATAGCACACCCAGGAGTCAGGACTGGCACACAAGCAGAAAGGCCAATATTAATCTCCCACTGTTTTTTTTTATTTTTTCAGGGAGAATTTACAAACCCCCCAAAAAAAAAGATTTTTTAAGTAAGAATTTAGAAAACAAATTAAAAAAAGTGATTTTTTTCAGAGAGAATTTAGAAACCAAATAAAAAAAAAAAAAAAAAAAGGCTTTCTATGGCCCACTTTCTGAGAGAGAGAGAGATGGCACACCCAGGAGTCAGGACTGGCACACAAGCAGAAAGGCCAATATTAATCTCCCACTGTTTTTTTTTATTTTTTCAGGGAGAATTTAGAAACCAAAAAAAAATAAATGATTTTTTAAAGGAAGAATTTAGAAAACAAATTAAAAAAAGTGATTTTTTTCAGAGAGAATTTAGAAACCAAATAAAAAAACAAACAAATAGGCTTTCTATGGCCCACTATCTGAGAGAGAGAGAGATGGCACACCCAGGCGTCAGGACTGGCACACAAGCAGAAAGGCCAATATTAATCTCCCACTGTTTTTTTTTTTCAGGGAGAATTTAGAAACCCCCCAAAAAATGATTTGTTTAAGGAAGAATTTAGAAAACAAATGAAAAAAAAAGTGATTTTTTCAGAGAGAATTTAGAAACCAAATAAAAAAAAACAAATAGGCTTTCTATGGCCCACTATCTGAGAGAGAGAGATGGCACGCTCAGGACTGGCACACAAGCCCAAAGGCCAATATTAATCTCCCACTGTTTTTTTTTTTCAGGGAGAATTTATAAAACCAATGAAAAAATAATAAATAGGCTTTCTATGGCCCACTATTTGACAGAGAGATGGCACGCTCAGGACTGGCACACAAGCCCAAAGGCCAATATTAATCTCCCACTGTTTTTTTTTTTTTTTTTTTTCAGGGAGTATTTAGAACCCCCCCCCCCAAAAAAAAAAAAAGATTTTTTAAGGAAGAAATTAGAAAATAAATAAAAAAAAGTGATTTTTTCAGAGAGAATTTAGAAACCAAATAAAAAAACAAAAGCAAATAGGCTTTCTATGGCCCACTATCTGAGAGAGAGAGATGGCACACCCAGGAGTCAGGACTGGCACACAAGCAGAAAGGCCAATATTAATCTCCCACTGTTTTTTTTTTATTTTTTTCAGGGAGAATTTAGAAACCCCCCCAAAAAATGATTTGTTTAAGAAAGAATTTAGAAAACAAATTAAAAAAGTGATTTTTTCAGAGAGAATTTAGAAACCAAATAAAAAAACAAAAACAAATAGGCTTTCTATGGCCCACTATCTGAGAGAGAGAGATGGCACGCTCAGGACTGGCACACAAGCCCAAAGGCCAATATTAATCTCACACTAGTCCAACAAAATAAAAAAATAAAAAAATGAAGTGCACTTACCCGTATATGCTGGTCACAATACTTTATTCGGACATGGTACAAAAAGTGCAGGGAGGGATGTGAAAAAAGCGGACAACGATCGTTTCGTGCCTCAGCACTTCAACGGGTCCAAACAGGTTTGGACCCGTTGAAGTGCTGAGGCACGAAACGATCGTTGTCCGCTTTTTTCACATCCCTCCCTGCACTTTTTGTACCATGTCCGAATAAAGTATTGTGACTAGCATATACGGGTAAGGCTGGTTTCACATTGGCGTTTTTTGGGGTGCGTTTTTGCGGTAAAAAACGCAAAAAAACGCATGGTGAAAAAACGCATGTAAACGCGTGTAAACGCTGCGTTTTTTTGACGCATGCGTTTTTGCATGTGGTGAAAAAAACACGGCGTTTTGACGCGTTTACATGCGTTTTTACATGCGTTTGCGTTTTTTAAATGCATGCTGAGAAATGTGTGACAGCTGCCAATCATCAAAATAATGTAAAAAACCCACTATAAACAGAAAAAGTTAGGGTTAGGGGTAGGGGTAGGGTTAGGATCCCTTAGGGTTAGGGTTAGGGGTAGGGGTAGGGTTAGGGGTAGGGTTAGGTTCCCTTTATCACCTTTATGTTGGGGGGTGGCATATCAGTGTGTTTTCTGTTTTTTTAATAAAAAAACGCATGCGTTTTTTACCGCAAAAAACGCATGCACCAAAAAACGCATGCGTCCCCATTGACTCCAATGTATTTTTTGACCCAAAAAAAAAACGCATGAAAACGCATGCGTTTTTTTTGGTCCAAAAAACGCTTCTAAAAATACTACAAGTAGCATTTCAGAAAATGAACGCATGCAGTAAAAAAACGCATGCGTCAAAAAACGCGACCAAACGCGTACACAAAAAAACGCATGCGTTTTCAATGTTAACGATAGGAAAAAAAACGCATGCGTTTTTTTGAAAAAAAAAAAACGCTGCAGACAAAAACGCAAGTGTGAAACCACCCTAAGTGCACTTCATTTTTTTCTTTTGTTGGACTATTATGTTGCACTTTGGAAGCTGCACCCCGTAAGGTATTTGGCTCTCTGATCAGTTTGGGTTGTTGCATTTTTAGAATCTAACTAGATAGCAGCGGTGCGGTGGTTTTTTTTCTTTGTATTGCTCATTAATCTCCCACTGTTTTTTTTTTTTTTCAGGGAGAATTTATAAAACCAATAAAAAAAAAAAAATAGGCTTTCTATGGCCCACTATTTGACAGAGAGATGGCACGCTCAGGACTGGCACACAAGCCCAAAGGGCAATATTAATCTCCCACTGTTTTGTTTTGTTTTTCAGGGAAAATTTATAAAACCAATGAAAAAATAATAAATAGGCTTTCTATGGGCCACTATTTGAGAGAGAGATGGCACGCTCAGGACTGGCACACAAGCCCAAAGGGCAATATTAATCTCCCACTGTTTTTTTTTTTTTTTCAGGGAAAATGTATAAAACCAATGAAAAAATAATAAATAGGCTTTCTATGGGCCACTATTTGAGAGAGAGATGGCACGCTCAGGACTGGCACACAAGCCCAAAGGGCAATATTAATCTCCCACTGTTTTTTTTTTTCAAGGAGAATTTATAAAACCAATAAAAAAAAAAAAATAGGCTTTCTATGGCCCACTATTTGACAGAGAGATGGCACGCTCAGGACTGGCACACAAGCCCAAAGGGCAATATTAATCTCCCACTGTTTTTTTTTTTTTTTCAAGGAGAATTTATAAAACCAATAAAAAAAAAAAAATAGGCTTTCTATGGCCCACTATTTGACAGAGAGATGGCACGCTCAGGACTGGCACACAAGCCCAAAGGGCAATATTAATCTCCCACTGTTTATTATTTTTTCATTGGTTTTATAAATTCTCCCTGAAAAAAAAAAAATAGGCTTTCTATGGGCCACTATTTGAGAGAGAGATGGCACGCTCAGGACTGGCACACAAGCCCAAAGGGCAATATTAATCTCCCACTGTTTTTTTTTTTTTCAGGGAGAATTTATAAAACCAATGAAAAAATAATAAATAGGCTTTCTATGGCCCACTATTTGACAGAGAGATGGCACGCTCAGGACTGGCACACAAGCCCAAAGGGCAATATTAATCTCCCACTGTTTTTTTTTTTTCAGGGAGAATTTATAAAACCAATAAAAAAAAATAGGCTTTCTATGGCCCACTATTTGAGAGAGAGAGATGGCACACCCAGGAGTCAGGAGTGGCACACAAGCAGAAAGGCCAATATTAATCTCCCACTGTTTTTTTTTTTTCAGGGAGAGTTTAGAAACCCCACAAAAAAAAAAACAGAAAAAAAAATTAGGCTTTCTATGGCCCACTATGTGAGATGGCACACACAGGGATGGCACTCGAGCAGAAATGCCAATCTTAATCTCCCACAGCTTTTTTTTTTTAGGGAGAATTAAAAAAAAAAAAAAAACAACACAGGGACTGTCCTACAATTACTATCTCCCTGCAGTAATCTCAGCCAGGTATGGCAGGCAGCAATAAGGAGTGGACTGCTGCACAAATTAAATAAAAAGTGTGGACAAACAAACAAGATAGCTGTGCAGAAAGGAAGGAACAACAGGATTTGTGCTTTGAAAAAAGCAGTTGGTTTGCACAGCGGCGTACAAACAGCAATGCAGCTATCAGGGAGCATTCTAGGGCAGCCCAATGAGCTACAGCGCTGAGGAAAAAAAAATGTAGCTTCCACTGTCCCTGCAAACAAAGGTGGTGTTGGACAGTGGAAATCGCTACAGCACAAGCGGTTTGGTTGTTAATGGACCCTGCCTAACACTATCCCTGCTTCTGACGAAGCGGCAGCAACATCTCCCTATGCTCAGATCAGCAGAAGTAAGATGGCGGTCGGCGGGAACGCCCCTTTATAGCCCCTGTGACGCTGCAGACAGCAAGCCAATCACTGCAATGCCCTTCTCTAAGATGGTGGGGACCAGGACCTATGTCATCACGCTGCCCACACTCTGCGTCCACCTTCATTGGCTGAGAAATGGAGCTTTTCGCGTCATTGAAACGCGACTTTGGCGCGAAAGTCGCGTACCGCATGGCCGACCCCGCACAGGGGTCGGGACAGGTTTCATGAAACCCGACTTTGCCAAAAGTCGGCGACTTTTGAAAATGAACGATCCGTTTCGCTCAACCCTAATCGCAGGTACAAAAGCCGGCAGCACTTCGGATGGAGCGGACATGTGCTGCGTCCAAAGCGCTGCTAAGGCTGCCGTCACACTAGCAGTACTTGGTCAGTATTTTACATCAGTATTTCTCAGGAAAAACCAGGAGTGGGTGATAAATGCAGAAGTGGCGCATATGTTTCTATTATACTTTCCCTCTGATTGTTCCACTCCTGGTTTTCGCTGAGAAATACTGATGTAAAATACTGACCAAATACTGCTAGTGTGACAAGCAGCCTAATACTGACCGTGGAAACATAAGAACTCAGCAAGAGGGTATCAATACCATTATTGGGTTTTCTGGTACTTTCCTTGAAAGGTTTAAGGCTATGTGCACACGTTGCAGATTTGACTGTGGTATTTTCTGTGCAGATTCTGCATTTCTTGGCAGAAAACGCAGGTCAGAATCTGCACCTTTAAAGGGAACCGGTCACCCCGAAAATCCCGGGTGAGGTAATCCCACCGGCATCAGGGGCTTATCTGCAGCATTCTGTAATGCTGTAGATAAGCCCCCGATGTAACCTGAAAAGGGAGAAAAAGACGTTATATTATACTCACCCAGGGGCGGTCCCGCTGCTGGTCAGGTCGGATGGGCGTCTCCGGTCCGCTGCGGCGCCTCCTATCTTCTTTCCATGACGTCCTCTTCTGATCTTCAGCCACGGCTCCGGCGCAGGCGTACTTTGCTCTGCCCTGTTGAGGGCAGACAAAGTACTGCAGTGCGCAGGCGCCGGGCCTCTGACCTTTCCGGCGCCTGCGCACTGCAGTACTATCCTCTGCCCTCAAGAGGGCAGAGCAAAGTACGCCTGCGCCGGAGCCGTGGCTGAAGATCAGAAGAGGACGTCATGGAAAGAAGATAGGAGGCGCCGCAGCGGACCAGAGACGCCCATCCGACCTGACCAGCAGCGGGACCGCCCCTGGGTGAGTATAATATAACGTCTTTTTCTCCCTTTTCAGGTTACATCGGGGGCTTATCTACAGCATTACAGAATGCTGCAGATAAGCCCCTGATGCCGGTGGGATTACCTCACCCGGGATTTTCGGGGTGACAGGTTCCCTTTAAGGCCGGCTTCACACTCAGCGTATGAAAATACGGTCCGTTTTATACGGCCGTAATACGCTGAAAAGTCCCCAAAATAGTGGTCCGTAGCTCCTCCGTAGGCAGGGTGCTTCAGCGTTTTTTGCGCATGGCATCCTCCGTATGTAATCCGTATGTCATCCGTACTGCGTGTTTTTATCGCAGGCTTGCAAAACCGACATACGGCTATACAAGGGATCCATGTGTAAAAAAGAAAAAAAACATATATACTGTATATATATATATATATATATATATATATATGTATGTATGTATATATGTCAGTAGACACATATACAGTGCCTACAAGTAATATTCAACCCCCTGCAGATTTATCAGGTTTAATAAGATGCAAATAAGTTAGAGCCTTCAAACTTCAAACAAGAGCAGGATTTATTAACAGATGCATAAATCTTACAAACCAAAAAGTTTTGTTGCTCAGTTAAATTTTTATAAATTTTAAACATAAAAGTGTGGGTCAATTATTATTAAACCTTTAGGTTTAATATTTTGTGGAATAACCTTTGTTTGCAATTACAGCTAATAATCATCTTTTATAAGACCTGATCAGGCCGGCACAGGTCTCTGGAGTTATCTTGGCCCACTCCTCCATGCCGATCTTCTCCAAGTTATCTAGGTTCTTTGGGTGTCTCATGTGGACTTTAATCTTGAGCTCCTTCCACAAGTTTTCAATTGGGTTAAGGTCAGGAGACTGACTAGGCTACTGCAACACCTTGATTTTTTGCCTCTTGAACCAGGCCTTGGTTTTCTTGGCTGTGTGATTTGGGTCGTTGTCTTGTTGGAAGATGAAATGACGACCCATCTTAAGATCCTTGATGGAGGAGCGGAGGTTCTTGGCCAAAATCTCCAGGTAGGCCGTGCTATCCATCTTCCCATGGATGCGGACCAGATGGCCAGGCCCCTTGGCTGAGAAACAGCCCCACAGCATGATGCTGCCACCACCATGCTTGACTGTAGGGATGGTATTCTTGGGGTCATATGCAGTGCCATCCTGTCTCCAAACGTCACGTGTGTGGTTGGCACCAAAGATCTCGATCTTGGTCTAATCAGACCAGAGAACCTTGAACCAGTCAGTCTCAGAGTCCTCCAAGTGATCATGAGCAAACTGTAGACGAGCCTTGACATGACGCTTTGAAAGTAAAGGTACCTTACGGGCTCGTCTGGAACGGAGACCATTGCGGTGGAGTACGTTACTTATGGTATTGACTGAAACCAATGTCCCCACTGCCATGAGATCTTCCCGGAGCTCCTTCCTTGTTGTCCTTGGGTTAGCCTTGACTCTTCGGACAAGCCTGGCCTCGGCACGGGAGGAAACTTTCAAAGGCTGTCCAGGCCGTGGAAGGCTAACAGTAGTTCCATAAGCCTTCCACTTCCGGATGATGCTCCCAACAGTGGAGACAGGTAGGCCCAACTCCTTGGAAAGGGTTTTGTACCCCTTGCCAGCCTTGTGACCCTCCACGATCTTGTCTCTGATGGCCTTGGAATGCTCCTTTGTCTTTCCCATGTTGACCATGTATGAGTGCTGTTCACAAGTTTGGGGAGGGTCTTAAATAGTCAGAAAAGGCTGGAAAAAGAGATAATTAATCCAAACATGTGAAGCTCATTGTTCTTTGTGCCTGAACTACTTCTTAATACTTTAGGGGAACCAAACAGAATTCTGGTGGGTTGAGGGGTTGAATAATAAATGACCCTCTGAAAAGACTTTTCACAATTTAAAAAAAAAATAAACAAAGAAATAACATTCTTTTTTGCTGCAGTGCATTTCACACTTCCAGGCTGATCTACAGTCCAAATGTCACAATGCCAAGTTAATTCCAAATGTGTAAACCTGCTAAATCTGCAGGGGGTTGAATACTACTTGTAGACACTGTATGTATATATATTAATATTTCATCCAGCGCGATATAGCAGAAAGCCGGTAATTCAATTACCGGCTTTTGCTTTCTCCTTCCTAAACCCGACATGATATGAGACCTGGTTTACATACAGTAAACCATCTCATATCCCCATTTTTTTTGCATATTCCACACTACTAATGTCAGTAGTGTGTCTATGCAAAATTTGGCCGTTCTAGCTAGTAAATTAAAGGGTTAAATGGCGGAAAAAATTGGTGTGGGCTCCCGCACAATTTTCTCCGCCAGAGTAGTAAAGCCAGTGACTGAGGGCAGATATTAATAGCCTGGAGAGGGTCCACGGTTATTGCCCCCCCCCGGCTAAAAACATCTGCCCCCAGCCACCCCAGAAAAGGCACATCTGGAAGATGCGCCTATTCTGGCACTTGGCCACTCTCTTCCCATTCCCGTGTAGCGGTGGGATATGGGGTAATGAAGGGTTAATGTCACCTTGCTATTGTAAGGTGACATTAAGCCAAATTAATAATGGAGAGGCGTCAATTATGACACCTATCCATTATTAATCCAATACTAGTAAAGGGTTAAAAAAAACACACACACACATTATTAAAAATTAATTTAATGAAAAAATCACAAAGGTTGTTGTATTAATTTATTCTACTCTCAATCCACTCACTGAAGACCCTCGATCTGTAAATTAAAAAAAAATAATAAACCAACAATATACATACCTTCCGAGGATCCGTCACGTCCAACGATGTTAATCCATCTGAAGGGGTTAAAATATTTTGCAGCCACGAGCTCCATGCAGCTGCTCATGGCTGCAAAACCCCGGAGAATGAAGGTAAAGTAGGTCAATGACCTATATTTACCTTAATTTGCGGTGAGGCGCCCTCTGCTGGCTGTCCCTAGATCGTGGGAACTTTCCTAGAAAGCTCCCAGGCTCGAGTTCATATGAGGACAACTGTCATGACCTGGTGGTTAGGAGCACCCGACCTGATAGTTAAACTCATACAGGACGAGCTCTGGGATGTGGGAGCTCTGCTGACCGCAAGCCCTAATCCTATCACACACACTAAAAATAGCCGTGGAGCGCAAATGCAGGTAAATATAGGTCATTGACCTACTTTACCTTCATTCTCCGGGGTTTTGCAGACATGGGCAACGTTGCATTAGCAAAGCTCGTGGCTGCAAAATATTTTAACCCCTTCAGATGGATTTACATCGTTGGACGTGACAGATCCTCGGAAGGTATGTATAGTGTTGGTTTATTTTTTTTTAATTTACAGATCGAGGGTCTTCAGTGAGTGGATTGAGAGTAGAATAAATTAATACAACAACCTTTGTGATTTTTTCATTAAATTAATTTTTAATAATGTGTGTGTGTTTTTTTTTAACCCTTTACTAGTATTGGATTAATAATGGATAGGTGTCATAATTGACGCCTCTCCATTATTAATTTGGCTTAATGTCACCTTACAATAGCAAGGTGACATTAACCCTTCATTACCCCATATCCCACCGCTACACGGGAATGGGAAGAGAGTGGCCAAGTGCCAGAATAGGCGCATCTTCCAGATGTGCCTTTTCTGGGGTGGCTGGGGGCAGATGTTTTTAGCCAGGGGGGGCCAATAACCATGGACCCTCTCCAGGCTATTAATATCTGCCCTCAGTCACTGGCTTTACTACTCTGGCGGAGAAAATTGTGCGGGAGCCCACGCCAATTTTTTCCGCCATTTAACCCCTTAATTTACTAGCTAGAACGGCCAAATTTTGCATAGACACACTACTGACATTAGTAGTGTGGAATATGCAAAAAAATGGGGATATGAGATGGTTTACTGTATGTAACCATGTCTCATATCATGTCGGGTTTAGGAAGGAGAAAGCAAAAGCTGGTAATTGAATTACCGGCTTTCTGCTATATCGCGCTGGATGAAATATTAATATATACAGTTAGGGCCAGAAATATTTGGACAGTGACACAAGTTTTGTTATTTTAGCTGTTTACAAAAACATGTTCAGAAATACAATTATATATATAATATGGGCTGAAAGTGCACACTCCCAGCTGCAATATGATAGTTTCCACATCCAAATCGGAGAAAGGGTTTAGGAATCATAGCTCTGTAATGCATAGCGTCCTCTTTTTCAAGGGACCAAAAGTAATTGGACAATGGACTCTAAGGGCTGCAATTAACTCTGAAGACGTCTCCCTCGTTAACCTGTAATCAATGAAGTAGTTAAAAGGTCAGGGGTGGATTCCAGGTGTGTGGTTTTGCATTTGGAAGCTGTTGCTGTGAGCAGACAACATGCGGTCAAAGGAACTCTCAATTGAGGTAAAGCAGAACATCCTGAGGCTGAAAAAAAAGAAAAAATCCATCAGAGAGATAGCAGACATGCTTGGAGTAGCAAAATCAACAGTTGGGTACATTCTGAGAAAAAAGGAATTGACTGGTGAGCTTGGGAACTCAAAAAGGCTTGGACGTCCACCGATGACAACAGTGGTGGATGATCGCCGCATACTTAATTTGGTGAAGAAGAACCCGTTCACAACATCAACTGAAGTCCAGAACACTCTCAGTGAAGTAGGTGTATCTGTCTCTAAGTCAACAGTAAAGAGAAGACTCCATGACAGTAAATACAAAGGGTTCACATCACATGCAAACCATTCATCAATACCAAAAATAGACAGGCCAGAGTTAAATTTGCAGAAAAACACCTCAAGAAGCCAGCTCAGTTCTGGAAAAGTATTCTATGGACAGATGAGACAAAGATCAACCTGTACCAGAATGATGGGAAGAAAAAAGTTTGGAGAAGAAAGGGAACGGCACATGATCCAAGGCACACCACATCCTCTGTAAAACATTGTGGAGGCAACGTGATGGCATGGGCATGCATGGCTTTCAATGGCACTGGGTCACTTGTGTTTATTGATGACATAAGAGCAGACAAGAGTAGCCGGATGAATTCTGAAGTGTACCGGGATATACTTTCAGCCCAGATTCAGCCAAATGCTGCAAAGTTGATTGGACGGCGCTTCATAGTACAGATGGACAATGACCCCAAGCATACAGCCAAAGCTACCCAGGAGTTCATGAGTGCCAAAAAGTGGAACATTCTGCAATGGCCAAGTCAATCTCCAGATCTAAACCCAATTGAGCATGCATTTCACTTGCTCAAATCCAGACTTAAGACGGAAAGACCCACAAACAAGCAAGACCTGAAGGCTGCGGCTGTAAAGGCCTGGCAAAGCATTAAGAAGGAGGAAACCCAGCGTTTGGTGATGTCCATGGGTTCCAGACTTAAGGCAGTGATTGCCTCCATAGGATTTGTAACAAAATAATGAAAATAAAAATATTTTGTTTGGGTTATGTTTATTTGTCCAATTACTTTTGACCTCCTAAAATGTGGAGTGTTTGTAAAGAAATGTGTACAATTCCTACATTTTCTATCAGATATTTTTGTTCAACCCTTCAAATTAAACGTTACAATCTGCACTTGAATTCTGTTGTAGAGGTTTCATTTCAAATCCAATGTGGTGGCATGCAGAGCCCAACTCGCGAAAATTGTGTCACTGTCCAAATATTTCTGGCCCTAACTGTATACATATATGTGTCTCAATGACATATATATATATATACACCTATTCTTTGTGTACACATTTATTCTACCTATTCTACTGTAAGCTGTCAGTGTGATTTTACTGTACACCGCACTGAATTACCGGCTTTTCTCTCTAACAGCGCTGCGTATTCCTCGCAAGTCACACTGCTGGTCCGTGTGTAATCCGTATTTTTGGGGCTTCCATAGACTTTCATTGACGTTTTATTTGCGCAATACGGCGACAAACGCAGCATGCTGCGATTTTCTACGGCCTTAGAAAGCCGTATAAGGGTATGTTTCCACGTGCAGGAAACGCTGCGTGTCAGACGCTGCATAGAGCTGCAGCGTCAGACACGCAGCGTCCAGATGTTACAGCATAGTGGAGGGGATTTAATGAAATCCCGTCTCCACTATGCGAGGTAACACGCACGCGGCGGCCCTGCGACTCCGGACATGCTGCGCGTCTTTTCAGATCGCAGCATGTCTGTATATCTTGCGGTGACGCTGCGTCGCCGCAAGATATAGCACAGGGCCCTATGGTGGGGAGCGATGATCCCGGATGTGTGCTATGAACACATCCGGCATCATCGCGTCCCAGAAAGGGGGCGGGGCTTACCGCAGAGCGGCTAAGCCGCTCCGACGATACCGCCGGCCATCCTGAACGTGGACACATACCCTGATACTGATCAGGAAAATACGGCAGATAGGAGCAGGGGCATAGAGAATAATTGTGCCGTATTTTATGCGAGTTTTACGGACGTAGTTTCTGCGCTCTTACGTCCGTAAAACTCGCTAGTGTGAGGCCGGCCTAAGAGTTACCAACAGAATGAAGACACAAAGGGCCCTGATTTATAGGTACATTTATTTTTTTGTCTTGTTGTGTTGGTTATTTTATCTTTCACCTTTTTGTGTTTTATAGCAAAAAGTCACATGATCCTTTTGTTTAATTTTTGGGCACTTACACTTTATTTAACATTTTAGACATTGTATTCCAATAAGACCTTGTAGTATTTCTGCACAAATAAATTGCAACATTTCAAAAAGTCGCAAATGATCAATTGTTTAAAACATCTGGATAAGGAAAACACTGTGGAACAGAAAAAAAACACAAATGAAAAGAAGCAAAATTATCTTTAAAAGACAAATTAATAAATGAAGAAGGCAGAAACATGAAAATCACTCTCAGAAAGGATCTTACTCCCGGAGATACAGGCGCAATGAGAAGAATGGCCAGGGCCTGGCTGCCTGCCCTGCTGACGGGCGGCTTCTCACCTGCGGCTGTCAGTCAGGGGGGCGGCTGTCCGTCAGTCAGGGGGCGGCTGTCAGTCAGTCAGGGGGGCCCTCCCTTCGTGTCCGGTCACACTTAATCCTTGCAAGTTTGAGTGGAGCAGCTGAGGGAGGACCGGGAGGGGGAGCAGCACCTCTTCCCCCTCTGTCCCCCCAGGGCCGAGCAGCTGTCACGGATGGGGGCAGGTGTCCCAACTAGTATAAGACATCGTTGAGGCCGGAGCAATGGCTGCATGAGGCAGGAGAAGGGTTTAGGCTGCAAATATCTGAGCCCCAGTCCTCCTCCCTCTCGGGCATACGCATGGCCACCTGTCTCTAGCACCCTCCTCCAGCCCAGCTGTCCCACATGTCCACATCCCGCCTCGGAGCTTCTTCTCGCTGACTTGTACACTGGCAGAGAACTGTCCGGCGGCTTCTTCATCTGTTGCCCCCTGCGCCCGGCTTCTTGGGGCTCCTTGTGATTTCTCGTCCGTCCCGCCAGCAGTGGACTGTCCCGCCCGAGTTGTGCTGCGCCCTGAGCGGACGATGTTCGGCGTGTATTGCATGGAGTACCCCTATCCAGTCGTGCAGGTAAGGGCTCTGACCTGTCACCTTGGGGGTCTTTTGGGGGCCAGGAACCAGCTTTCTATGTGCCCTTCTCTCGGATTTGTGCACCATCCTCTTGTGTTTAAACTGCTCCTGTTATTCCGGACATTTAAGATTGCCCACAATTACTTCTGCTGGTTAGTTTTAGGGCTTTGTATTGTATCCTATGTGATTGGCATAGGAAGCGTATTGCCGCCCTCGCCCTTTGGGCACCGGACCCCACATGGGCGCCTGTGCCGGCTTATTAGAGCTGGATGTGCCAATATAATGTCCTATATTACTAGACTGAGTATTGATCGAGTTCACCTTGTGTGATGGGTGACAGTGACCTGTCTGTGACAGATGTGATGGTAATTCCACCCCACAGAATGCCGCTGGGAATCGGATACACTGCTGGATGGCTATGTTTTAAGCAGATTGCCCTTGAAAACTCTTGTCCTCTGTTCATTAGGAAGAACACGTCTGGGTTCTCAGGCCCAAACTCTCGCTCCTTTACTTTCTTGCCTTTGGCATAATTGCCATTATTTTCACTTCAGTCACGATAAACTCCATTATATAAACACATTCCAAGTATCTGATATTGTGTAATGTCGCTTGTGTCCCCAAAACAGCGCTGACCTGTCCAAGACCTGGATTCTGAATAAGTCTTCCATGGTGGCTGGTTTTAGCAGATAATGCTCCTTCATTACCTTCCTGAAAAAGGCTTCTGCCATTAGAGTACTGTTGCCATAAAAATATGTATTATGTCTTCATTCTGCAGCAATGTGTAAGTAGATGATATGCCTCAAAGTAGAGTGCCCACTGCCCATGATTGCTGGGACCTCACATTTCCCAGCAGAACATTGCAGACCCCTACTGTAGGCAGTCTGTGGCTTGGGAGCCATGTGTGATATAATAATAATAATAATAATAATAATAATTTTTATTTATATAGCGCCAACATATTCCGCAGCGCTTTACAAATTATAGACGGGAATTGTACAGACAATAGACATTACAGCATAACAGAAATACAGTTCAAAATAGATACCAGGAGGAATGAGGGCCCTGCTCGCAAGCTTACAAACTATGAGGAAAAGGGAGACACGAGAGGTGGATGATAACAATTGCTATAGTTATTCGGACCGGCCATAGTGTAAGGCTCGGGTGTTCATGTAAAGCTGCATGAACCAGTTATCTGCCTAAGTATGTAGCAGTACAGACACAGAGGGCTAATACTGCATAAAGTGTATGAGAACATGATGCGAGGAACCTTTTTTTTTTTTTTTTTTTATTTTAAATAGGCCACACAGGGATCGTTAGGTTAATGCATTGAGGCGGTAGGCCAGTCTGAACAAATGAGTTTTTAGGGTACGCTTAAAACTGTGGGGATTGGGGATTAATCGTATTAACCTAGGTAGTGAATTCCAAAGATTCGTGTGATTCGTGAACCCAAGAAGTGTGGCTCGTGGCTGTAGGCCAGCTAGGTATGCTACTACCAGGCCTAGTGAACAGCTATGAAGAAAAGGTCTCTGGGTGTGAATTTACTGTTTGTGGGGTAAAAGGATAGTATTTTAAGCAAAACTCAGGATGATACTCAGGATGATACTCAGGATGATACTACCAGATAGAGGGCTGCTTTAAGCTCCCTGTGATAGTGTGGAAGGAGTATGTGATGCCAGGTTACCCAATTGCGGGCAAGGTTGGAAAGACTGGATGCAAGTATACTACCTGATGGTCTCAATGTGACTTCTACAGGGAAGCTTTGTCGCTATATTGGTACTGGATGGTTATAGATGTCATTACTGTGGGGGAGGGGCACTGGATGTGACTACTCACGGAGCAGTGGATGTGGCTTGTGATGATCTTTGAGCTGAATGCGGATTTTTAAAGGAACACTGAGCACCAATGGATTGGAGCATCACATTGCCTCTCTCGGATTGCCATATCTTTCCCAGGTGATTAGTATGCATAGAGGGCTAATTCGAGCTTAACTGCTGCATGAAGCCAAAAATGGAAATTGTGCCACTCAACTCAACCAATATAAAACTTGAGTGAAAAACGCAATTCCGCTTTAGTTTCATAGCCTTTGCTTTTATGGTATTCATAAAAACGACCTGTGAACATGATTCTCCAGGTCAGTGTGATTACCACAATACCAAGCTTTCAAAGATTTATACTAAATAATTTTTGCTTTGTCACCCTATTGGTGACCCATAATATTATTTTCATCCATGGAGCTGAAGGAGGTCAAGTTTATTATTATATTTTTTTTTTTTTGTGTGCGGTGAGTTGACCTTTTTATTCACACCAATTTGGGATACATAGAATGTTTTAATCCATTTTCTTGCGTTTTATTTTTTTATTTTTTATTTTTAGGGAAGGTGGTGTGATTTTTAATTTTGTATTAATAATTATTGTTTATATCATCAATTATTTTTAATACAAAATTAAACATACAACTTTTAGTTGTTTTTATTCAATTTAATTTCAACCACTGGGGGTGTCATTTTCATTTGGGGGGTGTATAACTGTCTGAGCACAACAGTTACCTGAAATACAGCAGCCCCTGGGCAAAAGTCTGCGGTCACCTTCCTACTGCATCTCTTGTATTGAGGACGTTCCTCCTGCCTTTAGCTGTAACTGTCCACATCTACTGGAGCAGTAATCTTGCCAAAAGGAGAGCAATTCAGAGCAATGATTTATAAAACAAACTTTAATTGTCATAAATAATACAAAAACATATATCAAAATATTACACTATCTAATGACTAGAGCACAGGATGAATGTCCCAGGAATGCTGGAAAAGCGCCCATCCCCCCGCTCCCCCAGATGTAAATACCCTTGTAATGGTATGCATAAGAAAAAGCACCTACACTATCCAACCAAAGTCACCCCAAAGCAGTGGGACTCTATAGTAATGCCATTAAGTATGGTGGTGGAAAAAGGGTGCTAGCACTTACCACTACACAGAGGTAGGGGGGGGCGGTCAGGCGATGGAGCAGTAATCTAGTGGACGGAGCGGGGTCACACATTACATCACTGCTCCCATAGAAGTAGACGGAGTAGGGTCATATCCTACATACATTAGATACCGCGTATCTAATCCCATCCTGTGTGATGCATTGTGCTGAGCTCAAAATCTAATCCCATCATGTCATAAACTACACTTAGTCCTGTATCTAATCCCAGCGTGTTACTCTAAACGTAACTATAACTAATCGCGCACGTGATACACTCCATGTATCTAACCCCAGCTTATTATACAGCGAGCAACACCAACGAATAGAATCAGTTCTGCAGGCCATCCTCGGTGACACTGTACTTATCAGTATCACTTGCAGTCGCCAACATAATGGCTCCTCACAGTGATCCTAAACTTCATCCTCTCATCTAGGGCAGCATGGTGGCAGCAATGGTTCAAATCCCACCAAGGACAACATCTGCAAGGATGTTCTCCCCGTGTTTGCGTGGGTTTCCTCTGGGTACTTCGGTTTCCTCCCACATTCCAAAGACATACTGATAGGGAAATTAGATTATGAGCCCCATCGGGGACAGCAATGATAATGTGGCAAACTGTAAAGCGCTGCGGAATATGTTGGCACTGTATAAATTAATAATAATAATAATAATTTTATATTATGTTTTTGCAAACATCCAGAAGAAGACGTCACACGTGTGAACAGATTGCGCCCTCATTTACTGCAGTCGTAATGTGAGCTAGTTGTACATGAAGAAGATTTCAGCAGCTACTCCCAGTGTTTAAAAATGGAAATGACAAATCTTTTAAAATTATTTTTCATATTTTACGTCATTAAATAAATGATGATGTTTAAAAAAAACAAAAATTACTAAGTTACGTTTTTCCCGTCTCCCATGACAGCACACCTGAGAGAGGGGATCCGCCCAGTCAGGACAGGAAACCTACTGAAATAAAAGGGCGGTGTAACGGGGTCTACTGTGCTGGAGTACCTCTTTCAGCACCCCCCGTGTTTCAGGAGATCCATTCTGCTTTTGCTAGATTCTGAATGAAGGACGCTGGCAGGAATTTCTTGATTACATGAGAGCATGTAAAAGCTGACTGCTTCTCCACGTATTTCCAGTCTAAAAGAACACACTTTATTCACCGTACACAGAATATAAACACAGATACACAGGGCAGGCCAATAGAAAAAGCAGGCCAGACATACATTATAATAGCCGCAGGGGGCCGGAGCCTGCTGATATTTACTGTGGGAATTACAAAGGTGGGGGAGGTCAGAAAGAGAATATCTTGTCCAGGGGCGCAGACTGTGGACTGATGCATTTCACATGGAAACTATTATACATACATATACTGCATAACATTCTTGGTGCTGGGGGGTTCTGTAAAAGACGGTACCTCTCCCTCACTTCAGTTGGGTTTCCTGTCCTGATAGGAGCCCTAGTTTTGGAATCACGGCGGTTTTGAAAGACTCACCCACTCCTGTCCCGGCACTGGAAGAACAGGCAGGATGCCTGTATGCCAGCCTTCAGGCTGTGGAAGCGCCGTTCGCAGGTCCTGGGGCCTTTGCGCACGTGCGGGCGTTGGGTCAGTGCAGTCCGGAGTCCTGTGGCTCTTCTGCGGCTGTCACGCCGCTCTCTGCCCTCTCTGCTGCTTCCTTCGGCCCTGGCCTAGCTTCCGGGAGCGCGGCAGGTGTTGCGCGCAGGGCACGCTGGGAATGGGCGTGACGTCACTGCTGCGCGCCGGATCGAAGATGGCGGCACCCATAGACTAACGCTGGCCGAGTCACAGGGATCTTCCGGCGGTCTCCTGGTGGGCGCAGAGGCGGGGGTGGAGCAATTTCTGTACCGGATGTACCGGTCTAGTGATAAAAATTCCCAATTAAATGTCACCTGCTTAACCCAGCAGGAAGTGCGGCGGCGTCTAAAAATCACTAAAATTGACAAATCTCCGGGCCCGGATGGGATACACCCTCGAGTACTGCAGGAATTAAGTACAGTCATTGATAGACCATTATTTTTAATCTTTAAAGACTCCATAATAACAGGGTCTGTGCCACAGGACTGGCGTATAGCAAATGTGGTGCCAATATTCAAAAAGGGGACAAAAACTGAACTCGGAAATTATAGGCCAGTAAGCTTAACCTCTACTGTGGGTAAAATACTGGAGGGCATTCTAAGGGATGCTATACTGGAGTATCTGAAGAGGAATAACCTCATGACCCAATATCAACATGGGTTTACTAGGGACCGTTCATGTCAGACTAATTTGATCAGTTTCTATGAAGAGGTAAGTTCCAGATTGGACCAAGGGAACCCAGTGGATGTAGTGTATATGGACTTTTCAAAAGCTTTTGATACGGTGCCACACAAAAGGTTGATACATAAAATGAGAATAATGGGGATAGGGGAAAATATGTGCAAGTGGGTTGAGAGCTGGCTCAGGGATAGGAAACAAAGGGTGGTTATTAATGGAGCACACTCGGACTGGGTAGCGGTTAGCAGTGGGGTACCACAGGGGTCAGTATTGGGCCCTCTTCTTTTTAACATATTTATTAATGACCTTGTAGGGGGCATTCAGAGTAGAATTTCAATATTTGCAGATGACACTAAACTCTGCAGGGTAATCAATACAGAGGAGGACAATTTTATATTACAGGATGATTTATGTAAACTAGAAGCTTGGGCTGATAAATGGCAAATGAGCTTTAATGGGGATAAATGTAAGGTCATGCACTTGGGTAGAAGTAATAAGATGTATAATTATGTGCTTAATTCTAAAACTCTGGGCAAAACCGTCAATGAAAAAGACCTGGGTGGATGACAAACTTAAATTCAGTGGCCAGTGTCAGGCAGCTGCTACAAAGGCAAATAAAATAATGGGATGCATTAAAAGAGGCATAGATGCTCATGAGGAGAACATAATTTTACCTCTATACAAGTCACTAGTTCGACCACACTTAGAATACTGTGCACAGTTCTGGTCTCCGGTGTATAAGAAAGACATAGCTGAACTAGAGCGGGTGCAGAGAAGAGCGACCAAGGTTATTAGAGGACTGGGGGGTCTGCAATACCAAGATAGGTTATTACACTTGGGGCTATTTAGTTTGGAAAAACGAAGACTAAGGGGTGATCTTATTTTAATGTATAAATATATGAGGGGACAGTACAAAGACCTTTCTGATGATCTTTTTAATCATAGACCTGAAACAGGGACAAGGGGGCATCCTCTGCGGTTGGAGGAAAAAAGGTTTAAGCATAATAACAGACGCGGATTCTTTACTGTAAGAGCAGTGAGACTATGGAACTCTCTGCCGTATGATGTTGTAATGAGTGATTCATTACTTAAATTTAAGAGGGGACTGGATACCTTTCTGGAAAAGTATAATGTTACAGGGTATATACACTAGATTCCTTGATAGGGCGTTGATCCAGGGAACTAGTCTGATTGCCGTATGTGGAGTCGGGAAGGAATTTTTTTCCCCAATGTGGAGCTTACTCTTTGCACATGGGGTTTTTTTGCCTTCCTCTGGATCAACATGTTAGGTTAGGCTATGGGTTGAACTAGATGGACATATAGTCTTCCTTCAACCTTAATAACTATGTAACTATGGATGAGGCGGTGAGCAGAGTGGATCACCCTTCAAAAGGGGGTGAGTCCACAGTAGAAGTGCTCACATCTACAGAGCTCTGCTATGGAGGATTGTATGGAGCAGCACCCACAACAGCCATCGCCGCAGCAGCAAGAGATCTTACCAGGTGCTATGTCTGCTCACCAGCATACTAAGAGAAGCGGCAGTCGTCTGGATCGAAAGTCGCAGGACTCCTCAGCTTCTAGGAGGGATGTTATCCATACTCCAGATCGGCCTCAAAATCCGGTACCCTTGAGTGTCAGCGGGTGGTGAGTGATCTTCGTGAATGTCACATTGGTGGTAACGGGCTACATTTCTCTGCTTACTTGTCAGGCGCCGAGGAAGGCTAGTGCCAATTCAAAGAACAAAGAATGTGCCCTCTGTAAAGCCCCGCTAGCAGTCCAATGGCAGAAAAGTGTCTGTGCGGACTGCATCCAAAAGACTATTCAGACTGAATCCCCTGACTTTGCCGCTAGCCTCAGTCAGGGCCATGATTAGGGCAGAGGTTAAAGGGTCTTTAAAATCAGTCCTTAAAAAGAAAAGTAGCAAGATCCTAGAGACTGTTTCGGATTCTGGTACCTCTCAGTCTGACGAGGAATATCAAGAGGGACCTCTGTCTCCCTGTTCATCCTCTTCTGTGTTCTCTGGCTCCTCTTCAGATAGCAATGTTGGGGGTCGACCATGCTTTCTAACTGAGAATACAGATAAACTGGTGAAATCAGTTAGGGCTACAATGGGCCTTAAGGATGAGAAAGAGTCCAGATCAGTAGAGGACGTTATGTTTGGAGGAGAAGAGGAAGCGTACCTTCCCAGTGAATACTAAAGTAAAAACCCTTAAGGTACCGTCACACATAACGATATCGTTAACGATATTGTTGCTTTTTGTGACGTAGCAACGATATCGTTAACGAAATCGTCATGCGTGACAGTGACCAACGATCAGGCCCCTGCTGGGAGATCGTTGGTCGCTGGGGAAAGTCAAGGACTTTATTTCGTCGCTGAATCGGCGTGTGTGACGCCGATCCAGCGATGTCTTCACTGGTAACCAGGGAAAACATCGGGTTACTAAGCGCAGGGCCGCGGTTAGTAACCCGATGTTTACCTTGGTTACCATTGTAAATGTAAAAAAAAAACACTACATACTTACGGTGTCTGGTAACGTCCCTCACCTTCAGCTTCCCGCACTGACTGTGAGCGCCGGCCGGCCGTAAAGCAGAGCACAGCGGTGACGTCAGTCAGTGCGGGAAGCTGAAGGCAAGGGACGTTACCAGACACCGGAATGTAAGTATGTAGTGTTTTTTTTTTTTTTACATTTACAATGGTAACCAGGGTAAACATCGGGTTACTAAGCGCGGCCCTGCGCTTAGTAACCCGATGTTTACCCTGGTTACCCAGGGACTTCGGGATCGTTGGTCGCTGGAGAGCTGTCTGTGTGACAGCTCTCCAGCGACCAAACAGCGACGCTGCAGCGATCGGCATCGTTGTCTAGATCGCTGCAGCGTCGCTTAATGTGACGGTACCTTTATAGAAAAAGAGTGGAAGAAGCCTGAGAAGTCTGGTAGTCTTCCCTCAGCTTCTAAGAGACGATATCCTTTTGAGGAAAAGGATTCAGAAGTATGGGATAAAGCCCCTAAGATCGATGGTCGGTGGCTAGGTCATCTAAAAGGTCATCCCTACCCTTAGAAGATTCAGGCGTCCTAAGAGACCCTTTAGACAAAACAGCGGATGCTTTTTTAAAACATACCTGGGAGGCAGCCGCAGGAGGTCTAAAACCGGCAATAGCTGGAACATGTGTTGCCCGCTCCATTATTGTCTGGCTGCAACAAATAGAGGATGAGTTGAAATCTAAAGTGCCGAGAGAAGAGGTCCTAGCCAATATGGCAATGGCACAAGGAGTGGCAGCCGTTATAGCAGATTCCTCAGCAGACTCTGTAAGACTAGCAGCTAGGGCAGCGGGATTGTCTAACTCGGCAAGACGTGCCTTGTGGTTAAAGGGATGCCCAGGAGACTTACCCTCAAAAAATAGACTCTGTTCCATTCCGTGCGACGGCAAATTCCTCTTTGTTCAGAAGCTGGAGGACATTTAAGAAAAAGCAGGCGACAAGAAAAAAGGTTTTCCTCGCTTTCCAGTGGATCTCAGAAGGCCTTATTTTCGGAGAGGAAAATTCAATAGAGGTCGCCCTCCGGGAGATAGAAGGAATTGGGACTATAGAGATAAGAAAGGATCTGGGTACATGTTTAAGAGCCCCTCCACATCCACAAAAAAGCCCTCCCAATGACGCCAAGCCAGAAGTAGGGGGAAGGCTCTTTCTTTCTTCACGCCTGGTTAAGTATTTCCCCCAGCCATTGGGCGTTAAGTGTAGTCAGCGACGGACTAAAAATAAAATTTATTCATCTACCTCGACAGACTTTTGTGTTGACACCACACAGAAAACTTCCGGAGGAACAGCTAGCTCTAGAAACAGAGGTATTGGGGCTAGTTCTAAAACGGGTCCTAGTAGAAGTTCCAAGGGAAGAGAAGGGAGAAGGGTTTTATTCCCCTCTCTTTTTGATACGAAAACCAGATGGTTCACTAAGGACTATTGTCAACTTAAGAAAACTCAATCGGTCAATAATAAATTACTCCTTCAAGATGGAGTCGGTAAGCTCAGCGATAAAGATGCTGTTCCTGGACTGCTTCATGGCAGCTATAGACTTAAAAACGCTTACTACCATGTCCCAAGTCATCGTGACTATCAAAAATTTCTGAGGGTAGTAGTGTTTGTCCAAGGGCAACTCAAACACTACCAGTATGCTGCCCTTCCATTTGGTCTATCAATAGCGCCAAGAATATTTACAAAATTAATGTCAGAGGTCATGTCCTTCCTCCGTTCCTGGGACATAGTCATTGTTCCGTACCTAGATGACTTCCTTGTAATAGGCAGGTCAGTGGATCACTGTCTTGCACAAATAGAAGTGACTACGACCCTAGCAGTGTTAGGTTGGGAAATAAATGTCGCCAAGTCGAGATTAACACCAGAGAAAGTTCAGTCCTTCCTAAGGTTGGTTCTGGTCTCCACGAGCCAACTCTGTCTCCTGCCGGAGAGCAAAATATCCAAAATACAAAGTCTTGTAGAATTGGCAATACATCAGAATGTAATGACACTGAGAAAGGCGATGTCCCTGCTAGGGTCACTAACATCCTGTATTCCCGCTGTAAAATGGGCACCGTTTCACCTGAGGCGATTACAGTGGGAGGTCCTGTCAACACAGAGGTTGTTAGAAGGGCGTTTGGAGGGAAAAATTCACCTCTCGGTACGCGTCAGAGATTCCCTAGTCCGGTGGTCAGTAAGGGATCACTTGATCTCAGGGGTTCAGTGGCTAGCTCCGATAGAAAACGTGATCACAACGGACGCGAGTGGTACAGGATGGGGTGCACATCTAGGGACCCTTTCGATACAGGGATCCTGGTCCCATACAGAAACACATCAGACATCCAATATAAAAGCGTTATGGGCTGTAGAAAGGGCAGTAAGACATTTCTTTCCTATCCTTCAGGGTCGTCATACCAGAGTGATGTCCGACAATTACGCAGTAGTAGCCTATATCAATCATCAGGGGGGAACGAGGTCCCTTTCACTCATGAGGGCAACATCGGTGCTTCTTCAAGTAGCAGAATCTCACCTACTGTCCCTCACAGCTCTGCACATAAAGGGGGTCGAAAACACGAAGCAGACTACTTAAGTCGCTAAAAGCTAAGACTTGGGAGAATGGTCGCTGAATCCCAGGGTATTCCAACAAATAGTGCAGGCCTGGGGCGAACCGATAATGTACTTGTTTGCCATGCTTTACAACAAGAAGGGGAACCTGGTTGCAGTAGATTCCCTCCAAATACCGTGGAAGTTCAGCCTCGCTTACGTGTTTCCAGCGATAGTATTAATTCCGGTAGTAGTAGGGAAGGTCAGGATGGAGCAGGCAAGAGTGATTCTTATTGCTCCATTTTGGCCGAAAAGACCATGGTTTTCTCTCCTAAGACAAATGTCGGTAACCGATCCATGGATCCTACCAGAGGTTCCGGACCTGCTTACCCAGGGACCAGTATGCCACTCAAGTGAAGGGCTTCCATCTGGCAGCCTGGAATTTGAGAGGGCATTACTAAGCCGACAGGGATTCTCGTCAGGGCTAGTCTCCACCCTGTTGAGAAGTAGGAAGCCGATTACATCGAGAATTTATGGTAGGACATGGAAGAGGTTTTTAGAGTTTTTAGGACAACCTTTGTCGGACAAGGCTCCTGTGGGTGCTATTTTAGAGTTTCTACAAGCAGGCTTACAGCTAGGGTTGGCAACCAATATGCTTAAGGTTCAAGTGTCAGCATTAGGAGCTTTATATCATTGTAATATAGCCTCCAATAAATGGGTAGCCCGGTTCATTAACCCCTTCAAGTCGTGGCCCTTTTTCATTTTTGCGTTTTCGTTTTTCACTTCCCTCCTTCCCTGAGCCATAACTTTTTTTATTTTTCTGTCAATATGGTCATGTGAGGGCTTATTTTTTGCGGGACAAGTTGTACTTTTGAACGACACCATTGGTTTTACCATGTCTTTTACTAGAAAACGGGAAAAAAATTCCAAGTGTGGTGAAATTGCAAACAAAGTGCAATCACACACTTGTTTTTTGTTTGGCTTTTTTGCTAGGTTCACTAAATGCTAAAACTGACCTGCCATTATGATTCTCTAGGTCATTACAAGTTCATAGACACCTAACATGTCTAGTTTATTTTTTACCCAAGTGAAGAAAAAAAATTCCAAACTTTGCTTAAAAAAAAAAAAAAGTGCCATTTTCCGATACCCGTGGCGTCTCCATTTTTCGTGATCTGGGGTCGGGTGAGGGCTTATTTTTTGCGTGCCGAGCTGATGTTTTTAATGATACCATTTTTGCGCAGATACGTTCTTTTGATCGACCGTTATTGCATTTTAATGCAATGTCGCGGTGACCAAAAAAAGTAATTCTGGCGTTTCGGATTTTTTTCTCGCTACGCCGTTTAACGATCAGGTTAATGCTTTTTTTTAATTGATAGATCGGGCGATTCTGAACGCGGCGATACCAAATATGTGTATGTTTGATTTTTTTTTTAATTGTTTTATTTAGGATGGGGGGTGATTTAAACTTTTATATTTTTTATATTTTTTTCATATTTTTAAAAACATTTTTTTTTTACTTGTGCCATGCTTCAATAGCCTCCATGTGAGGCTAGAAGCTGGCATAGCCTGATCGGCTCTCCTACATAGCAGCGATCATCAGATCGCTGCTATGTAGCTGAAATGCAGGTGTGCTGTGAGCGCCGACCACAGGGGGGCGCTCACAGCAGGCCTGCATCAGTAACCATAGAGGTCTCAAGGACCTCTATGGTTACCTTCCTGATGCATCGCCGACCCCCGATCATGTGACGGGGGTCGGCGATGACGTCATTTCCGGCCGCCCGGCCGGATGCGGTCGTTAAATGCCGCTGTCTGTGTTTGACAGCGGCATTTAACAGGTTAATAGCGGCGGGTGAATAGCGATTTCACCCGCCGCTATTGCGCGCACATGTCAGCTGTACAAAACAGCTGACATGTCGCGACTTTGATGCGGGCTCACCGCCGGAGCCCACATCAAAGGGGGATTCACGGCATGCGCAGTACTAGTACGGCGCATGTCGTGAAGGGGTTAAATCATGTAGTAGGTCTAGACCTGCAGTAATTTAGAAAATTCCTCCCTGGGCTTTAAATCTGGTTTTAGATGCTCTAACTAAGTCATTTTGAGCCTTTGCAAGAGTTATCGATAAAATTTCTCTCTAAAAACAGTGCTATTGGTAGCTTTAACATCCGCACGTAGAGTGAGTGACTTACAAGCCCTGTCCGTTTATCCTCCATACACTCAGATATACAGTGGGGCAAAAAAGTATTTAGTCAGTCAGCAATAGTGCAAGTTCCACCACTTAAAAAGATGAGGCGTCTGTAATTTACATCATAGGTAGACCTCAACTATGGGAGACAAACTGAGAAAAAAAAATCCAGAAAATCACATTGTCTGTTTTTTTAACATTTTATTTGCATATTATGGTGGAAAATAAGTATTTGGTCAGAAACAAACAATAAAGATTTCTGGCTCTCACAGACCTGTAACTTCTTCTTTAAGAGTCTCCTCTTTCCTCCACTCATTACCTGTAGTAATGTCACCTGTTTAAACTTGTTATCAGTATAAAAAGACACCTGTGCACACCCTCAAACAGTCTGACTCCAAACTCCACTATGGTGAAGACCAAAGAGCTGTCAAAGGACACCAGAAACAAAATTGTAGCCCTGCACCAGGCTGAGAAGACTGAATCTGCAATAGCTAACCAGCTTGGAGTGAAGAAATCAACAGTGGGAGCAATAATTAGAAAATGGAAGACATACAAGACCACTGATAATCTCCCTCGATCTGGGGCTCCACGCAAAATCCCACCCTATTCTGAGCACAAGAACGGTGAGCAAAAATCCCAGAACCACGCGGGGGGACCTAGTGAATGAACTGCAGAGAGCTGGGACCAATGTAACAAGGCCTACTATAAGTAACACACTACGCCACCATGGACTCAGATCCTGCAGTGCCAGACGTGTCCCACTGCTTAAGCCAGTACATGTCCGGGCCCGTCTGAAGTTTGCTAGAGAGCATTTGGATGATCCAGAGGAGTTTTGGGAGAATGTCCTATGGTCTGATGAAACCAAACTGGAACTGTTTGGTAGAAACACAACTTGTCGTGTTTGGAGGAAAAAGAATACTGAGTTGCATCCATCAAACACCATACCTACTGTAAAGCATGGTGGTGGAAACATCATGCTTTGGGGCTGTTTCTCTGCAAAGGGGCCAGGACGACTGATCCGGGTACATGAAAGAATGAATGGGGCCATGTATCGTGAGATTTTGAGTGCAAACCTCCTTCCATCAGCAAGGGCATTGAAGATGAAACGTGGCTGGGTCTTTCAACATGACAATGATCCAAAGCACACTGCCAGGGCAACGAAGGAGTGGCTTAAAAACTAGGGAATGGGGGGAGGGTATTCAATTTATAGGAGGGGAAGATGGTGCAGACAGAAAACTGGGCACAAATAAGGAAGATAGAGTAGGCATGGGGGAGGGGTTAGAATAGTTAATAATTTAAGAAAGAATAGAGGTACAGAGAGGAACATCAAGTGCATGTATACTAATGCCAGAAGCCTTGCCAACAAAATGGACGAATTAGAATTGTTGTTGGAGCATAATTATGACAGGTGGGGATATCTGAAACATGGCTGGATGAGAGCCATGACTGGGCTGTTAACTTGCGGGGTTATAGTCTGTTCAGAAATGACCGAATGGATAGGCGAGGGGGAGGAAGTGTCTGTATGTAAAAGCATCCTTAAAACCCATCCGGCGTGATAATATAGGTGAATCTAATGAAAATGTAGAGTCCCTGTGGGTGGAGATAAGGGGAGGGGGAAAAATAATAAATGACTGATAGGGGTTTGTTTATAAATCTCCAAAAATAATGGAAGCAATGGAGAATATCCTCGTCTCTGGGCAATATACTACGTCTCTGGGCAATATACTATGTCACTGGGCAATATACTACGTAACTTGGCAATATACTACGAGGCTGCGCAATTTACTACGTCACTGGGCAATATACTACTTAACTAGGCAATCTACTACGTGGCTGCGCAATATACTACGTCACTGGGCAATATACTACGTGGCTGCGCAATATACTACGTCACTGGGCAATATACTACGTGGCTGGGCAATATACTACGTGGGCTGGGCAATATACTACGTGGGCTGGGCAATATACTACGTGGGCTGGGCAATATACTACGTGGACATGGATATTCTAAAATACCCGATGCGTTAGAATCGGGCCACCATCTAGTAGTATATAAGTACACAGATTAGTGTATGACTGGGATGTAATAAATTGTGATACAGACACCAGGTGTCTCATGACTGTAGTCACAGTATATCATACACTAGACTTGGGCAAAGTGCAGTCTAAGGCTGTCTAAGGCTATGTGCACACATTCGGAATTGCCGTGGAAATTTCCGTCGCAATTCCGCAACTCCCTGCCACGGGTAAAATGCATGTGGAATTGGCATGCGTATTCCCGCTAAACACTAGTGTTTTCCAAGCAATCTGTAACATCGCTTGGAAAACTGATTGACAGGTTGGTCACACTTGTCAGACATAGTGCTTGACAAGTGTGACCAACTTTTTACTATTGATGCTGCCTGTGCAGTAAAAAGATATAATGTTAAAAATAATAATAATAATTAAAAAAATGTGATATTTTCACCTTCCGTGGGCCCCCGCGATGCTCCGGGCAGCTCCTGTTCCCAGTAATGCCTCATGACAATGACCCCAGATGATGTAGCATCACGCGAGACCGCTACATCATCACAGGTTATTGTCGCAAGGCATCACTGGGAACAGGAGCTGGCGGGAGCATCGCTAAGGCCTGAGCTGGATCTGGGGGCCACCTAAAGGTGAGTATATAACTATTTTTTATCCCCAGGACCTGGAGGAGAGTTTCTTCTCCTCCACACCCAGGTACCATCCACACATGATTCGCTTACTTTGCGCATGGTGGGCATAGACCCATGCGGGAAGTAAGCGGATCAATGCATGCCTATGTGTGCGGAATAGCCGTGATTCCGCACAAAGAATGAGCATGCTGCATATTTTTTCGCGATGCGATTCCGCCGGGAAACAATATGCAGCATTAGCATAGCATTGCGGAATCCCATTGAATTCAATGGGTTGTGTTTATGCGTTTTCGCTGCGAAAAAACGTAGAAAAAACGCATACAATCCGCAATGTGTGCACATAGCCTAAGATCGGGGTCACATTTGCAAGCACATATGCTGTCGGCACTCAGGACCGGAATGTGCGACTGCATAGAAATACATACACCTGCACGTTCCGCTCCTGAGTGCCGGTGGCTGCACCGGGTGCTGATGCAAGAGACTCGCGCAAGTTTCTCACATCACTCACAAATATGACCCCGGCCTTAGGGCTGAAAACGGATGTCCACAGGCTGCACTATGCCCTCCCAGGCCTGCATCCCTCAGGATTCAGACAGTGGTGAATTCATTGGTGGAGCATGCAATAGAAATACTTGGCACTCGGGAAGTTGCAGTGAAAGAAAGCTAATTATATTTGGCAATTATTATTCTTGACGTTTTGGTCCTACATACGGGCTTTCATCAGAACTGACTGCCTCTTGAGGTAAGGATGTTAAGACCGCGTGTAGCAGCGCATTGTAATGTAACGCTCGTCACTAGCTTATGGCGCAATACCACATGCTGCTACACACGGTATAAACATTCTTATCTCAAGAGACAGCCAGTTCTGATGAAAGCCCATTATTAGGACCAAAATGTCAAGAATAATAAGGATTGCCAAATGAAATTTGCTTATTTTCACTGCATCTTCCTCAGTGCCAAGTATTTCTATTACATTATCTATGGGTTGAACCCCTACTTTGGCACCTCATCTTACAGCCGTATATCGTTTCTACACAATACATTGGTGGAGCACAGAGCCGCCAACTCTTCTTCCACCAATTAATGTGTGCGACTGAGAGCGCAGACGTGATGATGTCACTTCAAAGTGTCTGCTATGCACAGACTCCAGGGGAATGGGAGCAAGATGAGTGTGTTCATTTAATTATGTGTATAGGATGTACGCCTATATATAGGAGGCTATATGAGGACCCATACTGAATATAGGAGACTATGTGGGGGCTCATATTGTATATAGGGGAACATGTGGGGAATCACACAGTATATAAGGGGCTATGTGGCTGTTTGTACTGTACATAGAGAGGTTATGTGAAGGCTCATATTGTGTCTAGGGGGCTATGTCAGGACTCATACTGTGTATCGGGGCTATATGGGGCTCATACTGTATATAGAGAGGCTATATGAGGGCTCATGCTGAATATAGAGGGACTGGTGGGGCTCACTCACGAGGCTGTGACAACTCATACTGTAGATGGGTTATGTGGAGGCTCATATTGCATATGGGGGGCTGTGTGTGGACTCGTATATAGGGGAGATGTCGGCATACTTAGAGATCCTGTCACCAGGTTTTTCCCATATACAGTTAAGTCCATATATATTTGGACAGAGACAACATTTTTCTAATTTTGGTTATAGACATTACCACAATGAATTTTAAACAAAACAATTCAGATGCAGTTGAAGTTCAGACTTTCAGCTTTCATTTGAGGGTATCCACATTAAAACTGGATGAAGGGTTTAGGAGTTTCAGCTCCTTAATATGCGCCACCCTGTTTTTAAAGGGACCAAAAGTAATTGGACAATTGACTCCAAGGCTATTTCATGGACAGGTGTGGGCAATCCCTTCGTTATGTAATTCTCAATTAATCAGATAAAAGGCCTGGAGTTGATTTGAGGTGTGGTGCTTGCATTTGGAAGGTTTTGCTGTGAAGTAAACATGCGGTTAAAGGAGCTCTCCATGCAGATGAAACAAGCCATCCTTAAGCTGCGAAAACAGAAAAAAAACCTCCGAGAAACTGCTCCAATATTAGGAGTGGCAAAATCTACAGTTTGGTACATCCTGAGAAAGAAAGAAAGCACTGGTGAACTCATCAATGCAAAAAGACCTGGGCGCCCACGGAAGACAACAGTGGTGGATGATCGCAGAATAATTTCCATGGTGAAGAGAAACCCCTTCACAACAGCCAACCAAGTGAACAACACTCTCCAGGAGGTCAGCGTATCAATATCCAAATCTACCATAAAGAGAAGACTGCATGAAAGTAAATACAGAGGGTTCACTGCATGGTGCAAGCCACTCTTAAGCATTAAGAATAAAAAGGCTAGACTGGACTTTGCTAAAAAACATCTAAAAAAGCCAGCACAGTTCTGGAAGAACATTCTTTGGACGGATGAAACCAAGATCAACCTCTACCAGAATGATGGAAAGAGAAAAGTATGGCAAAGGCGTGGTACAGCTCATGATCCAAAGCATACCACATCATCTGTAAAACACAGCGGAGGCAGTGGGCATGCATGGCTGCCAGTGGCACTGGGTCACTAGTGTTTATTGATGATGTGACACAGGACAGAAGCAGCCGAATGAATTCTGAGGTATTCAGAGACATACTGTGTGCTCAGATCCAGCCAAATGCAGCCAAACTGATTGGTCATCATTTCATACTACAGATGGACAATGACCCAAAACATAAAGCCAAAGCAGCCCAGGAGTTTATTAAAGCAAAGAAGTGGAATATTCTTGAATGGCCAAGTCAGTCACCTGATCTCAACCCAATTGAGCATGCATTTCACTTGTTAAAGACTAAACTTCAGACAGAAAGGCACACAAAGAACAACTGAAAACCACCGCAGTGAAGGCCTGGCAAAGCATCAAAAGGGAGGAAACATAGCATCTGGTGATGTCCATGAGTTCAAGATTTCGGGCAGTCATTGCCAACAAAGGGTTTTTAACTAAGTACTAAAAATGAACATTTTATTTAAAATTATTGAATCTGTCCAATTACTTTTGGTCCGTTTAAAAACAGGGTGGCACATGTTAAGGAGCTGAAAATCCTAAACCCTTCATTCAATTTTAATGTGGATACCCTCAAATGAAAGCTGAAAGTCTGAACTTCAACTGCATCTGAATTATTCTGTTTAAAATTAATTGTGGTAATGTCTGTAACCAAAATTAAAAAAATGTTGTCTCTGTCCAAAAATATATGGACTTAACTGTATCGTATGACCACCACCTTTCAACCCCATGTGACAGTGTTATGGAATGCTATATATATGATGACCTGTAAGGTAAAAAAATAGGTTTTATTATACTCACATATGGTGCGGTCCAGACCGATAGATGTCGCTGGCCTTGTTCCAGTGCCTCCTGTCTTCTTGTGATGACGTTCTCCTTCCCTGCTTCATTTGGATGACGTGTCCTAGGTCATCCATTCAGTTCTCACCATCGCACTTCTGCACAGGCAGCAGGCACACTTTTATGTGCTTTATCGAGGGCAAAGCACAGTACTGCAATGTGCATGCGCCGACGCTCTTTGGCCTTTCCCTGCACATGTGCAGAACAGCACTTTGCTCTTCGGCAGGGTAGATAGAAGTGCCCCTGCCGTCTGCACAGGAGCGCGATGGGGAACACTGTGTGGATGATGTAGGACATGTCATCCACATGAAGCAGAGCCCCCACATTAATATTATGATATAATTATTATATTTTAATATGAATTGTAATTAATATTTTAATAATATTGAGCAGAATTCACTTCAGTCTTTTGGTTTGGCCTCCATGACAGTCGTGGTGTCATGTGACCTCTCTGAAATGCAGAGACATACGATGGCATGTACAGGATAATACGTGACTAATGTAATGTCTGTATATCACATAGCAGTCATATATTGTCCTGTACAGTATACTTTATGTAATATACAGTGTGCATAAACATCTGATGTTATATGCTGGATAAAGTGCGAATAGTATAATATATCATGTCTGTACTCATAGTACAATATACAAGTAACATATTATCCAGCACATACCATCTGTTGCCTGTAATCCTCCTATTAACGTTTTTTCCCCTAGTTCCCGTGTACATGTTAGAGCAGTGTCAGTGTGTTAATGTACTCACCTAGCGCCGTGTTCTCCGGTATCCAGCACCGCTCGGCTTCTCCTCTGAGTGACGCCTTCACTCTTCAGACCCCGGCTCCCGCTATGCTTTATGTGACCTGGACTTCTCTTTACAATGTCAGCCTATGGATCCTCATTGTGAGCCTCATTCTCACGCTCCATAGACTTATATTGTAAAAGCCACCTATGTGTCACATAGAGCCCAGCGTGACCTGGAGAGTCTGAACAGCCGTCAGGTGACGTAGAACAGGAGTGGAGCAACTCTAGACACAGGAGAAGACTGCGAATAGTGAGTATATTACCACACTGACGCTGCCATCAGTGAGTATATTACCATACTGACACGCTGCAATCACTGAGTATATTACCACACTGACGCTGCCATCAGTGAGTATATTACCATACTGACACGCTGCCATCAGTGAGTATATTACCATACTGACACGCTGCAATCACTGAGTATATTACCACACTGACACGCTGCCATCAGTGAGTATATTACCATACTGACACGCTGCCATCAGTGAGTATATTACCACACTGACACGCTGCCATCAGTGAGTATATTACCACACTGACACGCTGCCATCAGTGAGTATATTACCACACTGACACGCTGCAATCAGTGAGTATATTACCACACTGACACGCTGCAATCAGTGAGTATATTACCACACTGACACGCTGCAATCAGTGTGTATATTACCACACTGACACGCTGCAATCGGTGAGTATATTACCATACTGACACGCAGCAATCAGTGAGTATATTACCACACTGACGCTGCCATCAGTGAGTATATTACCACACTGACACGCTGCCATCAGTGAGTATATTACCATACTGACACGCTGCTATCAGTGAGTATATTACCATACTGACACGCTGCAATCAGTGAGAATATTACCACACTGACACGCTGCTATCAGTGAGTATATTACCATACTGACACGCTGCAATCAGTGAGAATATTACCACACTGACACGCTGCAATCGGTGAGTATATTACCATACTGACACGCAGCAATCAGTGAGTATATTACCACACTGACGCTGCCATCGGTGAGTATATTACCACACTGACACGCTGCCATCAGTGAGTATATTACCATACTGACACGCTGCTATCAGTGAGTATATTACCATACTGACACGCTGCAATCAGTGAGAATATTACCACACTGACACGCTGCTATCAGTGAGTATATTACCATACTGACACGCTGCAATCAGTGAGTATATTACCACACTGACACGCTGCCATCAGTGAGTATATTACCACACTGACACGCTGCCATCAGTGAGTATATTACCACACTGACACGCTGCAATCAGTGAGTATATTACCACACTGACACGCAGCAATCAGTGTGTATATTACCACACTGACACGCTGCAATCGGTGAGTATATTACCATACTGACACGCAGCAATCAGTGAGTATATTACCACACTGACGCTGCCATCAGTGAGTATATTACCACACTGACACGCTGCCATCAGTGAGTATATTACCACACTGACACGCTGCAATCAGTGAGTATATTACCACACTGACACGCTGCCATCAGTGAGTATATTACCACACTGACACGCAGCAATCAGTGAGTATATTACCACACTGACACGCTGCTATCAGTGAGTATATTACCACACTGACACGCTGCAATCAGTGAGTATATTACCATACTGACACGCTGCCATCAGTGAGTATATTACCACACTGACACGCTGCAATCAGTGAGTATATTACCATACTGACACGCTGCCATCAGTGAGTATATTACCACACTGACACGCTGCCATCAGTGAGTATATTACCACACTGACACGCTGCCATCAGTGAGTATATTACCACACTGACACGCAGCAATCAGTGAGTATATTACCACACTGACACGCAGCAATCAGTGAGAATATTACCACACTGACACGCAGCAATCAGTGAGAATATTACCACACTGACACGCTGCAATCAGTGAGAATATTACCACACTGACACGCAGCAATCAGTGAGTATATTACCACACTGACACGCTGCAATCAGTGAGTATATTACCACACTGACACGCAGCAATCAGTGAGTATATTACCACACTGACACGCTGCCATCAGTGAGTATATTACCACACTGACACGCAGCAATCAGTGAGTATATTACCACACTGACACGCAGCAATCAGTGAGTATATTACCACACTGACACGCTGCAATCAGTGAGTATATTACCACACTGACACGCTGCCATCAGTGAGTATATTACCACACTGACACGCAGCAATCAGTGAGAATATTACCACACTGACACGCTGCAATCAGTGAGTATATTACCACACTGACACGCTGCAATCAGTGAGTATATTACCATACTGACACGCTGCCATCAGTGAGTATATTACCACACTGACACGCAGCAATCAGTGAGTATATTACCACACTGACACGCTGCTATCAGTGAGTATATTACCACACTGACACGCTGCAATCAGTGAGTATATTACCATACTGACACGCTGCCATCAGTGAGTATATTACCACACTGACACGCTGCAATCAGTGAGTATATTACCATACTGACACGCTGCCATCAGTGAGTATATTACCACACTGACACGCAGCAATCAGTGAGTATATTACCACACTGACACGCAGCAATCAGTGAGAATATTACCACACTGACACGCAGCAATCAGTGAGAATATTACCACACTGACACGCTGCAATCAGTGAGAATATTACCACACTGACACGCAGCAATCAGTGAGTATATTACCACACTGACACGCTGCAATCAGTGAGAATATTACCACACTGACACGCTGCAATCAGTGAGTATATTACCACACTGACACGCTGCAATCAGTGAGAATATTACCACACTGACACGCAGCAATCAGTGAGAATATTACCACACTGACACGCAGCAATCAGTGAGTATATTACCACACTGACACGCTGCAATCAGTGAGTATATTACCATACTGAGACGCTGCAATCAGTGAGTATATTACCACACTGAGACGCTGCAATCAGTGAGTATATTACCACACTGACACGCTGCAATCAGTGAGTATATTACCACACTGACACGCAGCAATCAGTGAGTATATTACCATACTGACACTCCGCAATCAGTGAGAATATTACCACACTGACACGCTGCCATCAGTGAGAATATTACCACACTGACACGCAGCAATCAGTGAGTATATTACCACACTGACACGCTGCAATCAGTGAGTATATTACCATACTGAGACGCTGCAATCAGTGAGTATATTACCACACTGACACGCAGCAATCAGTGAGTATATTACCATACTGACACTCCGCAATCAGTGAGAATATTACCACACTGACACGCTGCCATCAGTGAGAATATTACCACACTGACACGCAGCAATCAGTGAGTATATTACCACACTGACACGCCGCAATCAGTGAGTATATTACCACACTGACACGCTGCAATCAGTGAGTATATTACCATACTGACACGCTGCCATCAGTGAGTATATTACCACACTGACACGCTGCAATCAGTGAGTATATTACCACACTGACACGCCGCAATCAGTGAGAATATTACCACACTGACACGCTGCAATCAGTGAGTATATTGCCACACTGACACGCCGCAATCAGTGAGTATATTACCATACTGAGACGCTGCAATCAGTGAGTATATTACCACACTGACACGCAGCAATCAGTGAGTATATTACCATACTGACACTCCGCAATCAGTGAGAATATTACCACACTGACACGCTGCCATCAGTGAGAATATTACCACACTGACACGCAGCAATCAGTGAGTATATTACCACACTGACACGCCGCAATCAGTGAGTATATTACCACACTGACACGCTGCAATCAGTGAGTATATTACCATACTGACACGCTGCCATCAGTGAGTATATTACCACACTGACACGCTGCAATCAGTGAGTATATTACCACACTGACACGCCGCAATCAGTGAGAATATTACCACACTGACACGCTGCAATCAGTGAGTATATTGCCACACTGACACGCCGCAATCAGTGAGTATATTACCATACTGACACGCTGCAATCAGTGAGTATATTACCACACTGACACGCAGCAATCAGTGAGTATATTACCACACTGACACGCTGCAATCAGTGAGTATATTGCCACACTGGCACGCAGCAATCAGTGAGTATATTACCACACTGAAACTACACTAAACTAAACTTTTTTTTCCAACACTGATTTCTGGACTCAAGACAAATTTCTGCAGTCAGTCTGTGTGTTACGGCAGGTTATTGAATCGTGATAGAGCGCTGTGCACACACTGTCACGATTCCTCTGTGTTCCCAGCGTAGTGATTGCAAGTATGAGTTTGCATAGTTATAGTCACGTGCCAACCAGGACCAGTTTTAGACAAAGCAAGGCCCTGGGCAAAAGTTTAAAGTGGGTCCCCAAATGCTAACATATTGCACCATCAGATAGAAACATTTCAGATGTATTTACTTGCGCTCAGTTCAATTCAGTTCAGGCCGCTAAACGAGTGTGATCGACAATATTGAAGTCATTCGACACTTGTTTCCCAGCCTCCTTAGGGTATGTGCACACGTTCAGTAGCTGGCTGCACTTTGGACACAGCACATGTCCGCTCCGTCCAAAGCGCTCCTCACTATTGAATGCAGGGGAATCCTTATGTGTTCATTGAACCGTGCGGAATCACCACGGCCAATACATTGCACTGGTGATATGTATCTTGCAGAGCCTCGTGTCTCCTCAAGATAAATAGACATGCTGCAGTCTCAAGAGACGCACTACATGTCCGTCTCGGCGGGTGATCCACGGGCATCTGTGCACGCATAGTGGGCATGGGATTTCCACTGTGCTGTAACATCAGGACGTTGCGGATTAGACGCTGAACAACTACACAGCGTCCAACCCGCAGTTTTTACTGATCTTGGGAACATACCCTTACTTCGGCTGAGGAAGAATGATGGGTACAGATAGTCCTCGATACAGTATGATGCAGGTCCCATATAGTAGATATAGTAGAATGCACTCTCCATGGTTCTTGATACAGTATAATGCAGTCCCCTCACAGTATAATGCAGCCCCCTCACAGTATAATGCAGCCCCCCCCACACAAACAGTATAGTGCAGCCCCAGTCAGAGTATAATGCAGCCCCCCACATACACAGTATAGTGCAGTCCCCCCACACAGTATAGTGCAGCAGGCACACACACAGTATAATGCAGCAGACACACAGTAAAATGCAGCAGACACACACACACTATAATGCACACACAGTATAATGCAGCAAACACACACAGTATAGTGCAGCAGACACACACATTGTGCAGTCCCCCCACACAGTATAGTGCAGCAGACACACACATTATAGTGCAGTCCTCCCACACACAGTATAATGCAGCAGACACACACTCGCACTATAATGCACAAACAGTATAATGCAGCAAACACACAGTATAGTGCAGCAGACACACACAGTATATTGCAGTCCACCAACACACAGTATAGTGCAGCAGACACTCATACACACATTATAGTGCACACACGCAGTATAATGCAGCAGACACACACACAGTATAGTGCAGTCCCTCCACACAGTACAGTAGTGCAGCATACACAGTATAGTGCAGCAGACACTCATACACACACTATAATGCACACACAGTGTAATGCTGCAGACACACACAGTATAATGCAGCAGACACACACAGTATAGTGCAGTCCCCCTACACAGAATAGTGCAGCACAAACACAGTATAATGCAGCAGATACACACTTTATAGTGCAGTCATCCCACACACAGTATAATGCAGCAGACACACACATACTCATGCACACTATAATGCACACACAGTATAATGCAGCAGACACAGACAGTATAGTGCAGTCCCCCCAAACACAGTATAGTGCAGCAGACACTCATACACACACAATAATGCACACACAGTAAAATGCAGCAAAAACACAGTATAATGCAGCAGACACACACATAGTACAGTCCTCCCACACAGTATAGTGCAGCAGACACACAGTATAGTGCAGTCCCCCCACACAGTATAGTGCAGCAGACAGGCACTCGCACTATAATGCACAAACAGTATAATGCAGCAAACACACAGTATAGTGCAGTAGACACACACAGTATATTGCAGACCACCCACACACAGTATAGTGCAGCAGACACTCATACACACACTATAGTGCACACACGCAGTATAATAGACACAAATTGTTTAACACTTAAAGGGGCAATATATATATATATATATATATATATATATATATATATATATATATATATATATATATATATATATATATATATATATTTAAATAAAAGGATATCATACAATAACCATTTAAAAGACCCCAGTGAAAACAAAAAAGGTGAGTGGAGACCACTCGACAGCAGCAAAGCACCAACCACCAGAGCCAGGGACCCAATCCCAAAATAAGAGATGTGGCAAGGGTATATATATGGTATAACAATATTTTATTAAGTAATGGTGATAACATATATGTATATATATGTACACATATGGAAGGATATTAAAAACATAATCACAACAATAAAATCAAAGAATTATAAATGAAAATATATATCGGTAGATATAAGGTATGCCAAAGAAGGTTAATATCAGGTCTCTCGTAAAAAATGAACAATGAATAAAAAAATGGACTTAAAAAGTGGGTCCCTGGCTCTGGTGGTTGGTGCTTTACACGCAGTATAATGCAGCAGACACACACAGTATAGTGCAGTCCCTCCACACAGTACAGTAGTGCAGCAGACACTCATACACACACTATAATGCACACACAGTGTAATGCTGCAAACACTGTATAAAGCAGCAGACACACAGTATAATGCAGCAGACACACACATACTAACACACTATAATGCACACACAGTATAATGCAGCAGACACAGACAGTATAGTGCAGTCCCCCCAAACACAGTATAGTGCAGCAGACACTCATACACACATAATAATGCACACACAGTATAATGCAGCCGACACACACTCACACACTATAATGCACACACAATACAGGGCGTCTTAGAGTGTGCCACCAGTAGAGCTGATGAGATGCTGAGTCAGAGGCAGAGGGGGAGTGATGGGAGAGGTAGTGTCACCTGACGCACACTCTCATCCATCACGGCTTTCAACTGTATCAGCCGATAAGTGGAAGACACTGAGCTCCTCTTACTCAGACACCTGGAGGAGTGGGGGCCCTAGGCAGCTAACTGGTCTGCATGCCCCTAATGCCGGCCCTGGTGCCGACTAGAGTCTGACATCTCTCTGAGTATCTGACTGATAGAAGTGGATGAGAATTTAGTTGGCATTTCACCACAAATATCCCATCATTATTCCAACTTTATCTTTTTATAACCTTTTTACCTCTACTCTCTTTATGAATAAGCCACAGGTAAACACAGTAAGGATGGGCTGCCAGCAGGTACGGACTGGGGATGAAATTCAGCCCTGGCATTTTAAATCACACAGGCCCATATTGTCCCTGCCCCCATGAACCAGATGGGATATGTTACTAAAATTACCCTGGATGGAGGAAAGGAAGATTTACTACAAGACCAATATTTCTAATGACACCCGTAGCCTGCTGGGGTAAGTGACGGAGTCAGCGACTTTGTGCTCCATCACAACTCTTAACAGTATGGGTATCTTGAGAAGACAGATTCTGCTAACAACGTGGCAGACAAAGGCAGCCCATGACCAGACAGGCCCTTCTGGCATTTGCCAGAATTGCCAGATGACCAGTCTGGCCCTGGCTGCCGGTAATGGGCCACTACTGTGTGCTTGCCCCCCAGGCCAAAATTTGCCAGCCAGCCCCTGCCTCCGACACTGATAGCGAGGGAGAGGATCCCACATTCCTTTACTCTTCAGATTCTTCATCCTCTTCCTCCTCCTCCTCGGGTCCTGCGGAACCGCGACGCAAACGCCCCAGGACAGAGGATGAGGCAGCACCCACTATTCCTGAACCAGCGTGCCCCTCTTTGGACCCCATATGGACCTCGCCCCCCGAAAATTACGAGCCACTGATTCCTGATTTTGTGGCAGAATCAGGAATCAAGTTTGACACCACCGACCTCACAGAAATAGACTTTTTCAAAGTCTTTTTCTCTGAGGATTTTGTTAACCTCATGGTGGAGCAAACTAATTTGTATGCTCTGCAATTTTTGGAGCAAAACCCCGGTTCATCATTTTCTAACTGGTCTCCTGTAGACGCAGTTGAAATGATGCAGTTTTGGGGCTTGGTCCTCCACATGGGGATCCTGAAGAAACCAGAAATTCGGCAATATTGGAGTGTTGATATTTTATGTAATACTCCAGTGTTCCAAATGGTCATGGTTCGGACGCGTTTTGAGGCCATCCATAAGTTCCTGTATTACAACGATAATGCACGGTGTCCCGCACGAGATGACCCAAATTTTGACCGTCTATTCAAAGTTCGGGCGGTCATCGAACACTTCAGCAAAAAGTTTGCTGAAGTGTACGTGCCCCAAAGGGACATCTGCGTGGATGTGTCCTTGGTTCATTTTAAGGGGTGGCTCAGATTCAGTCAATACCTGCCCAACAAGAGGGCCAGGTACGGAATCAAACTCTACAAACTGTGTGAGAGTACCTCAGGGTACACCTACAGCTTTAGAGTGTACGAAGGGAAGGACAGCAGGATTGAACCGCCTGAGTGTCCTTCTATCCTGGGAGTGAGTGGGAAAATTGTGTGGGGTTTGGTGCACCCACTGCTGGATAAAGGTTATCACCTCTACACCGATAACTATTATTCCAGCATCCCACTCTACAAATCCCTCTCTGCGTGAGGTACCGCAGCCTGCGGTACTGTCCGCAAAGATCAGAGAGGCCTCCCGAAGACACTACTTGGGCAGATGCTCAGAAAAGGGGAGAGCAAAGCCCAATGTAGCGACCACCTGCTGGTGGTCAAGTACAAGGACAAGAGGGATGTCCTTCTCTTGACCACCATACACGGTTATGGCAGTGGTTAAGGCCATGATGTTTAGCACGAGGGAAGGAGCGGGCCCCAGTACTTCCGGAACTGAGGGTGCTCGTATCGTACCAGGTCAGCTTTTTCCGGGGGTGGTCCCGCCAACTGGAAGAAAACATATGGGGTATCAGCGTACTCAGGACAAATTGGACAACACCTTTTGGGGTCCAATTTCTCCTGTTACCCTTGGGAAAATAAAAAATTGGGGACTAAACGATCATGTTTGTGGAAAAAATAGGATTTTTTATTTTCACGCCCAGGCATTAAACTTCTGTGAAGCACTTGGGGGTTCAAAGTGCTCAACACACACCTAGATAAGTTCCTTAGAAGGTATAGTTTCCAAAATGGGGTCACTTGTGGGGGGTTTCCACTGTTTAGACACATCAGGGGCTAATCAAACGCGACATGGCGTCCAATCTCAATTCCAGCCAATTTTAGCTTGAAAATGTCAAACGGCGCTTATTTCATTCTGAACCCTGCTGTGAGCCCAACAAGTGGTTCCCCCTCACATATGGGGTATCAGCGTACTCAGGACAAATTGGACAACAACTTTTGAGGTCCATTTTCTTTTTACCCTTGGGAAAATAAAAAAATTATTGCTGAAAGATCATTTTTGTGACTAAAAAGTAAAATGTTAATTTTTTTCCTTTAATGTTGCTTCTGCTGCTGTGAAACACCTGAAGGGTTAATAAACTTCTTGAATGAGGTTATGAGCACCTTGAGGGGTGCAGTTTTCAGAATGGTGTCACTTTTGGGTATTTTCTGCCATATAGACCCCTCAAAGTGACTTCAAATGTGAGGTGCTCCCTAAAAAAATGGTTTTGTAAATTTTGTTGTAAAAATGAGAAATTGCTGGTCAAATTTTAACCCTTATAACTTCCTAGAAAAAAAAAATTTTGTTTCCAAAATTGTGCAGATGTAAAGTAGACATGTGGGCAATGTTATTTATTTACTATTTTGTGTCGCATAACTCTCTCGTTTAACAGAATAAAAATTCAAAATTTGAAAATTGTGAAATTTTCTAAATTTTCGCCAAATTTCCATTTTTTTTTTCCACAAATAAACGCAAGTTATATCGAAGAAATTTTACCACTGTCATGAAGTACAATATGTCACAAGAAACAATCTCAGAATCGCCAAGATCCGTTGAAGTGTTTCGGAGTTATAACCTCATAAAGGGACAGCGGTCAGAATTGTAAATATTGGCCCGGTCATTAACGTGCAAACCACCCTTGGGGGTAAAGAGGTTAATGGCTAACTGAAGAGATGCTAACAAAGAAATCTTACAAGGCTATTCGGGTCTCTTGTCTTATTTATACACAACAGAACACCAGAATAGTGCAAAAAATGACAAGTAGATTGTGAGCCCTCACGGCAGGGTCCTCTCTCCTCCTGTACCAGTTGTGACTTGTATTGTTCAAGATTATTGTACCTGTTTTTATTATGTATACCCCTACATGTAAAGCGCCATGGAATAAATGGCGCTATAATAATAATACGTTTTGTGAAGCAGAACCATCAATGTGGTAAGGGAAAAAACAGCTGTGGCAGTAAAAACTGGTGCAATTCATAGGTTTAGTTAAGGAATGTGCTCTTCAGACCTTGTGGGGGCATCACAACCGTGGACCAGACCTCAATCAGTGGACAATAAAAATGTTCATACTTCTTGTCTATGAACTGCACTAATATTTACTGTTTCTCCCCTTCAAACATTGATGGTTCTGCTTCACATCACTTGTCTTATTACTGCATTATTCTATCCTGTTGTGTTAAATATGTGACTCTTCAGATTTTGATACAGTGAACCTGTCAGAATATAATGGCTATGATGATGCTGTAATAATTATTACGTCTATATCTTTGAAGAAATCCACTTTATAAGTCTTATGACCATTTGGAGTTTTGTGCTGATTAAATTTCAGAGCAAAGGACTGGATTATAGATGGAGGGGTCTTCTCCTCCTTGTTTGTCATTCCCCGGCCCCTCCACCTGCCTCTTCTGTTTGAAGAGCAGAGGCAGCAGGTCACTAAAAAACAGGCCTTTTTCAATCACCTATGACTGCACCACAAGAGAGGTGATCCTCCCTTCAAGGACAAGAAAACTTCAAGTGAAAAAAAAAAAAAGCGGGTCCTCTCTTCCTCTCTCCACATCAGTTGGTTTCCTGCTCTTGATGGGGAACCCTCAGTGAAAGATTGGCGGTGCATAAATAACTAGTGCTGGAAAACGAGGTCCTGTCTCTCAAACAGAAACATGTATTGGAAGAAATTCCCCCAGGGGAAACAAAGAATGGGTTCTCCTCCTCCCACTATTTCTAATTTTCTATTTGCCACAACAGCACCCACTAGAGAGAGGGGATCTGCCCCTAGGAACAGGAAATCTACAGAGAGATAAAAGGGACTGCCCCCCCTCGCTCCTCAGTTGGTTTCCTGTTCCTAGATGGGAACCACAGAGAAGACTCTCTGAAAATTGCTAATGAAGAGGAACGCCCGACTGGACTGCCCCCTGTACTACTCTGCTGAGCGGCAGGGGCTCCAGAGTGGGTAACAGAGTCGGGAATGATCCTGTTGGCTCCCCCCTCATCTGGGTACACTACGGCGATGCCTGGAGGTTGTTTTCAACAGTTTCCCTGCTGGGACACTGTTACAAGGTCCACCACTGAGAAAGATATACAAAGCGGTACCTGCCTCGGCCGGCCCTGAGTGGGAGACCACAGTAAGTGCATGCATGTGAATATGGTCGCAGTATGGCTGCAGCAGCGCTTACCCCCTCTGTAATGATACTTTCTAGCCACGCATAAGGGAAGGAGCCGGGATGTGTGCGGCGGACGCAATGTGGCTGCAGGTGAAGCGCTTACCCATTAGTAGCGGTGTCTTTCGGCCGCACCGCAGAGATGCACGTGCACTAGCATTGGTATCCCGGAAGTTGTTGGATGAACTTCTGGGGTCGCGGGGTTAGAATGCCATTTCCTGTGGAAACGCCATATTTTGTTCTGTGCAGTCATCTAGTCCATTCTGGCAGCAAGGCCTTTTTCCGGATGGAGAGGTTAAAAAAAAAAAAAAAAAGCAGGAAAGGGTGTGTTTGAGGAAGGTGGCCTACACTAGATAAAGCATGTCGGCAGGCTGGAGTGTGCGCGATCATGTCGTCTCAGGAGGAAATGGCTGGAGGAGTTAATATTACCTATTGGTGATGCCAGGAGGAAAGGTAGTGGACACTCGAAAGTGAGTGATTCCACTGAGAAATCGGGAAAGAACAGAGGATCACCCCTTCTACAGGCCAGCCAAACAACCCTACAGCCGGTATATGATTATAACTCCGGGTGAGTTTAACCCCTTTACCCCCAAGGGTGGTTTGCACGTTAATGACCGGGCCAATTTTTACAATTCTGACCACTGTCCATTTATGAGGTTATAACTCTGGAACGCTTCAACGGATCCCAGTGATTCTGACAATGTTTTCTCATGACATATTGTACTTCATGATAGTGGTAAAAATTCTTTGATAGTACCTGCGTTTATTTGTGAAAAAAACGGAAATTTGGCGAAAATTATGAAAATTTCGCAATTTTCCAACTTTGAATTTTTATGCAATTAAATCACAGAGATATGTCACACAAAATACTTAATAAGTAACATTTCTCACATGTCTACTTTACATCAGCACAATTTTGGAACCAAAATTTTTTTTTGTTAGGGAGTTATAAGGGTTAAAAGTTGACCAGCAATTTCTCATTTTTACAACACCATTTTTTTTTTTTTTTTAGGGACCACATCTCATTTGAAGTCATTTTGAGGGGTCTATATGATAGAAAATACCCAAGTGTGACACCATTCTAAAAACTGCACCCCTCATGGTGCTCAAAACCATATTCAAGAAGTTTATTAACCCTTCTGGTGCTTCACAGGAATTTTTTTAATGTTTAAATAAAAATGAACATTTAACTTTCTTTCACAACAAATTTACTTCAGCTCCAATTTGTTTTATTTTACCAAGGGTAACAGGAGAAAATGGACCCCAAAAGTTGTTGTACAATTTGTCCTGAGTACACCGATACCCCATATGTGGGGGTAAACCACTGTTTGGGCACATGACAGAGCTCGGAAGCGAAGGAGCGCCATTTGACTTTTCAATGCAAAATTGACTGGAATCGAGATGGGACACCATGTTGCGTTTGGAGAGCCCCTGATGTGCCTAAACATTGAAACCCCCCCACAAGTGACACCATTTTGGAAAGTAGACACCCTAAGGAACTTATCTAGAGGTGTAGTGAGCACTTTGACCCACCAAGTGCTTCACATAAGTTTATAATGCAGAACCGTAAAAATAAAAAATCATATTTTTTCACAAAAATTATCTTTTCGCCCCTGTTTGGGCACACAGGAGAGCTCGGAAGGGAAGGAGCACTGTTTTACTTTTTCAACGCAGAATTGGCTGGAATTGAGATCGGACGCCATGTCGTGTTTGGAGAGCCCCTGATGTGCCTAAACAGTGGAAGCCCCCCAATTATAACTGAAACCCTAATCCAAACACACCCCTAACCCTAATTCCAACGGTAACCCTAACCACACCTAACCCTGACACACCCCTAACCCTAATCCCAACCCTATTCCCAACTGTAAATGTAATCTAAACCCTAACTGTAGCCCCAGCCCTAACTGTAGCCCCAGCCCTAACTGTAGCCCCAGCCCTAACTGTAGCCCCAGCCCTAACTGTAGCCCTAATGGGAAAATGGAAATAAATACATTTTTTTAATTTTTCCCTTACTAAGGGGGTGATGAAGGGGGGTTTGATTTACTTTTATAGCGAGTTTTTTTAGCGGATTTTTATGATTAGCAGCCGTCACACACTGAAAGACTCTTTTTAGTGCAAAAAATATTTTTTGCGTTACCACATTTTGAGAGCTATAATTTTTCCATATTTTGGTCCACAGAGTCATGTGATGTCTTGTTTTTTGCAGGACGAGTTGACGTTTTTACTGGTAACATTTTCGGGCACGTGACTTTTTTTATCGCTTTTTATTCCGATTTTTGTGAGGAAGAATGACCAAAAACCAGCTATTCATGAATTTCTTTTGGGGGAGGCGTTTATACAGTTCCGCGCTTGGTAAAATTGATAAAGCAGTTTTATTCTTCGGGTCAGTACGTTTACAGCGATACCTCATTTATATCATTTTTTATGTTTTGGCGTTTTTATACGATAAAAACTATTTTACAGAAAAAATAATTTTTGCATCGCTTTATTCTCAGGACTATAACTTTTTTATTTTTTTGCTGATGATTCTGTATGGCGGCTCGTTTTTTTGCGGGACAAGATGACGTTTTCAGCGGTACCATGGTTATTTATATCTGTCTTTTTGATCGCGTGTTATTCCACTTTTTGTTCGGCGGTATGATAATAAAGCGTTGTTTTTTGCCTTGTTTTTTTTTTTTTCTAAGGGTATGTGTCCACGTTCAGGATTGCATCAGGATTTGGTCAGGATTTTATGTCAGTATTTGTAAGCCAAAACCAGGAGTGGGTGATAAATGCAGAAGTGGTGCATATGTTTCTATTATACTTTTCCTCTAATTGTTCCACTCCTGGTTTTGGCTTACAAATACTGACATAAAATCCTGACCACATCCTGATGCAATCCTGAACGTGGACACATACCCTTACGGTGTTTACTGAAGGGGTTAACTAGTGGGCCTGTTTTATAGGTCGGGTCGTTACGGACGCGCCGATACTAAATATGTGTACTTTTATTGTTTTTTTTTTTTTTTTTTTATTTAGATGAAGAAATGTATTTATGGGAATATTTTTTTTTTTTTTTTCATTATTTAGGGGATATATATTTTTTTTTTACACATTTGGAAAATTTTTTTTTTACCTTTTTATTTTGTCCCAGGGGGGGACATCACAGATCGGTGATCTGACAGTGTGCACAGCACACCGATCTGACATGCAGCACTGCAGGCTTCACAGTGCCTTCTCTGAGCCCCAGCCCTCATCTTTGATCGCGGTGTGGCGGGGGGTTAATGTGCCGGGGACGGTCCGTGACCGCTCCTGGCACATAGTGCCGGATGTCAGCTGCGATAGGCAGCTGACACCCGGCCGCGATCGGCGGCGCTCCCCCCGTGAGCGCTGCCAATCACATATGACGTACTATCCCGTCGGTGGTCATAGGGGCCCCCCCACCTCGATGGGATAGTACGTCTAATGTCAGAAAGGGGTTAAAGACAGCTTCATTGAAGCTTATATTACTTTTTTCTGCTTTTTATTTCTTATAGGCAAAAAAGACTGGGAAAACTAAACATAGGCAGTGTGCGATATGTACCGAAACCCTGCCTGACTCCTATGTAAAGAGATTGTCAGAGCTGTATAAATAATACCTTACAACAGGAGGGATCGGTCAAGATGCATGAGATTCGTCTGATGATCCGTGAGGACCTTCAGTCCTTAAGTGGTGGCCCTTCTATGAATATTGAGAGGAGAAACAAGAGAGCACCCTCACCTAGAGCAGACACGTCTGCAGAAAGTGGGGACATTGATTCTGACATCTCTCAGGCTTGGGGTTCTATTGTAAAACAATGGGGAGACAAAGAGCGCAATAGGGTCTTATCCACGTTACAAAGAGGAGAATATATACCAAAATTTGCTCACTGGTGGTATTTCCTGATGAAGGGGGCATGAGACCCCTGAAACGCGTTGAATAAAACCACTGTGAGTCAACTTTACTCTCCTGAAATTCATCTTAGCGGCAGCACAGAATTTTAACTACAAATCTCCTTTTGAAGGCTGAGGAGGACTATGTGTGTTTTCCTACTGACGGTATAAATAATTTGGTAAAATCCGTAAGAAAAACAATGGGATTATCAGAATCCAAGGAACCTCAAACGCCGCAAGAGGTTATGATTGCAGGTCTCTCCCAGCAAAAGGGTCATGTGTTTCCGGTAATTCAGACCATTAAGGACCTTGTTAAAAGGGAATGGAATGGGGCGTGGTTTGCCAGGGGACAGGAGCAGACGTGTTCTGTTGGGCTCCTGTTATTCCCCTAATTTATGCTACTTAAGCATACTTATTTGTGGATTATTGGACTCCACATCGGACTAGAACATGCCAGGAATGAGATACGAGAGGCAAAAGAAGGGCACATCAAAGAAATCTCCTACACAAGGGGCTGAGAGGTGCCCGGGAAAAGCCTAATGGAGGACGGCTTCCCTCTGGTGAGAGCGCAAGTAGTCCCGTCTCTCAGGGCTACAAAGCTTCAAGCCAACGATCGGCAGATCTGCATCCCAGGAGAGCACAGCTGACTGACCGAGCAACAGCGAGGGGGACCGCTGCCCTTGCCTCAGCTACGGTGCCATTTGCGGAGCTCTCGGCTGGAAATCAGGTGAGAGCCGGGGACTATTTGGCGGCGACACGGCGGAAGGATCCAAGCAGAAGACCGACTGACTCGGCGACTCCCGCAACTAGGATCCCTGCTCCTGCCGGAGCGCCTGTCTATGAAGATCTGAGGGAGCGCCGACGGACATCTACCACCCTGTACGTCGGCGAGCTATGGAGGAGACCCAAGGAGGATTCACCGGCTCTAACGCTGCAGAGACGCAGATGGATCTCCCCGCCGCTCCAGACCTCGGGAAGTACGCTGAGGTATGACGCGCCGGAGTTTCGGCCGGGGAGAGACAGGGAGGAGAGAAGCCAGACGCAGGGTAAAGCGGTGGAGGAGGACGGGAAAATAGTGCAGCGGCGGGCTATGCATGAGTCACTTCTACTTAACCCTAATAAGGAAGATCCATCTGAGACAGACATTAACCCCTCCTGTAATCAGAATAAAAATGTGCCGCATAAGGGGATCTCTGGAGTCTATTGAGCATTGTGAAAGCAGTCTCTATGAAGAGTTCACTGGGGACGAGGATTCCTACGATTACGGGCAGGAATCTCCGCTAGCGGACTTTGAGCCTGATGATATCTCGTCATCATCATCATTGTCAGGCTCTGGTTCTGCTTTGGAAGGCATAACAAGTAAAGAGGGCTCTATAGCCACCGAAACGCTCCCACAAATAGACGCACAGGGGCACCATCTTTTAAAGAACTCGCTGATAGACCGTGTATCTGCTTCTGATTGCCACCCATCAGAGCGGTTTGTTGGTAACTTGTGCAAAGCTCTTTTGATCTCTGTAGATACTAACAACCCTCACATGGAAAATAAGTTGGAAACCGAATATACGTTTTTAAATGGAGCTAAGGCATCCGAAAAATTCATAAAAAAGCTGTTCAAGGACACATTTTCAAAAATAGCCGCCACACCTTCAAATTCTAATGTGATTCCTGATGGAGCCCCCCGCGGTCCAATAAATCTAGTCTCCTCACAGTAACTTCTAGAGTTGCCGTGTCCCGGGGATGTAGGTGGCGTTTCTGGGATTTCGGAGTCACTGGAAGATTTAAAACATGACATATCCTCATTTAAGAAAAATCTAGCCAACTTTGAGAACTTCAAAAGAAGCAACAATCTGAAAATCCGAGGGATCTTGGAATCGGTACAAGCTACCCAGTTAGGGGACTATGTCTCTGCTATGATATCCCACCTGCTTCCTGACACTCAGGAAAAAAATCTGGTCGATTAAAGCTTTCAGAATAACCAGACCCTCTTCTCTTCCATCGAATATGTATGCAGATGTTATTGTTTCATTTTACCCCAACTGGCTTAGAGATTCACTGCTTGACATTACGAGGAAACCTAGGTTTCTCTCTTCCCAGTATAGCCACTTAGCCTTCTACAGAGATCTGTGCAAGGACACCTTACAAAAACGTAGAATGTTTCAGCACACTACCCATAGACTGCAACAGGCTAGAATACAATATAATTGGTACCAGTCTTCTAATCTGAGGTTCCACTTTGCATCAAAATGGTACACCTTCTCTTCTCCAGCAGTGGCGGCGGCCTTCATGGATCGCGCAGGAATAGGTCTTCCCGGGTATTCTTCTGGCCCAGCTCTAGCCCGAAACATCCCGCTTGAAACTTCACGTGAACTCATTACCAAACCCAAACTGAACCTTCGTTGAGGTCCATATGATCCACATTTAGCCTGTATTTGAACCGAACATTGCCCCCGATAGGGTCCGAAGGTCATCTGGAGATGACCTGGAGCCGACAGGCATTCGCACTATTTTCATTTTTTTGTGGACCGCTTTAGAGCTAATGCATTATTTATGTCTCTGCATTTCTTAACCAACCCTTTTGTTTTTAGGTTGTGATTTTGGAGCTACAGCGCATCGTCAGAATTTATCTAACCACCAAGTTTATGTATGGCTCTCATATATTCGCTACATTTATGTCAAACAATGGCTATTCTATTACTCTACAGGGTCTATTACGATGTTTTACCCATTCTATTTCATAGCATTACACATAGCCTAAAATCCATAGCCTACCGCAACTCCAAAGTTATTCATTTCTAGTATGAGAGAGCTACACATATCATTTCCCTTGCCAACATATAGCTTACTTAACTCTCTTCTAGTATTATCTTTATGCCACTTCAACCTTGTAAATTCTTACTGTATTTTGTGACGGTCTGTCTCCCCTATTTTCATAGGGGTTCTTTCCCTACACTCGTATCCCTCCCTTTCCCCACCTTTCCCCCCCCCCTTGATTTACCCCCCCCCCCCAGTTAAAATTCAATTAAAATTCAATAAAAATTATTTGGAGAAAAGGGAATGGAATAAGCAGGGACAGAAGGGGTTTGTACCAGTATCTTGTAAAAGGCGTTACCCCTTTGACGATGAGGACTTGGCCACCTGGGCTAAGGTGCCTAAAGTAGATGCGGCGGTTGCATCCACTTCTCGTCGCTCTTCTTTGCCTGTAGAAGACGCAGGTTCTCTCTCTGATCCAATGGATAGGAAATCAGATGCGCTTCTAAAGAGGTCATGGGAAGCTTGCATCACTGCATTTAAGATGGCAATTTCCGCCACGTGCACTGGCAGGTCTTTGCTGGTTTGGCTAGACCAGCTGGATCAGAACATTAAGAATGGTATGTCCAGAGAAAAATTGCGTACCTCTTTTCCCTAGAGTAAGGGTGCTGCGGCCAGAACAGCTAACCTAACTAATACAGCTCGGCGAGCGTTGTGGTTAAAGAATTGGAAGGGGGATGCCCAGTCTAGATCTAAGCTGTGTGCCATACCCTGTCAGGGTGAGTACCTTTTTGGGACAGTTCTGGATGATATACTGACCAAAGCGGGTAAGAGGAAGAAAGGGTTCCCTAATCCCTTTATTCCTTCTTACAGAAGGGCGATCAGAAAGCCACCAAGAAAAAAGACTTTCAGGACCGCTGGAATAACAAGGAGTTCAGACAAAAAGGGAACTTATTCAATAAACGTCCCTTCAAATCGGCCGATAGATCTCGTTAATCCTATTCTACGTGTAGGAGGTAGATTGTTAAAATTTACTAATCAATGGAAAGAAATAACAACTAATTCTTGGGCCATAAGTCTACTGTAGTATCTTCAGGCCTAACCTTAGACTTTATTAGGACACCTCTACATCCTTTCCTTCTGACTTCCTTAAAATCTAAACCACAGCAGGAAGCACTTGAGCTTGAAATTGTCTCTCTTGGCCAAACAGGTATTAATAGAAGTTCCGTCATCTTAAATAGGGAAAGGATTTTATCCCCCCTTATTTTTGATTACCAAACCTGATGGATCTTTCAGAACTATAATAAATTTAAAAAGACTGAACACCTTTCTAAGATCCAAGACATTTAAGATGGAGTCCATTCGTTCAGCTATAAAAAGAAAAATCTGTTTTTCTCAGCTGCTATATAGTAGTCTTGGATCTTAAAGATGCTTATTATCAGCTTCCTATACACCAATCACACCAGCAATTTCTCAGGGTGGCGGTAATAATGAATGGTCAGATTTGTCATCTGCAGTTTAGAGCAATGCCCTTTCGGTTGTCTATGGCCCCGAGAGTTTTTACCAAGCTATTAGAGGTGATGTCCTATCTGCAGGTGAAAGATACACTGGTTATTCCGTACCTAGACGACTTACTAATAGTAGGTAGATCCCCCTCCCCCCCCCCCCCCCCCCCCTCAGTGTGAACAGAGGTTGGAGGAAGTTGTGGTTTCTCTGCAAAGACTTGGCTAGATTATCAATTGGGAAAAATCCAGGCTCCGGCCGGTAACATGTCAAAAATTTCTTGGACTTCTTCTAGACTCAGTGAGCCAGGAATGTTTAATTCCTGAGGATAAGAAGACCTCCATAATTAATAAGGTGAACCTAGTGATTGAGAAACGTAGTATGTCATTAAGAAGTGCCATGTGCTTGCTAGGTTCATTAACTTCATGTATTCCTGCGGTTCAATGGGCACTGTTTCATACTAGACAACTGCAGAGTTTTGTATTAGAAGAGGACATTAAAAAATGGGGACATTTAGATCAGACAATATTTCTAACTTTAGATGTGGTTCGCTCCCTTAGGCCAGTCTCGCACGTCCAGATAATTCCGGTACCGGAAAAATCAGTACCGGAATTATCCGTGTCCGTGTGCCGATGCGTTTCTGTGGCACATCAGTGTGGCACATCAGTGTGGCACACGTGCGGCACACGTGTTCCGCCTGTGTGCCCACTGGGTACCACACGCACCGTGCAGGAGACAGCGCTAAAGTTTAGCGCTGTCCCCTGCCTCTGGTGCTGAAGCCGCGATTCATATCTTCCCTGCAGCAGCGTTTGCTGTAGAGAAGATATGAATAATCGTATTTAAATTCAAGATCCAGGTCCCCACCCCCTCCCATGCCCTGTGCACCCCCCCCCCCTCGCTGTTATTAAAATACTCACCCGGCTCCCTCGCTGGCTGGCGCTGCCTCCTGTCCTGGCCGCACCTTCTACTGTATGAGCGGTCACGTGGGGCCGCTCATTTACAGTAATGAATATGCGGCTCCACCCCTATAGGAGGTGGAGCCGCATATTCATGATTGTAATGGGCGGCCCCACGTGACCGCTCATACAGTAGAAGATGCGGCCAGGACAGGAAGCAGCGCCAGCCAGCGAGGGAGCCGGGTGAGTATTTTAATAACGGCGGGGGGCGCACAGTGGGTGGAGACCTGGATCTTGATTTTAAACACGATTATTCATATCTTCTCTACAGCAAACGCTGCTGCAGGGAAGATATGAATCGTGGCTTCAGCACCAGTTGGGGGGACAGCGCTTAATGTAGCGCTGTCTCCTGCACGGCACACGGACTGCACACGGACAACGTCCGTGTGCGGTACGTGTTTTACACGGACCCATTGACTTTAATGGGTCCGTGTAATCCATGCGCTCCCAGGAACACTGACATGTCTCAGTGTTCGGCACACGGAGACACGGTCCGCAAAAAATCAATGACATCTGCACTGATGCATTGATTTCACTGTGTCTACGTGTGTCAGTGGCTCCGGTACGTGAGGAAACTGTCACCTCACGTACCGGAGCCACTGACGTGTGAAACCGGCCTCACATGGTGGTTGGACTGGGAAAATCTCTCGAGGGGAGTTCTTTGGGTAGTAACTCCTTCAAACATAGTGACCACAGACGCTAGTCCAGAGGGCTGGGGGTGCACATTTTCAGGAGCAGATTGTTCAGGGTCTTTGGTCCAGAACAGAATCTTGCAATTCTTCTAATGTAAAAGAATTAAGAGCAATATATTATTCCATACTCCACTTTCTTCCTCAGCTGCGAAGCTCCCATACAAGGGTCCTTTCCGACAACACCACCGCGGTTGCCTACCTAAACCATCAAGAAGGTACGCAGTCGGACACTCTCATGAACGTTACATCAGACATCATGAATTTTGTCAAATCATCTTTTGTCCCTATCGGCAGTACACATCAGGGGTATAGACAATTTTCGTGCCGATTTTCTCAACCGCCACACCCTTCATCAAGGGGAATGGATGCTCAACAAAAGAATCTTCAGACTGATAACTGCCCGATGGGGGGTGTCTCAGACTTATTTTCAACAAGATCAGGTCAGAACATTCGTCTCGTTGTGCAGAGAGGACAATCCGGATATATTCAATGCCCTTCAGGTTCCATGGACATTCAGTCTAGCTTATGCCTTTCCCCCATGGAATCTTCTACCCTTAGTTATCAGAAAAATAAGGAAAGAAGGGGCAAGAGTGCTGCTGTTAGCTCCATTTTGGCCCAAGAGGCCATGGTTGTCATGGCTCAGGGCAATGTCGATTACAGACCCTTGGATTCTGCCTCAGACCAAGGACCTGCTGTCTCAAGGGCCATTTTTCCACCCTCAGGTAAAGGGCATGAAGTTGACAGTCTGGAATTTGAGAGGCAGTTATTAAATCTTAGAGGATTCTCTAAAGGGTTGATAGATGCCTTCATGAAAAGTAGAAAACTATCTACTACAAAAATTTGTCAGTCTGGAGAAAATTTCTCAAGTTCCACACAGCACAATTTTCTTCTGAAATACCCATATTTCCAATTTTGGAGTTTCTGCAGAAGGGACTTGTTAGGTCTCTCTGTAAGTACTCTAAAAGTTCAAATTTCAGCTCTAGGTGCTCTCTTCAATTACGATATTGCAGGCGATAGGTGGATATCCCATTTTATATCTGCATGTGAACGGTGAAAACCGATCCGTATACCTCAGGTCCCACAGTGGGATCCAAGTTTGGTCCTGGATGCATTAACAGAGAGCCCTTTCGAACCCCTTCATACAGACTCATTAAAAAATATCTCATTAAAGACGGTATTGTTAGTAGCATTGGTATCTGCTAGGAGGGTGAGCGATCTCCAAGCCTTGTCAGTAGAACCTCCGTTTTTATCAGAAACATCTGAAAGGACGGGTCCGTCTTTAAAATTATTCTATCTTCCTAAAGTTGCTACTAAGTTTCATAGCTCCCAAGAGATCTTCCTGCCTACTTTAGGGCAGTGAGAATCTGGAATTGCTTGTCTGAGGAGGTGGTGATCGTGAACTCAGTCGAGGGGTTCAAGAGAGGCCTGGATGTCTTCCTGGAGCAGAACAATATTGTATCATACAATTATTAGGTTCTGTAGAAGGACATAGATCTGGGGATTTATTATGATGGAATATAGGCTGAACTGGATGGACAAATGTCTTTTTTCGGCCTTACGAACTATGTTACTATGTTACTTTTTATGAAGATCACTTCTCTCCAGAGGAGGAGAAACTTCATACCCTAGATGTTAAGAGGTCTGTCCTAACCTACTTAGAAAAGACTAGGGACTGGAGGAAGAGTAGGGCTCTCTGTGTCTTTCCAGGGTAAGAACAAAGCAGGGCCGGCTCCAGGTTTTTGAGGGCCCCGGGCGAAAGAGTCTCAGTGGGCCCCCCCTTTAACACATACCCCGATTCATGATCGCATATAAACACAGCCATGTAGTATATAACACTGCCCACGTAGTATATAGCAACCCATGTAGTATATAGCAGCCCACGTAGCATATAGCAGCCCACATAGTATATAGCAGCGCAGCCCACGTAGCATATAGCAGCCCACGTAGTGTATAGCAGCGCAGCCCACGTAGTATATAGCAGCGCCACTCACTCATGCACTGGTAGGACTAGGAGCTCCTCCTGAATCTGCCTCATAAGTTCAGCAGCACGGCAGCCAGCCAGGGGCGGAGATCAGAGCAGAGAACGTGCTCTCTCCCCCCACAAACAATGTCACGCTGGCTGCCTTCTCTTAACCCCTATGTGTGCCTGCCTGGCTGCACTCACTGAGTGATAAGATGCTTGTGTCAGAGCTGGCACATAGGGGTTAAGAGAACGCAGCCAGCAGTGACTTTGTAGGCGGAGAGAGCATGTTATCTCCTGCTCTGCTCTTCCAGCTGTATCTATCACAGCATGAGTGGGCCCCCCTCTCTCCCCAGGGCCCCGGCATTTGCCCGCTGTGCCGGGTGCTGACGCCGGCCCTGGAACAAAGGCTCCAAAGTCACAAAGAATAGATTATCACGCTGGATCAGAGATGCCTTAATTCTGGCATATAAAGCTAAAAGAAGAGATCCACCACTACATGTAGGAGCACACTCTACAAGGGCTTTGTCGGCTTCCTGGGCGGAGAAGGCAGACGTACCAATAGACGTTATATGTAAGGCCGCAACCTTGTCTTCACCTAGTACTTTTTATAAGCACTATAGCTTAGACCTGTCTTCCTCCTCTGATCTAACTTTTGGAATATCGGTCCTTGACACTGTGAACTTACCCAAATTATGGTCTCTGTAAATCTCTCTAGTGGGTGCTGTCGTGGCGAATAGAAAATACCGGATTACTTACCGGTAATGCTCTTTTACAGAGCTCACGACAGCACCCACTTACATCCCTCCCTTTTTATAGTAGCACGAGGTGCCGTGGTGGTGAGGTGTTAATAGTAAGATGTATAAGTTTGTAAATATGTACATATTATGGAGCCTATTAACTAAAACCTAGCGGCGGTTCCTCCTATTCTCTGTAATACAACTGAACAGCGAGGGGAGGCGCCACCCCTTTTCTTTCTGTAGGTTTCCTGTTCATAGGGGGCGGATCCCCTCTCTCTAGTGGGTGCTGTCGTGGGCTCTATAAAAAAGCATTACCGGTAAGTAATCCGGTATTTAAAAAAAAAAAACGGCTGCGTTTTTGAGGGCCATTATAAACTTAAAGGCCTTAAACGAGTTCTTAGAGGTCCCACAACATTTTCGTCATAACATATCTGGACGACTTTCTGATCGTGGGAGATTCCTTTTCCAATGCCAGTAACATGTCAGAGATGCTTTAGAGACTGAGGTGGCATCTGAACGTAAAAAAATACAGGTTAGAACCAGTAATGACACAGGTCTTTTTGGGTTTAGTGATAGACTCGGTGAGACAGGAATGTCGCCTCCCTGAGGAGAAGGAAAGGAACATCAAAAGCCTTATCTTATCAACCGCATGTATCCATAGTAGTCATGACAAGTAAACCAAAAGGAACACATCCAGCCCATGAATGGCAGTGCTTCACAGGACTCGCATCCAAAGATAATTTTTAAAAAAAATGTATTAAGTTGTTTTTTTTTTTTGAGATTCAACATATTTCGGATACAGTATACATCCTTCTTCAGGTATCATAAAAACACCAGTATAAATCCTACTAGTAAAAATAAAAAAAATAAACACACACACACACACACACACACACACACACACACACACACACACACACACACACACATATATATACACACACACACACACACACACTATGTTCCAAATTATTATGCAGGTGACATTCTTCTCGGATTTTCCTAAGTGGTCCGTGCAAATGAGTCAGTCTAATAAAAGTCATTCCACCCAGACGGGGAAATTGAGCGAACACCAGCACCTGACTGAAGGTATTTAAACCTTCAGCAAGGGTGTGTTAATTAGCAGCAGATAGTGGGGGGGGGGGGACACTGTTGGGTCCAAGAGCGAGAATAACGCTCCATAACATAGATGCAAAAATGAAGAGGGTAATTGTATTGTAGAGATAATTGCAATGACCTTCTACAGCCGGATCCAGAATGATTGTCTGTTACACCTGACAATCCCGTGATATTAGCCATACAAAGAGACTGAGTGCTATTTGCCTCCTAGAGCAGACTTTACTATAATAGTTTGCGGACTCCATATACTGAGCCTCTAAGTACTAGAAGAGCCGAATCCCCCATCAAGTGACCCCGATTTGGAAATTATAACCCTTTGGGAATTTATCTACAGGTGTAGTGACAATTTTGACTCCATGGGTATTTTCCAGAAACAAGCAGCTATGAATGCTGTGGAGTGAGAATTGCAAACTGAAGTTGTAGTGACCAGTACGTTGTGGTGACCAGTACGTTGTAGTGACCATTATGTTATGCCCAGCTCATGCTTCTGGAGACACGCACCTGTAAATTAGGCAGGTTCTCATAGCTTCAGAAATTACAAACATGTGGGCGCTATATGTGCCTAAGGCACACTGTTGGGCTCAGAAGGGAGGGGGGGGGGGCGTTTGGGAGCACAGAATTTGCTGAATTTCTTTTCAGGGGCAAAGAGCCATTTGGCTTTTCCAGAGCCTTTGTACTACCACTACTATATTTCCATTAACAGATGACAGACCTTAGTGGGCCTTTCTTTTTTTGTGGATTGAGTTGAAGCATTTTTTTAGGAACATTTTTAAATAACGTTTTGGATTAGTTACCCAGCGCTCTTACTTTGGGGTTTACATCTAAATATCCAAGTGATGTAATTCAGATGAAACCCCAGAGGGATGCATTTACTATAATAAGGCAGCAGAGTTACTCTGGACTCTGTCTGGCCTCGTTACAGCATTGTCCTTCTCAGAATTGCACAAAACTGAGGCTGACAGCACTTTTATGCAATCCTAAAAAGATGGACACCGCTGGATAACAGATCCTATGGCGTCCAGTGTCTCCATCTGCCTCATGATAGGTATTCTTCCACTGTGGGTGCCATCTGAATCGTTTACTTTAGAGATTTACACTGACATCCTGGTGAAAGCGCTCAGCGCAAAGCGTACGATAAATGTGAGCTGAGTCTTACTGCGATTTTTGGGAGGCAGAATGAAAAACTTTTATAGAAAAAGTAATTATTTTTGCATTGCTTTATTCTGAGAGCTATAACTTTTTTATTTTTCCGCTGATAGAGCTGTATGATGGCTGATTTTTTTTTCAGTGGTACCATGTTTATATTCGTCTTTTTAATCGCATTTTATTCCACTTTTTGGTGGTATGATGACAAAGCATTGTTTGTTGCCTTGTTTTGTATTCTTTTTTATGGTGTTCACTAAAGAGGTTAACTAGTGGGATAGTTTTATAGTTCGGGTCATTTCGGATGCGGTGATACCAATTATGTGTACTTTTATTTATTTTTTTCATGAACCCATTTTTTTATGTTTGATATATATATATATATATATATATATATATATATATATATATATATATATATATATATATATATATATATATATATATATATATATATATATATATATAATTTTTTTTTTTCTTTGTCCCACTATCAATTTGTGCAGGCTGATCGCTTGTATAGCATAGGCATGCAGCAGCATGCCTATGCTATGCAAACTGTCAAAGTTGCTGATCATGCTCTGAGCATGATCAAGCACACCTTTGCTAGCTTTGGTGACCTGGTTGTTGTTGTCATGATGACATCAGGTTACCATGGCAATGATCGGGATCCCGTGATGATGTCGCGGAGTCTCCTATCCAATGGCAGAGGGGTTGTTTTACTTGTCTGCTCTCGAAATGCTGTGATAGAGTTCGATTGAGGCATTTAGGGGGTTAAAGTGCCTGGAGCGGTGCAGGGCCACCCCTGGCACTGAGTGTCGGGTGTCAACTGTCAGAATCAGCTGACACCCGGTGGCTCTTGTACAGCAGGTGTGCGCGCAAAATCGCCAGGACGTATTCTTACATCCAAGGTCAATCATACCCATGTCACATGGACGGATGGATATGTCCAGGGTCGGAAAGGGGTTAAATTATATATATATTTTTTTTACATTCTTTTTCAATTTTGCCTTATAAACAAGTCATTATACAGGAAAAATGTTTCTTAACATTTTTTTCCTGTAAAATGCTATTACTCGTCGGTTTGGAATGTTTTATTGTCAGTCCTTAAAGTGGAGTCAAATTGTGACATCATTGTTCTCAGCAGCGATCTGGGAGTCAGAGATGCTTCCAGGGGTCTCCCCCATGCTGTTCTCCTTCCAATCAGCATTTGTCCCACTCATTTGAACATTTTCACTGCCCCTGACCTCTTTGTAAGGTCTCTTGGAAAAATTCTCGGTTTTCCCATTGACTTCCATTATACTCGTTACTTGAAACGAGCATGCAAGTATTAGGAATTGCTCTGTTCGACCTAAGAGCACCTGGGTATTTTAGTGCTCACGCTCATCGCTATTGGCTATACTTTGAGACCATTTTTAATGGTTTTGCGTTACTGTAAAACTGTACAGTGTGCACCTCGTGATGACACCAACTTTGACTGTCTATAAAATATCAAAATTAGGCGGGTTATTAATCACTTCAGCAACAAATTTGCTGAATTATTCCTGAAAGGGACATCTTACTTAGACGAGTCCCTTAATCCATTTTAGTGGGAAGCTTAAATTCTGACACTGCTTCCCCGGTAGGAAATCAAAATATATAAAATGTGAGAGAGTACCTCAAGGTACACTCAGTTTTAGGGTTAACAAAGGGAAGGGCACCGTTTTGAGCTACCTGAATTACCCAGTCCTTTTAATGGCAAAATTGTGTGAAAATTGGAGCACCCATTGCTAGATCATGGTTGCCAACTCTGTGGATGGATCAATCCACTATCTATAAACTCAATAAAATTAAGAAAGAGATATAATACATAAAGTCAGAAGTTTATTTAAAGATCGTAGAGATTGCGAAACAGGCCACATCCTGATGTTGTCAATCCTTTGCAAAAAAAACAAAACCTCATTTCGAGCACTTAATGCCTCTACATCTACCCTTGTGGAAAATTTTGATAAAAATAAAACACATTTTTAAAAAAGTACTATTTCCACTGCATCAAAAAAACTGTACTTTTGCTAATAAAAACCTCAAATCACAAGGTGAAATGGGTTCTTCCAGGATTATAACTAGTTCATTATTTGTTTGTTTTTATTATTTTGCATTGCTTATATAGCGCTATCAGTTTCCACAAGGCTTTACATTCATCACCATTGCTGTTCCTCACAATCTAACTTCCCTATCAATATGTCTTAGGATTGTATAAAAAACCCCCATCAATTATCACATACCGTATATACTCGAGTATAAGCCGAGATTTTCAGCCCAAATTTTTGGGCTGAAAGTGCCCCTCTCGGCTTATACTCGAGTCACGGTGGGCGGCAGGGTCGGCGGGTGAGGGGGAGAGGGCGCTGAGGCATACTTACCTAGTCCCGGCGCTCCTGACACTGCCCCTGCCTGTCACACTGTCTCCGGGTGCCGCAGCTCTTCCTGTCAGCGGTCACGTGGGACCGCTCATTAGAGAACTGAATATGGACTCCACTCCCATAGGGGTGGAGCCACATATTCATTCCTCTGAGCGGTGCCAGTGACCGCTGACAGGAAGAGCTGCGGCACCCGGAGACAGTGTGACAGGCAGGGGCAGCGTCAGGAGCGCCGGGACTAGGTGAGTATTTTATATTCACCTGTCCGCGTTCCACACGCTGGGCGTCGCTCCATCTTCCCGGCGCCGCTCCGTCTTCCCGGCGTCTCTGCGCTCTGACTGTGCAGGTTAGAGGGCGCGATGACGCATATAGTGTGCGCGGCGCCCTCTGCCTGATCAGTCAGTGCAGAGAGACGCCGGGACGAGACGCCGGAACGAGACGCCGGGAGCTGCAATCAAGAGAGGTGAGTATGGCTTTTTTTTTATTATTGCAGCAGCAGCAGCAGCAATGGCAGAGCTTTATAAGGAGCATATATGGGGCAAGAATGAACTGTGCACAGCTTTATAAGGAGCATATATGGGGCAAGAATGAACGGTGCAGAGTACTATATGGCACAGATATGGGGCAATAATGAACGGTGCAGAGCACTATATGGCACAGATATGGGGCAAAAATGAACGGTGCAGAGCACTATATGGCTCAGCTATGGGACAATAATGAACGGTGCCGAGCACTATATGGCACAGCTATGGGGCAATAATGAACTGTGCAGAGCACTATATGGCACAGCTATGGGGCAATAATGAACGGTGCAGAGCACTATATGGCACAGCTATGGGGCCATAATGAACGGTATGGAGCATCTATTTTTATTTTTGAAATTCACCGGTAGCTGCTGTGTTTTCCACCCTAGGCTTATACTCGAGTCAATAAGTTTTCCCAGTTTTTTGTGGCAAAATTAGGGGGGTCGGCTTATACTCGGGTCGGCTTATACTCGAGTATATACGGTAATTCACTTAGTCACCGCTCATCCAATTCCATTCACTTAGGGTATGTTTCCACGTTCAGTATTTGCTGCAGATTGGATGCTGCATACATCAGCAGTATCCAGATGTTACAGCATAGTGGAGGGGATTTTATGAATTCCCATATCCACTCTGCGTACAAAGACGCAGGTGGCAGACCTACGTATACGCACATGCGGCGCGTCTTTATAGACCGCAGCATATCCACAAGATAAATAGCACCGTTCTATGTATAGGATGCGGTGATTCCATGTGTTCAATGAACACAGAGGAATCACCACACGTACAAAAGCTGGCAGCTCATTGGACGGGGTGGGTGTCCGCTGCTTCCAAAGCGCTCGGAATACGCCAGGTGGAAACATACCCTTAGGTGTAACAGATGACACTCATGTGGTAACGTGGTTACACCCTCACAAGCAGATGGATCTGCATCAGAAGTTACTGACATGAGAATATCTCCATCTGGCACATCACCTTGCACTATTGATTCACACTTGGGGGGGATTCTGTATCAAACTTGCTTGATTTGAGCGATGCTAGGAAACTATTTGCATTACAATAAGAGAGGCATTACTCCCAGTGAGGAATCCCTCGATCCCTGTACCATCCCATGGCTGTTAGAAGCATATCATGATGGCTGATCAAATTGCCCATCATCTTTTGGGAAATTGGTGGGCTTGGCTTGCGAGGCCGCATCAGAGACAGAGCACGACATATGATGTAACTGTACGTAATGAAGTTGTTAGATAGTGAGAATGGCAATATTCCTTTAGATTAAAATCCCCCTTTAGGGGCAACGTTAGACACCACGCCAACAATTCCCACTATTATCACATCTCGTGTTTTTTGGTTTTTTTTTTTTTAGTTTTTTTTCAACTCATAATTGCACATCCAGTGAAAACAGGCAATAAGAAATCCTCAATTCGTTATAGAAGATGAGCTAAGAAGGGTGGAGCTTGATCCACACCTCGCAACATACTGTGTAGAAAAACTGAGTGTAAAGATTTTTAAATTTCTATTTACGTACTTAACCCCTCTGAAGATAGAACTTTATTCATCAGGCTATCTTTTGTCGTAATGCTGGTATAAATGCATTTGAATTGTTTTTAAATATAAATGATATTAGGAAACTCATTTTAGCCTTATATTAAGCCATCTAAAAAAAACAATCTCTCAAAATATTATCCGCATGATGGATGATCCAATAAGGATGGATATCTGCCATGTGGACATTAAAACGAAGTCTTTTATCCTTTTCATCATAGAAGGAATTTTAATCAGACATTTCATGCATTAGTGGTGTAGGATATTAGGAATTTCGAGACAATTTGCGTCGTGACTCTGGATAGCTTCATTAAACAAGAACGTAGAGCCCTTTACTCTTTAAGGAACAATAGGGATATAATTATTTGGTGTGCTAAGGGCTATACAGATATCTTGAAGCTCACTGCATACATGTCTGAATCATAACGGATATTGGAAGATAAGACATATTATCAAACTTTCCTCTGACCCCTCTGATGGCCAATTTATCCAATATCGTAATTTTGAGTTTAGAAGCCGATTGTGTGGACATTCTAATTTTGAAGAGAGGGATTATTAATAAAGAACTATACAGTACCTAATTTTTATTTGCCAAAAGTGCATGAACATATTAATAATCCCCTCCCCCCAGATGTCCCAATATTTCTGGGATTGGCTCCATAACGGGTAATTTAGTCTCTCTCCATTGCTTTATTTCTTCAACCCTTTGTTGCAGTATTTCCATAGTTTTTACAGGATTTGTCTTATCTTTTAGATGAACTTTTAGGGCTCATTCCCACTTGCGATACAATCCAATAAAAAAATCAGATTGAATTCCGACCAATGTTATTTTTCGATTGTGTGTTCATCTGTGTTTTTTCTTTCCAGATCAGATCACGATCAGACTGGAAAAAACTCGCATTAAGCCCAGAGGTTAGTAATGAAGAGGCGTCAATAAGACGCCCCCATTACTAACCCCATAGTCACAGTGTAAGAAAACAGGCACCCAGAAAAGTTATTTAATTGAAAGAATGACTCCTTTAATATTCTTAAATAAACAATACTTACGACCTTGCCTATTCCCCTGATGCTCTCATCATCTGCAAAAGAGGTCGAAAACAATATTCCTCACCTTTCCGCAGAGATGCTTTTAATCAATTTGTCCCACGATGGGTCTAGCTCTGCTACATCTAGATGGCAGGCCTGTGAATTGCTATACCCTATCTGAGGGCACTGCGAGCGTGAGAAAGGTCTCCTCCTCACAGTTCCATCTGACAGGTCCTGCGAGTTCACGGCCAATGAAGTGAGTTCAGCGAATAGGTGGCGGTGGCCGGAAAAACTCACTCGCCGAGCTGCTCCCTCTTCTGATAGTGGTGTCGCAGGCTACTGCATATCCTCCTTGTATTCAAATCATTAGGAGGTGGATGTGCAGTACCCTGCGGCAGCCACTATCAGAAGAGAGAGCAGCTTGGTGAGTGAGTGATCGGCGGGTGCTAAGTGTTGGACCCCGGCCAATCAGACATTTAGGTCATCAATGCAAAAGTAGTGGACAACCTTTTGAAGTCAAATATCTTTACCATCTCACTGTATCTTTTTTACTTTAGATGTAAATTCTTTATACTCTAATATTAAGCATAATTTGGGTACAGAAGCCACAGAATTTTATTTGCACAAGAATAGCGAACTTCCCAAAGATCAGATTAATTTTTGATACAGGGTATTAGATTTATTTTCAATTGCAAGGTTTTCTTCTTTTGTTGTGCACTAATGGAAGATGAGTGATTGTGAGATGGGGATTTGCTTTGTGCCCACGTATGCAAACTTGTCTATGGGCCATTTCAAGTCACTGTTTAGGGCTCCCCTCATTCTGTCTCTGGGTCACATTTCCTTTTTTATTTATTGATTTATTTTTCATTTGGTCAGGTACTGTTCCTATGTAGATACAAAACTTGGCACTCAAGTATGGTAAAGGAATGATTTTTATTGATGGTAGCAATCTAGAAAACAGACGTTTCGGTCTATACAATAGACCTTCATCAGTATTTGGCGTGCCCGGGAGACACTGATTAGTCAAAGGAGACCGCACACTTAACATTGCACTTATCAATTGTCTCCTTATTTTTCTGGATTGCTGCCATCAATAATAATCATCCCTTTACCATATTTGAGTGCCAAGTTTTATATATAGTTTTTATAGCTACAAAATTAAGGCATAGGACCTTAGTAAAGTGCCGTGCTTTATTGCTATCGGGTTCTGTTAATAAAGCAGAATCTTTTATGCAGCAATTAAATGTGAATCCGTGGATTCTGGTTTTTAATCCAATCTACTCTTCTGTAGCTATTCAATTTCTAGATCTCACAATCACGCAAGATCTTAAGGCAATATTTAACATCCACATTTAAAAAAAAAAAATGTGGATTTGAAGTGACCGAGGGCAAGGTCGCCCATGTATATCCATGATCTGGCCCAGCAAAACTTCCACACTCAGATTCTATTTTAACAACCGTATCTTTACTGTTATACATTTTCCTTAACACAGCGGAACACAATAAGACAGTACAAAATATGCCTATTCACAGAGATAACGTGTAATAACAAACTGTCCCTCACTTTCCCTATCCACACGTTACCAGTTCCTTTGTTCCAAGAGGTTATCTTCCCACGTCGCAGGCCTGTCTGTCACTGCAGGGGGACGCTCCAGCCGAAGAGAAAAACAACAGGGATTAAACAAAACTCCGTCCCTCAGGTCCAGACTGTAGTCCTTGGGGTTTAACAGGTAAGGGTGGAATGTTCGGCCTCTCAACAGAGGACCCGCTTACAGTTCATGGGCTCCAGGGTCTGTGAAGATGTCACCGTTGGGTGCTCCGCAGTTTGGGAGCTGGGAACAATCTGGATGTCAGCTTCCAAGAGATAGCGGTCATCCAGGCAATCTTCTATCTCGCCTCTACAGGAGGACGCCAGCACACACCGACCTCTCTGCACACACCAGTTTCCCGGGCTCCCTCTTTCCCTCCCCTTCCTGTTCACATGACATCACAGGGGGAAGTTCTGCCAATACAGTTTGTTTCTCTGTAATCACATTCGGCATAGGTATAACTTCTGGCCACACGGGGGCAGTGTCTGTCACAGATTCTATGTCAATGATAATAGAACAGTCACAGCCGGCCAGCTCACTACAGATTAAACAGCTATTTAGAATTTGGTGGTGGTCTTCTCCCTAAGTGGATATAATATGACCTATAAAGCCAGTACTGGCAGATCAGAAAAACTACAATTTAGGTGCAGATTTTACCACACAGGCACATCTGCTATAAGAAAGGTTTCTGGCTCAAGGTTATCCTAAAGATTTAATTACAAATTCCTATAGGAAGACCAGATTGAAGTCTCAGAAGAAATGTGTTTAAAAAAAGAAAAACAGGAGAGATTAGATAAAGAAAAACTACTGAAAATATGAATTTTGTCTTCTCACGACATTTAGCGAAGGCCATGCTTCCGTTAGAAAGATATCCAAGCATTGGTCCATTGCCCTTGGTGATCCGATTCCAAATAAGATAATACCCAAGAACCCAAATATGATATTTGGAAGAAATAAAACATTTAAAAAAAATCTGTCCCCTGGACAAATTGAATCAAAACTGAATATCAAGGATGTTTTCTTGTTCTATGTTTCCTGATTTAAAGGGACACTGTCACCTGAATTTGGAGGGAACAATCTTCAGCCATGGAGGCGGGGTTTTTGGGTGTTTGATTCACCCTTTCCTTACCCGCTGGCTGCATGCTGGCTGCAATATTGGATTGAAGTTCATTCTCTGTCCTCCATAGTACACGCCTGCGCAAGGCAAGATTGCCTTGTGCAGGCATGTACTACGGAGGACAGAGAATGAACTTCAACCCAATATTGTAGCCAGCATGCAGCCAGCGGGTAAGGAAAGGGTGAACCAAACACCCGAAAACCCCGCCTCCATGGCTGAAGATTGTTCCCTCCAAATTCAGGTGACAGTGTCCCTTTAAAGGTTGTTTCCAATGTGGCAATCTGAAGTGTTTGTGTTTCTGTATGGTAACGCATAAGAGCAATAGCTTTGATTCTCTATTGACAGATGAAATTTTTTTTAGTTAATTTTTAAACTGCAGTATTTTTTTGTTATTTAACCGTGATGGTGTTAACTTTTATAAAACCGTATTTTGTTTTACTTGGGTCTGATACGATGTGCCCCCTTCAGTATTTGTCATATCTTGCTGAAGGGACAGCACTAAAAATATTGCTGTATCCTGAGCAACTGCAATAGATGGGGAAGATGTCAGGACAGCAGTGACAAACTGATTGCGTATCTCTACAATGGTTGTATCAAAATCAAATTAATCAGAAGTCTCATCATATATAGTGAAATTAGTGACATCTGGTTCAATGGTTAAATTTTATCCAAGATTTTTTTTTCCTGCAATGTTATTTTAATGGTTGAACCCACATGCTGTTTTTTTTTTTTTGTGTGTGTTGTCGGTCACTGGAATTAAAAATAATTCTACCATTGTATGCATTTCCCTTTTGGTCCCCCTTATAAGCAAAAGAATAGTAATAGAACCAAATAGATTGTGTGCTCACTTGCTAGCTAATATTTGTCTGAGGACTGATCATTTTATGCATCTTTCAAGCTGCGGAAAAAATCTATCTTTATTCGGACTCCCATGACAGCACTACGAGAGAGGGGATCCGCCCTTCAGGAACAGAAAACCTACAGATACAAAAGGGCGGTACCTCTCCCCATGCATCAGTTGGTTTCCTGTTCCTGGAGGGACAGGATCCTACAGATTTCATCTCGTAAGGAACCCAGGCCGGCCGGTCGAATCTGGTAGCGGGGGGGTCTCCTACCTCGAACGGTGCGGAAAGTCCTGGAGACGCCACGGTGGTCCAGGCTGGACTGCACGTCAGTGGCGTTGGCAGCAGGGAGCAGGGTCCGGAGGATTCCTTGTCTCCGGAAGCCGGCGTTGGTATGTTTCATTTCCCCCCCCTGGGTCAGGCGGCGGCGGTGAGGTGCGGTGGTGCGGTTGCGGCGTCGGAAGTGGAGCGCCGTCCGGAGCACTGCTGGGCATTCCCGGCGTCCTGCATCGCTCACTGAGCGTTTCCGGAACGCTGGGGCGCCGGGGGGTGGAGCCGGCAGGCGCTTCCGGTTTGCGGGTGGGCTGCGCATGCGCGGTCTTTTCCAAAATGGCGGCGCCCATGGTCCGGTCACCGGTTCTTCTGTATTACCACCGCTAACATCCCAGCTGCAGCCTGATCATCAGGAACCAATGGGGAACACGCCAGGTGGCCTGCTGACCGGACTACAGGGGATATAAGCAGGTGTTGGCGATAGAACCCTGCTTTTGGCCACAGTCTCATCATGGCAGATGATGGTGAGCAGCAGCCTCAGCTTCTGGATAAAGTGCGGCAGGAAGCCGTGGGAAAGGAGCATATCAGAAGTGATCAGTCCAGCCGTAAAAGCTCGTCCAGGCAAGGATCTAGAGCTTCGACTGGCAAGGAGCCCCCTCGTGTTCCGGTACCTTTTTCTTTGACGTACACTGGTAAGTGATCTACGTGAATGTTCACTCAGTGACGCGGGCCCCTTATACTTTGTCATTCTAGGGGAAGAGAAGTGCAAAGTCGAAACATAAGGAGTGTGCCCTATGTGAAGTCCCTTTTCCAGATTCCTACCCTAAAAAATTGTGTGCCTCCTGTATACAACAGACGGTGAGGTCTACAGGAGTGGAGGGGTTGAGTGACATCAGGCTAGATAGATGGTATCTCCCCTTATTGTCCTCCCCTAGGTAGCGGAAGAATCTGTTTCTACGGCTAGTCTAAAGGAGATGATCCGTATGGAAGTTAAGGAATCCCTGCGGTCTTTGTCCCAGGCGGGAAGTTCAAAACAAAGAGCTTCGATGATCTCAGATTCTTCGGAGGAAGATAAAGAGGAGGGTTCTTATGGCTCAATTCTCTCTTCCTCGTCATCAGAAGAGGACTCTGGCCGATTCTGTCTGCCTCTAGACCGGGTGGATAAACTAGTCAAGTCGGTCAGAGGCACGATGGGCCTAGAAGAGCCTAAGACTCAGCCTTCCCGTCAGGAGCTAATGTTCAGCGGCTTGGAACACAAGAAACGCAGATCTTTCCCGGTGAATGATAAAATTCAAGACCTGATTCTCCGGGAATGGAAAAAAACGGAGAAGAAAGGTTCTTTGCCACCGGCTTTAAAGCGCAGGTATCCCTTTGAAGATGCGGCTGTGGATACCTGGGACAAGGCCCCTAAATTAGATGCTGCGGTGGCGAAAGCATCTAAGAAAGCAGCATTACCTTTCGAGGACATGGGTTCCCTTAAAGACCCCCTTCCTTAAAGGTACCTGGGAGATGGCAGCCGGATCCTTGAGGCCAGCAGTGGCTGCGACTTGTACAGCCAGATCCCTAATGGTCTGGCTGGCACAGTTGGAATCCCAGCTTAAAGAAGGCGCTTCCAGGAATTCTATTCTAGGTGCGCTTCCAGTGATTCAGGATGCTGCGGCTTTCCTGTCGGATGCGTCGGTGGACTCGGTCAGAATGGCAGCCAGAGCAGCAGGACTCTCCAACGCGGCTCGTAGAGCCTTATGGTTGAAGTGTTGGTCGGGGGATATCCAGTCAAGATCCAAGTTATGCGCTATCCCATGTAAAGGGGAATATCTCTTTGGGCCAACTTTGGATGAGCTGCTCGAAAAGGCTGGGGATGATGAGAAAAAATTCCCTAATTTGTCATCAGCTTCTTACCGGCGTCCATTCAACAGGAGGAGATTTGGTCGTGGAAGGAAGCGCGCGTCCTCACCCTCTAGAGAGAATTTTAGATGGGAGGATAGACGCAGGAAAGGTACGGGTTACATGTTTCGCCGTTCCTCAAAAGAACGTAAGAAACCAGACCAATGACTAGCGATCCCTGTGGGAGGGAGATTGTCAACCTTCTCTTCCGCATGGACTAACATCACGAATAGTGACTGGGTCCGAGGTATTATATCAGAAGGTCTAAAATTGGAATTTGTTCACTGGCCTCGGGATAAGTTTGTTAACCCCCTTGCGTTCCTCCACTATTGAGCAGATGGCCCTAGAGTCAGAGGTCATGACTTTATGCCGTAAAAATGTACTGATTGAGGTTCCGGAGTCAGAGAGAGGACGAGGATTCTACTCTCCTCTTTTTCTGATTCAAAAACCAGACAAGTCGTTCAGGGCTATTATCAATCTTAAATCCCTTAATGAATACCTGGTTAATACCACGTTTAAAATGGAGTCAATCAGTTCTGCAATAAAGATGTTGTTTAAACACTGCTTCATGGTAGTTGTGGGCTTAAAGGATGCATACTATCATGTTCCTATCCACGGAAACTTCCAGAGGTTTCTACGTGTGGCGGTGTCTATGGGAGGTTTTGTTCGCCATTTTCAATTTAGAGCCCTTCCCTTCGGCCTCTCAGCGTCTCCCCGGGTATTTACTAAAGTAGTTGCGGAGGTTATGGCGCACTTACGTGAATCCGATATCCTCATTGTTCCGTATCTGGATGATTTCCTAATAGTGGGGAACTCAGTAGACCATTGCCTAGCTCAGGTTAAAACAGCTATATTTAAACTGGAAAATCTGGGCTGGATCATAAATTACGATAAATCCCGTTTGCAACCCCTAAAGACCCAGAGGTTCCTAGGGCTGCTGTTAAATTCCGAGTCTCAACAATGCTGTCTTCCGCCTGATAAATTACTTCATATCCAACAACAGGTGTTAAAAGCAATTAATAAACTATCTATGACCCTTACACAGGCTATGTCTTTGTTAGGTTCCCTAACTTCCTGTATCCCCGCCGTCCGTTGGGCCCAATTCCACTCCAGGCCTTTACAGTTTGACGTACTACATTATGATAGAGTCTTACAGGGTTCCTTGCAGGGTCATATGACATTGAGTTCAGGGGTTCTTGCATCTCTTAGATGGTGGCTAGAGGAAGACAATCTGTCAGCTGGAGTTCCCTGGGTGACTCAAATGACTCGGGTAATCACAACAGACGCCAGCCCCACGGGGTGGGGGGCACACATGGGGGACGTTGTAGTCCAGGGTCTATGGGACCCCCAAACATCAGCCTCTTCCAATCAGAAGGAGTTGATGGCAATTGAATTCTCAATTAAGGAACTCCTCGTGTATCTACAGGGTCACCATGTCAAAATCCTCTCCGACAATCAGGTGGCAGTGGCCTACGTGAATCACCAAGGTGGAACACGCTCCGAGTCCCTGATGGAAATAGCGGACCGTCTGCTCCAGATAGCGGAAAACCATTTTCTATCTTTAACAGCAGTACATATAAAAGGGAAGGAAAATATAAGGACGGACTTTCTAAGTCGAAACACCTTAAGACAAGGAGAATGGTCTCTGAACACAAAAATCTTCAACCAGATTGTTCGCAGGTCGGGTCATCCAGAGGTGGACTTATTTGCCAACAAGGACAACAGAAAAGCGAAAAGATTCTGTTCCTTGAATCCCAGGGAATATCCGCTGGCAGTGGATGCCTTCCTGATCAGATGGGATTTCCGGTTGGCTTATGCGTTTCCCCCGCTAAACCTGTTGCCTCTGGTGGTCAGGAAAATAAGGGAGGATCAAGCGAGAATCATACTGATCGCTCCGTTCTGGCCCCGAAGGGCTTGGTTCTCCTGGCTCAGGACCATGTCGGTGGAAGACCCCTGGGTACTGCCGGACATCCCGGACCTACTTCATCAAGGTCCGATCAACCATCCACAAGTGAAGGGTCTCCATTTGACGGCATGGTCTTTGAGAAGTCACTGTTAAAAAACAGAGGATTTTCTCCAAATCTCATTGATACCCTTATGAAGAGTAGAAAACCCATAACAACTAAGATCTACTCTAGAACTTGGAGGAAGTTTCTGGCCTCTTCAAATTTTAATATCGAAGAGGGTTTACCAATTAACCAGATTCTGGAATTCCTGCAGAGGGGGCTAGAGCTAAATCTATCCACGAGTACGCTAAAAGTACAAGTCTCAGCCCTAGGGGCCCTATTTTCTTGTAACATTGCTGGTAATTATTGGGTATCAAGGTTCATCAAAGCAGCTAGTAGATCCAGACCTATACACAGAAATAGGTCAATGCCTTGGGATCTCAACCTAGTCCTCTCAGCCTTGACTAAAGAACCGTTTGAGCCTTTACATTCAGCCTCACTTAAATTACTATCCCTCAAAACAGCATTTTTGGTGGCAATTACATCTGCTCGTAGGGTAGGAGACATACAGGCTCTTTCTAGGCTCTCCCCCTATACAGAGTTTCTACAGGACAGAGTAGTCCTCAGACCAGATCCAGCTTATTTACCTAAAGTGGCCTCAGATTTTCATAGATCTCAGGAGATAGTTCTACCATCATTTCTCCCTAATCCTTCTAATTCCAAAGAGGAGTTACTCCATACGTTAGATGTTAGGAGATGTCTCTTAGAATATATATCAGTCACTGATGCTTGGAAGAGAGAGGAGGCGTTGTTTCTATCCTTCCAAGGTCCCAGGAAAGGTCTTAGTGTCAAAGTGCACGTTAGCAAAGTGGATTAGGGAGGCTATCTCTCTGGCTTATACTGCAGGTGGAGGTCCTGTTCCACAGAATCTGATGGCACATTCCACTCGGGCCATGGCTGCATCCTGGGCTGAGAGATCTGGAGTCTCCATCGACCAGATATGTAAGGCGGCTACGTGGTCATCCCCTTCCACCTTTTTCAAACACTATAGGTTGGACTTGGGGTTCTCTTCTGATCTCACCTTCGGGTTAAGGGTGCTGCAGGCTATAGTCCCTCCCTAAGGTAGTTTACATCTCTGTAATTCTCTCGTAGTGCTGTCATGGGAGTCCGAATAAAGCATTAAGCTACTTGCTGGTAGCGGCGTTTTTCGGAGGCCCATGACAGCACCCTTAGTTCCCTCCCTATTCACATGGGGGTTGCACTTCCTATAATGTATATAATGAGATAGACACGTCTCTCGTGTGGTATATAGTTCATTATGATTGGTTATTTTTGTACAGTAACTGTATATAATGTATATTTGTGTGCTACTAACCGCGGTAGTCCTCTCAGGCTCTAATATACAACGGATGCATGGGGAGAGGTACCGCCCTTTTGTATCTGTAGGTTTCCTGTTCCTGAAGGGCGGATCCCCTCTCTCGTAGTGCTGTCATGGGCCTCCGAAAAACGCCGCTACCAGTAAGTAGCTTAATGCTTTTTGGCTATGTGAATATGTCTTCACATAGCCAACAATATACTGTAATTCTTGCAATTTCTTCAATTTTTTTTTGCCTTATTGATAATATCACATGCAACTCTGGTTAATCGCGCCAATATTCTGTTGTATCTCAGTTTTGCACGTGCCCCCCCTCCCCCCCCCAAAAAAAAAACTAAACAAAAACAAAACAAAACAAACAGTTGATAGAATTGACCTAACTTGGTTGTACATAATGAATCTGTCTCAGTTTTCTTCAACAGCTGAGTAATTCAACTCAAAGTTGCATTACAAAAGAAGATCATCTTGTAGGAATACCAAGGTTGAAGTGAAGGACAGCATCCAGTCAAGGTGAAAGTGAAAAAAAACTTCTTTATTGTGCCATAAATGCGACGTTTCAACCTCACAGGTCTTTCTCAAGCATACCAAACAATCAAAGTGACGGCCTTAAATAGGAAGCCTGGTCATCACCAGCCAATCATCACATTCCAGGCTGCCCACTACATTTACATAGCCAGGTTCAATAATCACAATAACAGTATAAAAATTACAACATACAAAATTAAAAACAGTGGATCTTATTTTATGCATCACATAAATCACATAATACAACACAGATTTGTAATAATAGCACAAGTAGGAAATCAAATATATGTCAACAATGCTGTCTGCCAATCACCAAAGCTGTAGAGGTGAGGCTGTCCACTAACCACCAATGTATTATCTTGTTACTCACATAGCAGCGACTACAAATCAGTATACATCTAGTGGGACCCAATCATCGAGGGCGGCACATGAAAGTCTGTTTAGTCAAATCCAATCCAAGTTCACCATACAAACCATATAACACACTCACTTGTGGTGTCACCTGACCAAAATCACACAGGTTTCCATTCAAAAGAGCTCACCCACTCCTAGGTCAGCTATTCCGACTGCCAACCAATGAGCACCCACCCCAGCCACACATGACAGGGTCACAAGACCAAGCCTGAGCCGCCGTCATGGTTACCGAGAGGATACGCCCATCAGTACCCAGCTAACGTAACAAGCATCCATACAAAACAGTCAACCATAGTGGCGCGGAATGAGGGACGCATAATGTGGATAACCACCACTAGAGCTAAAAACGCGCAAAACATACAAACCCTGTTCCTCATGTGCCTGTCCACCAGCCCCATGACACACCAACACATGACACCGCATGCGGCACCGTCATGGTGACCTATAGTACACGCCCATCTGTCACGAGGGCGTCACCTAAGTTACAAGACAACGCCTACCATAGCGGTCATATACACCGTGCTCAATTATTACCTGTCAGCAGCTGCAGCCACGCTCACATCATCCGATCATAGATGTCCGTCACATCCACCGCTATCATCTTACAAGCAACAGTCCTGCACCCCATGTGCCCATCCATCGGCCCCATAGAGCAACGGCAAGTGACATGCAGCGCTACCATGGTGACCGAGCGTACACACCCACAAAAGGCGTCACATGTGTTGGAGATCAACGCCCACTATTGCCAAATGGTAATTCAGACTAGACACACATAGTGCGTGTCAGCGGCTCACACTGTCAAACTATAATTATCAATCACCTCTGCTATCCCTGCCACAATAACTGCAGTACCAATGAGAGGGCAAAGGATCATGGACACCTCCAACCTTATAATCATGTGTCTACCGAGGGAGACCCACTGCCCCATTAATCGCATAGGAGGATATCTGCAACATATATGCAGTGCCATATCCATGGCTAACTATTGTCAATATACTCAATATGCTATACAGACTAAATCGATTCCCCATAGGAAAATATCTTCATATCAAATCCATGTGCCCGGCACAATGCCAAGTCTATTCACACTATAGTATTATGTGTAAAAATTCCTTACTTAATAAGTGAAAAAATACGTGAAAAAAATACGTGAAAAAAATACCAAACCCCTTTAAAACAACTGTACACGAAGGGCTCGTCACAGACATAGAGTGCGATCTATCAATGCGCACATACTTGTAAATTATAATCAGCATTTAAGCCCCCAGGGTGACGGGAGCCCAGCTTTGAGATCCACCGAAGTTCCTTTTGTTTTATCAATTTGACTCTCACCACCCTTACGTAGGGGGGGTACACTATCAATGACCCTAAACCTTAGTTGGCTAATTGCATGGTTACTCTCAATAAAGTGCTTGGGTATTGGTAAATCCATCAATTTAGTCCTGATAGTACTCTTGTGTTTACTGATACGTGCCTTAATTTGCATCGTGGTCTCGCCTACATATGTTAATCCACACGGACAAACAATCAGGTATATCACAAAATTCGAGGTACATGTGTACCTTCCCTTAATATAAATCCTTTTACCTGTATGAGGATGGTTGAAAAATTCCCCTTTAACCAAATTGCCACAGCCCAAGCAGGGAAAATTCCCAAACTTAGGAGGACACAAAGTACTTTGAGTAGTCATATTCGTTGGACCAACGTCGGATTTAACCAACTTGTCCTTCAGGTTACATCCTCTTTTGTATGACAAGAATGGAGGACGGGTAAACTCATCAATAGCAGGCAATCCTTGCTGTAAAATATGACAGTGCTTCAATATAATATTTCTCATCAATCCACTAGCCGTATTATAGGTGAATACAAAAAGGATGCGTTTTTCTTTTGTTTTGAAATTTTTTTCTCCTCACATCAAGTCTTGATGTCTCCCTTGCCCTGTTTTTCTGTTCTTTAACATTAGCATAAGGATAACCTCTATCAAGGAATTTATTGCACATCTTTTCAAGTCTAGTGTCTAAAAGTGAATCATCTGTAATAATTTTGCGTACTCTGAGCATCTGGCTCCAGGGCAACGATTCAACCATTCTTTTCGGATGGTGACTGTTGAATTGGAGCAGACTGTTCCTATCCGTGCTTTTTACAAAAAGGTCAGTTTTCAACATGCGTAGACCCATCTTTGTAAACAAACGTGTCCAAAAACTGGACACGTTCACGAGCGTACACCACTGTAAAGTCAAGTTCTGGATAAATACTGTTCAATTATGACACGGATAACAGAGGTGATTGATAATTATAGTTTGACAGTGTGAGCCGCTGACACGCACTATGTGTGTCTAGTCTGAATTACCATTTGGCAATGGTGGGCGATGATCTCCAACACATGTGACGCCTTTTGTGGGCGTGTACGCTCGGTCACCATGGTAGCGCTGCATGTCACTTGCCGTTGCTCTATGGGGCCGATGGATGGGCACATGGGGTACAGGACTGTTGCTTGTAAGATGATAGCGATGGATGTGACGGACATCTATGATCGGATGATGTGAGCGTGGCTGCAGCTGCTGACAGCTAATAATAATTGAGCACGGTGTATATGACCGTTAAGGAAGCCGTTGTCTTGTAACTTAGGTGACGCCCCCGTGACAGATGGGTGTGTACTATCGGTCACCATGACGGTGCCGCATGCGGTGTCATGTGTTGGTGTGTCATGGGGCTGGTGGACAGGCACATGAGGAACGGGGTTTGTATGTTTTGCGCGTTTTTAGCTCTAGTGGTGGATATCCACATTATGCGTCCCTGATTCCGCACCACTATGGTCGACTGTTTTATATGGCTGCTTGTTACGTTAGCTGGGTACTGATGGGCGTATCCTCTCGGTAACCATGACGCCGGCTCAGGCTTGGTCTTGTGACCCTGTCATGTGTGGCCGGGGTGGGTGCTCATTGGTTGGCAGTCGGAATAGCTGACCTTGGAGTGGGTGAGCTCTTTTGAATGGAAACCTGAGTGATTTTGGTCAGGTGACACCACAAGTGAGTGTGTTATATGGTTTGTATGGTGAACTTGGATTGGATTTGACTAAACAGACTTTCATGTGCCGCCCTCGATGATTGGGTCCCACTAGATGTATACTGATTTGTAGTCGCTGCTATGTGAGTAACAAGATAATACATTGGTGGTTCGTGGACAGCCTCACCTCTACAGCTTTGGTGATTGGCAAACAGCATTGTTGACATATATTTGATTTCCTACATGTGCTATTATTACAAATCTGTGTTGTATTATGTGATTTATGTGATGCATAAAATAAGATCCACTGTTTTTAATTTTGTATGTTGTAATTTTTATACTGTTATTGTGATTATTGAACCTTGCTATGTAAATGTAGTGGGCGGCCTGGAATGTGATGATTGGCTGGTGATGACCAGGCTTCCTATTTAAGGCCGTCACTTTGATTGTTTGGTATGCTTGAGAAAGACCTGTGAGGTTGAAACGTCGCATTTATGGCACAATAAAGAAGTTTTTTTTCACTTTCACCTTGACTGGATGCTGTCCTTCACTTCAACCTTGGTATGTACTTTTCCACTTGGGTCCGGTGGACATAGGACGGGCATCCGCTTTAGCCTGCCATTTTTTTGTCAGAAGTGCTGTCGGTCTTAAATTTTGTTTACATCTTGTAGGAATAGTCCTTCAGTGTAAAAACAGATCTGTTATTGTATGGGTGTGTTAAACAATCTGAGTCCAATCGTAATAACTGTGAATAATCAGAAAAGGCGCTCAATGGTGAAGTCTTTCAAGCTTGATATATCGCATGAGAGCGAAAAGAAAAGTGCTCACTGGATGAGGTTGTTGGGCAGGCACTGATAGTCGTGAAGTTGTGCATGGATTGGTTGTGGCTGCTCTCTGAGGGAAAAAGTGAAAATCCTAATCCCTTAATCATGGAAGGCGATTAAAACTGGTCTTAAGACCTCTATGTAGATAAATCCAGGCTTAATTCCATTAAACTAATACCTCCAAATAGGGCGGGACATCAATTAGCTAAGCTTTTACACAGAAATTACCTGGTGGCTGTTTGCATGTGGTGGGTTAAGAATTGTACCAATTTAATGTTGTTTTTTTTCTGCTGCTCATAACACGAAATTGATCACATGTTTATACGCATGGACTTGTTGCCAGATTTAATAGCCAAGATCACAATCATCATCATCTAACCTCTTCCCTTGTGTAGTCCAGTTGTGAGATATTAACTCCGCCATCATTTACTAGGCAATTGAATTAATCTTTACGATCTCATTAAATAATCAAGGGGATCCTCCAGACTCTGGAGGAATACATCCAGTTGAACTATCTTGATTAAACCTCCTGTCTAACAAATCGTGAAGCTCACAAGTCAGTGATTAGGGGAAGAGATTCATTCAGCTTGTCTGTAAATTAAACTCCACTTTTAAAGTGGAACTGAAATCTAAATATTCTCATTAACACAATCCCCTACAAAGCAAGTTTTATTTTGGCAATACTCTTAGTTAACGTTTCGGTCCTACGTATGGACCTTTGCCAGAAATAATGGCCTCTTGTGATGTGGATGATGAACATCATGGTATTGTAAGTTACAATACCATGCTGTTCATCATCCATATCACAAGAGGCCATTAATTCTGGCAAAGGTCCATACATAGGACCGAAACGTTAACAATTTGTAATGCTCAAAATGTTAGCAAAATTCTGGCAATCCTTTTGGTTTTCTTTCACTGCAACTTCCTGGGTGCCAATTTTTTTCTATTGCAATATATACAGGTTGGAACTCTACTTTGGCACCTCATCTCACACCAGGAGTGCTGTACATCCTTTCTACACAATCTCCTACAAAGTTTGGTTTGGGGTCTGATGTGAGGACATATTGTGCGTGGAGCACCGTATTTAAAATGTGTTGTGGCAAGCATTATACTGTGCTGAGGGTCACTATAATGTTTTCATACTGTGTTGGGGTCATTGTGGGGGAATCATGCTGTGTGTGAAGGTCTGGATTTGGGGGCATCATATGGGTCACGAAATGGACATTTTAAGCTGTGTGCACATGGTGTGTATTCGTGACGGAATTGGGCCAAAAACGCTAAGGAATGTTTATACTAGGTAATTTAATGAGAATCCTTAAGTGCTGTACACATGATCAATAATTTTGAATATTTTGAGTATTTGCAATACATTTTATTCTGTAGCATGTCAATTTTGTGTGGGTTTTTAGCATTTTTCACCCATTGACTTCAATTGGGTCAGTCAAATCTGCAGCAAAAGCGCAGGTATAAAAATGTTTGCGGATTTGCTTTGTTTTTGCTTGCATTTTTACGGACTTATTATGGGGTTTCCCACGCTGTCATCTGTGTGACAGTATGGGAAACATTGGCGTGGTGGTGCTCATTGGTGGTAATACTGCCGCCGATGAGATATTTACCGTGGTCAGAGTGCTGCATGGTCACTGTCAGATGTCAGCATGAACCCACAGCTGTGACTGACCCACGGTAAAAAGCTTACTGCTGGTCACAGGCGTTGACTGATGAGACTACTACTCCCATAAGTCTACACCAGCTGTCACTGATAAGTAATAGCAGGCGCTGCTGATAGAAGTAGTATTTTGTCAGCCGGCTCCTATGCTCAAACTTAAAAAAGATAAATAAAACATTTAAAATAAATATGTATTCAAATAAAAATAAGACACATTATATTCACCTAACACCACATCCCGATGCTCTCCTATCAAAAATGTAAAATAAATAAATATACTCACCCCAATGCCCGTGTCTCCTGTAAACAATGAAAAAGAATAAACAGCCATATACTCTTCTGCCCACCATAGTCCACGTAATCCAGAGCATCCCACAACAATATCACTTTGTCTCTGACAAAGGAGCATCATCATACCCGCAGTGTGTAGTGCGGAGCTGCCGTGAGAGAGGTGAACTTTCTCAAGCAGCAGTGGTAACTTAAGTGAGATCACCTAAGCTCTTCACCTGATAAGCCTCTCACGGCAGCTCAGCGCTATACACTGCAGGAGTGATTACCTCCTGTGTCAGTGTGTAGCCGGCTGTCCTTGAGAGCAGTCAATTCAGTATGCTTTAATTTCGTTTCCATAAAGGAGTCTGTGTCATTATTTCAAATAAAGGACTTTATTCTGGGGGGTTATTTATTTTTGTTCTATCACTATGGGGTTAGTAATCGGGGCGTCTTATAGAATCCTCCATTACTAACCTCTGGGCTTGATGACACCTGACTATACAAAGGTGACATCAAACCCCCCCCCCCAATAATTAGCCCACTTTCCACTGCACCAGGGCATGTGGGAATAGCAAAGAGTGGCAGAATTGGCGCATCTTATGGATTCACCATTTCTGGGGCAGCTGAGAGCTGATGTTTAGTCTGAGAGTGAGCCAATATCCATGGCCCCTTTCTAGGCTCTTAATATCAGCCCGCAGCTGTCTGCCTAACCTTTGCTGGTTAGATTTTATAGATGGACCCTACATCATTTTTTTTTTTTTCGGGGGTCCCCCTGAAAACTAGCCTGTGAAGGCTATGCAAACAGCTGTGAGCGGATATTATAGCCAGGGAACTCTTATGTCTATTGACTCCTTCCAGAATATTAACATCAGCGTTAAGCCGTCGGCTTTCCCTTTGCTAGTTGTGAAAAATACATGGAAGCCCATGCCATTTTTTTTTTTCTTTTTTCATATTTTGTAAAAATTAACAGGCATTCCACTGCACGCGGATTTCTACAGGTGTCTGGCTGACACCTCTTCATTACTAAACCTAGGGCTTGATGTCAGCGACAGCTGCTGACACCAAGCCAAAAGTCCATTACCCTAATGCCACTGCATTAAATGGAAAAGGTGTTGAAACAAGGAATTGCATCACAAAACATTTTTTTTAAATATTCTTATTTAGCTCAGAAAAGCATTAATTGCTGAACAAAAACGCAGCAAAAAAAGTGCGCTATAACTGCCAAAAGATACAAAAACCTTGCAGAGTTGCAGAATATTCAGCAAGCAAATACTCATTGTGCGCACATACCCTTAGTGTGAGAAAATTCAGAGGTCATTCACTATTGGAATAATTACTGTACATGCCACAATACATGTCCTGCTCCCTGGTTTTTAAAAGTTTAGAATTATAACACCTACTACTACAAAAACCAAATATATTTCTTTAAAGAGAAAGGGGACACCAAGCGCAATAGGGTCTTATCCTAGGGAGGAAAATCAAAGTCAATGAGAGGAATCTGCTCACCTTTTATGGATTTGTTTGACCAACGACTGATGAATCAAGTAAATCAGCTGCTGCAGCACCCTTGAACGGCAGAATTTCATCATGTATAACGAATAATAGGAGGATAGGGGTGATAGTCTGTGCCGCCGATGTAGTACTCAAGTAACCAGGGACGATAGGGAAGTATAACCAAGCTGTCAGTTCTCTATGCATTTCGAAGTTCGACCACCTTCTGCAGTCTCTCCCTTATGCAGTTAACTGGAGAAAATATTATGTGCTCTCAAAGCCATCAGGATGATAGTGGGACACTATGGATTATCTCTTCACTTCGGACAGGTTAGTATATGGTGGTTGCTGTTTTTTTTTTTTTTCTTAAGGGGACAAAGGCACCAGGGATTCGGTGTTAAGTTGAAAATAATGTGTTTTTTTTATTCTTAAAAAATGCGCAAAATAGTGTGGTCATTTATTTCAAACTAGATGGTGGCCCGATTCTAACGCATTGGGTATTCTAGAATATGCATGTCCACATAGTATATTGCCCAGCCACGTAGTATATTGCCCAGCCACGTAGTATATTGCCCAGCCACGTAGTATATTGCCCAGCCACGTAGTATATTGCCCAGCTATGTAGTATATTGCCCAGCCACGTAGTATATTGCCCAGCCACGTAGTATATTGCCCGGCCCACGTAGTATATTGCCCGGCCACGTAGTATATTGCCCAGCCACGTAGTATATTGCCCAGCCACGTAGTATATTGCCCAGCCACGTAGTATATTGCCCAGCCACGTAGTATATTGCCCAGTCACGTAGTATATTGCCCAGTGATGTAGTATATTGCCCAGCCCAGGTAGTATATTGCCCAACCATGTACTGTATTGCCCAGCCACGTAGTATATTGCCCAGTCACGTAGTATATTGCACAGCGACGTAGTATATTGCCCAGCCACGTATGTAACAGGTTAAAAAATAAAAAAGAAGCATATACTCACCATCCGAAGAGCCCATTGTAGTTCCGGCGCTTGTGTGCTGCACCCGGCAGCTTCCGGTCCCAGGATTGGTATGAGCGCAGGACCTGTGATGACTTCGCGGTCACATGACCGTGACGTCATGGAAGGTCCTTCTCCCATAGCCTCTTTGGAAGCGGAAGCTGCCGCTTGCAGTGCCAAGGAGAGGACGCGACGGCGGAGGGTGAGAATAAGGTTTTTTATTATTATTATTATTATTATTATTATTATTTTTAACATGAGATCGTTTTACTATTGATGCTGCATACGCATCATCAATAGTAAAAAGTTGGTCACACAGGGTTAATAGCTGCGTAACCGGAGTGCGTTACACCACGGTCCGGTAACGCTGGCATTAACCCTGTGTGAGGGCTGACAGGAGGGGAGTATGGAGCGGGCACTGACTGTGGGGAGGAAAGAGCGGCCATATTGCCGCCGGACTGCGGCCGTCGCTGGTTGGTCGTGGCAATGGTCGTGGCCATTTTGCCATGACCAATCAGCGACTTGGATTCCATGACAGACAGAGGCCGTGACCAATGAATATCTGTGACAGACAGACAGACAGAAAGACGGAAGTGACCCTTAGACAATTATATAGTAAAGGACTTTTTTCTGTTTTTTTTTTTTTTTTTTTTTTTTTTTATTTTCAATTTGACTGCGGGATTAGTAATGGGGGTGTTTTATTGATGCCTCTCCAGTACTAAACTCTGGGCTTCATGTCAGCTGCCCTTACAAGGCAGACATGAACCCCCCCCCCCCCCCCCCCCCCAAACTATCTAAAGACTTGCCAGAGTATGAGGACAAGTGGTAAGAGCAAGGCTAAGGCTGCTTTCACACATCAGGTTTTTTGTTTCAGGCGAATTCCGGCTCTTCCGATAAAAAATGGAATAGAAAACCGGAGAAACCGGATCCGGCATTTCCCCCATTGAATATTATTGGTGCCGGATCCGGCGTCAAGTCGATCCCTGCGTCTGGAAAAAATGTCTACTGTAACGTTTTTTGTCTCCGGCGAAAAAGCCGGAAAGGCTGGATCCGGCCTTTCCGGCTTTTTACAACAATGCATGTCTATGGACGCCGGAAAGCGCCGGATCCGGAAAAAGTCGGATCCGGCGGCCGTATCCGGCTTTTTACACTGAGCATGCTCAAAAAACTTTGATCAGCCCCCTGGACTATATATAAAGCAGGGCCATGAGGCCTTCAGCCATTTCCAGCCCAAAAGCAGAAGAGCCAACACCCTGCCACACCCTGCCAAGACGGAAGGAGCCAGAAACCTGCCAGAGAGCCTGCCACAGAGCCGAGAGCCTGCCACAGAGCCGAGAGCCTGCCACAGAGCCGAGAGCCTGCCACAGAGCCGAGAGCCTGCCACAGAGCCGAGAGCCTGCCACAGAGCCGAGAGCCTGCCACAGAGCCGAGAGCCGAGAACCTGCCACAAAGCTGGGAGCCTGCCACAGAGCTGAGAGCTGACGCATGACACGCTGTCTCTCTTCCTCTTTCTCAATCACAATAGCTTTTAATCGATCCGCCTCTGTGATGAAATCCACGTTGTTCTGCAGAATCTTTGCAATAATGCCATCCATCTTGCTCTGTATCTTGCTCCTCTCCAACCCGTCACAGATGTTAAGAACACTGTATATATAGTTTTCAGCCGGCCAATCACCTTTTTAGCCTTTCAGGGGGCGTTTTTTAAAGCCGGATCCGTAAAAAAACGGAAAGAAAACCGGACGAACCGGAGGCAACCGGATGAGCTGGATCCGGTTTTTCGCCGGATCCAGACACCGGATCCGGCTAAAAAAACTGATCCAGCTCAGCCGGTTGCCTCCGTTTTCTTTTAAAAAAAACGGATCCGGCGATGCGGCGCGACGCCGCATCCGGCAAAAAACCTGATGTTTGAAAGCAGCCTAAGCAACAGATTTGGTGCATCTTATTGATGCGCCATTTCTGGCACGGCTGAGAGCTGATGTTTTTAGTCTCGGAGGGGGCAATTTTTTTTTCTGGGGTCCCACTGTAAACTAGCCAGTAAAGGCTAAGCAAACAACTGTAAGCTGATATTAATGACCTGGGAACCTTTTTGGCTTTTGGCTCCTTCCCAGAATATAAACATCTGCTTTCCCTCTGCTGGTTATAAAAATTACGTGGGAGCCCCCACCAATGTGAACTGGAATAACCCCACACGTCACCTCCACCATTGATGTATGCGCCGAGTTCTGCCAGTTGGAGTGTGTGCCCACGATCTGGAATAACAGAAGTTTGGACACAGCTCACCTGTGCGGAGTCCAAACTGCTGTGTTCTACGAAACAAGCACAGTGGATGGGATTTATAGAAATTCCATGCCACTGTGCTTCTATTTGATGCTGCGTAAACTTGCCTGCGGTGCTGGTTAACGAGTCACAGCATGTCTATTTCTGTGGCCGAGACTCTAGTTTGCTCAACAGAAACTCCTATAATAGAATGTATTGGATTCAGTAAATCTGTATGGTTCAATGAACACATACAGATATAACTGTGTGATTTAACCCCTTAGTGACAGAGCCAATTTGGTACTTAATGACCGAGCCAATTTTTGCAATTCTGACCACTGTCACTTTATGACAGGGCCGGCTCCAGGTTTTCGAGGGCCCCGGGCGAAAGAGTCTCAGTGGGCCCCCCTTTAACACATACCCCGATTTATGATGCACAGATACGGCAGAGAAATGTATAGTACAATGCCAGATTTCACTTCTTACATGAGTGACAGCTATTGTAGATTCTGCAGTGTGTATATATACAGGAGAGGTGCAGTGCAGTGTATATATACAGGAGAGGTGCTTTTCTGTTTTGAGTTTTTCTATGAAACAAAGACTTTTCTACATAAACAACGTTGTTTGGTTTTGCGGCCCCGACAGATCTGTGCTACAAAGTAACAGGCGGCTCGGGCATTAATGAGGGACCTGATGCTGAATCCTTTCCACAAACCCTAATGACCCAATTAGTGCCCTGTCATTAGAAGCTCATTAAACGCCTCCCAGTCATGTACAGTATGGGGGGATCCTGCAGCCCACCCCCTGACTGCTCCATACCATACACTGCCCTCTGTCGCTCTCACTATTATCCTGTGCATTTCTCTGTCATCGTTACCCCATGTTACACTTGTCACCCCCCACTACAGAGTAGCAGGGCAGCCAATGTCACCCCCTCCCGGACCCTAATGGCAGCAGGAAATGTCTGCTCCTCTATTGGGTTGGAACCTGATTTAATCAAGGAATAATGTGGATTTGTTGCCGGTGGCTGCAGGGGAAGGGTTAAGTGATGCCATGTCCGTGGTGGGAGCAGTGGCAGCTGCTGGACCTGGACAGAGACAACCAATGTTGCTGTGACTGCACAGTGTGATGTGGAGGAGAGAAGCTGAGACTCCGGAGCAGAAATCACCCACATGCCAGCACTGGGCAGAGTCCCTCCAGTCACCAGCCTGGGGCCACGGGGCCCCAACGTACAGCCCACAACTCAGTTTTATCCATGGTAGCAGCTCCCCTTCCTCCTGGCATCTGGTTAACCCCATTTATGCGGGTCGGATTGTTATCCTTAAGGTTCAGCAATAACCTTCATACAGATGGGAAGGGGTTAAGCTTCTTCCTACCCCACTGGTGCAGGTTTGGTGCAGCATGCATGTATTCTGGGAGAGCTGGGTGGCTGGGCGGCTGCAGGCTGCACCCCACCAGCTGCTCCTCCAGACTTCACCCACATTTTTAGGCAGCGGAGAAAGACAGCAGCAGACTGAGCCACAATTGCAACCACTGCTGGATACCTTTGCACTCACTCAGGCACTAGTAGGACGGAGCTCCTCGGAATCTGCCTGATAAACTTCAGCACTGTCTGCAGCCACCCAGGGGGGAGAGCAGAGAACGTGCTCTCTCCGCCCACAATGTCACACTGGCTGCCTTCTGTTAATACCTATGTGTGCCTGCCTGGCTGCACTCACTGAGTGAGAAGATGCTTGTGTCAGAGCTGGCACATAGGGGTTAAGAGAACGCAGCCAGCGTGACTTTGTGGGGGGAGAGAGCATGTTATCTCCTGCTCTGCTCTCCCAGCTGTATCTATGACAGCGTGAGTGGGCCCCCCATCTCCCCAGGGCCTCGGCATTTGCCCGCTGTTCCGGGTGCTGACGCCGGCCCTGCTTTATGAGGTTATAACTCTGGAACGCTTCAACGGATCCCGCTGATTCTGAGACTGTTTTTTCGTGACATATTGTACTTCATGATAGTGGTAACATTTCTTCGATATTACTTGCGTATATTTATGAAAAAAACTGAAATATGGCGAAAATTTTTAAAATTTTGCAATTTTCAAAATTTGTATTTTTATGCCCTTAAATCAGAGAGATATGTCACAAAAAATAGTTAATAAGTAACATTTCCCACCTGTCTACTTTACATCAGCACAATTTTGGAAACAACATTTTTTTTTGTTAGGGAGTTATAAGGGTATGTGCACACGATGCAGATTTAGTGCAGAACTGCAGCAGATTTTTCTGCAGCAGAAACGCTGCAGAACTGCACTGTGATTTACAGTACAATGTAAATCAATGTGAAAAAAAAAGCTGTGCACATGGTGCAGAAAAATCTGCGCAGAAGCGCTGCAGATTTCAAAGAAGTGCATGTCACTTCTTTTGTGCAGTTCTGCAGCGTTTCTGCACCCCTCCATAATAGAAATCCATTGGTAAAATCTGCATAAAAAACGCATAAAAAACGCACCAAAAACGCATAAAAAACGCACCTGCGGATTCTGCCAGGAGATGCAGATTTTATGCAGAAAATTCTGCACCAAATCTGCATCGTGTGCACACAGCCTTAGGCCATGTTCACACGTTCCTGATTTCCCTGCTGTTTTTTCTGCACTAAAAACCGCAGCTCTTGACAGAAAACGCAGGTCCTTTTTTTGGTGCATTTTTGATGCGTTTTTTAGTGCGTTTTTTTATGCAGTTTTCTATGCAGAGTCTGTGTGTTTTCTAGGAAGTTTTTTAGGGTTAAAATGGCTGAAAATACCCTACCCTTAACCCTACCCCTAACCCTACCCCTAACCCTACCCCTAACCCTACCCCTAACCCTACCCCTAACCCTAACCCTATTCTAACCTTAGTGGGGGAAAAAAAAAAAAATCTTTATTTTTTTATTGTCCCTACCTCATCAATAGGAAACCGCCACAGGCAGCGGCGGAAGGGGCCAAGTGAGCAGATGAGATGGGACCCGATGCAGGCCCCTTTCTCTGCCCACTGGGTCGGGGGCACACAAATGCCGGATTATAAGAGGGTCAATCTGTGACCCTCTTATAATCCACCCCTGGGTGCATCTACACCTTAGCAAACTTGTTGCTGAAGTGCTCAATGATTGGCCAAATTTTGAAAAGACGGTCAAAGTTGGGATCATCTCGGGGAAGACACCGTGCATTATCACTGTGACGCAACAATTTGTGGATGGCCTCAAAACGTTTACGGGACATGGCCATTTGGAACAGTCAACATTCCAATATTGCTGAAACTCTGGCTTTATCACTAGCCTCATGTGAAGAATCAGACCCCAAAACATCACAATTTCTCCTGCGTCTACAGGAGTCCAGTTAGGACATGATGAAGGGTGGTTTTAAGTAAAAAATTGCTGGGCATACAAATTTTTGTCACCTCGAGGTTTACAAAATCCTCAGAGAAAGATTTAGAAAAAGTCTATTTCTGTGAGGCCGGTGGCGTCAAACTTGATTTTATTCCTGATTGTGCCACAGGACCAGGAATCAGTGGCTTATAGTCTTCGCTGACTTTAACACTAACTCATTTCAGTAAAAACATACCGTAGTAGATGACAATTGCCATGGCATAATTTTACTGTCCCTAATCTAAAATTTTTTTTTTACTCTTTACTGACACTAACCCTAATGCAATTCAGTAAAAAATACTGTAGAGCGAGAGCTGGTGCCAAACAGCGATGTGCATATGATCAGTGCTGTAGGCTGCACACATGGAAGTGGTGCAAAGTGCGTGGTAAATAGACAGACAAAAAAGTCCTGAGAAACAGCGAACACTAGTGCGGATCAGTGATTTGCGTCACTGATCAATGCTTGGCAGGTGCAGTACGCACACACGAAGTGGTGCAAAGTGGGGGGACAAAAAATTGTGGAAAACAGTGAGCATGAGTTCGGATCAGTGATTTGCTTCACTTATCAGCGCTCGGTGGCTGCAGAACGGCCGAAAAACGTGCCAAAAATCGAGCGATCAAGTACTGATCAGTGCTTGGTGAGAAAAGGGGGATAAAGAGGGTGGAGAGGGGAAGTAGGAAAGATCAGGAACGGATACAGGAGGGATTCAGAATTCTTCTTTCTTCACCAGCAGCAACACTAGCAGTGGTGGCACAGGCTTTAAAAAGTCTATGGCACCACAAGGCCCAGCACAGCATGAAGCAGCACAGCATATCTGTGTGACTGGTCTCCTCAAGTCTGAAATGCGTAATAAGGAAGGACAGAGTAGTCCAGAGGTGGCCATATCATTGGTGAAACCTGTGTGGCCTCACAGGGGCCCAAGAGGTGAGGAGGCCCATTTATATCCCCAAAGCAGACGCAATTATGCGTATTTAGGAGCTCTTTGGCTGCAAAGGGCCCATTTAATATTCTTGCACAGGGGCCCTTTTCTGTATCCGCCAGTGGAGCAGTTACTAAAAAAAGTCTGTGCGCTCTGATTGGTGTGATCGATGTAATCGTTGATCACATCAATCAGACCTGTCCCTGGTGATTCTAGCGTTGCTAGGCACCAGCCTATAATCAGTGCTCTTACAGTACCCATCATAGCTTGGGCATCATTGTTTCGGGCATTTTTTTTTTACTGAAACACTGAGAAATGCTGTGATTAGCTGTTCTGAATTCTTGAAGATGCTTATGAATCTGAGGTCCAATATAGACTCAACATTAGAAATTTATCAGTTAAATATTTGAATGATTTTGCATTATCCATTGCCTTTATAAAAGTTCTTCATTTGACACAACCTGATGTGCAATGGTGAGTCAGCAAGTGCAGGACATTTTTACTACCTGGCAGAAGTGAATGTCGCAGAGGCCAGTCTCTTTTGCTGTGATGCTATTCTCTTGCTTGACTATCCCACTCAGACAGAAAGCAGTAGAACTTTGTGTATCTACCCTGGAGGCCAACTGCCTTTAAGTCACCACAGAGGGGCCACAATTGTTGGTCATATTTCAGGCACCTCAACAGCTGTTTCTTGTTATAGGTTTCTTTCATGAGGACTGCTTAACTGTCACGATATGGTATGAAATATCATATAAGTAGTTTCTCTTGTTAGCAGGCTGCGGGCTAAAAAGCCCCCCTTCCCTTGCACTCAGCCTAGAGCTTTCCTTTCCAAGGGATGGGGGAAGAAGAGTTTATTACCTCTAGCTCGGAGAGCAAAAGTATTTACGACCGGCATTCCTGCAGTGGAAAGTGACCAGCCTAAACTGGTAGAGAAGTTTCCAGAAATCCATGAAAGTTCCAAGGACGTCCACCCATTTCTTCTGATACATGTTGGCACCAATGACACGGCAAGGAAGGACCTACCGACAATCTGCAAAGACTTTGAAGAGTTGGGGAAGAAAGTAAAGGAACTGGATGCACAGGTAGTTTTTTCTTCTATCCTTCCAGTAGACGGGCATGGCACCAGGAGATGGAACAGGATCCTTGATGCAAACAACTGGCTAAGACGATGGTGCAGACAACAAGGATTTGGATTCCTGGACCACGGTGTGAATTACTGGTATGATGGACTCCTCGCCAGAGATGGACTACACCTCAACAAACCTGGGAAATACACATTCGCTAGAAGACTCGCTACACTCATCAAGAGGGCGTTAAACTAGAAGAAGAGGGGACGGGAAGAAAAACATTAGACTCGAACAAAGACGACCCAGGAAAACATACTCAGAAGGGAGGTAAGAACATTTCTAAAACAATCCACAGTGAGGAGATTGGAACAAAACAAAATCCTCTAAACTGCATGCTCGCAAACGCCAGAAGCCTGACAAACAAGATGGAAGAACTAGAAGCAGAAATATCTACAGGTAACTTTGACATAGTGGGAATAACCGAGACATGGTTAGATGAAAGCTATGACTGGGCAGTTAACTTACAGGGTTACAGTCTGTTTAGAAAGGATCGTAAAAATCGGAGAGGAGGAGGGGTTTGTCTCTATGTAAAGTCTTGTCTAAAGTCCACTTTAAGGGAGGATATTAGCGAAGGGAATGAGGATGTCGAGTCCATATGGGTTGAAATTCATGGAGGGAAAAATGGTAACAAAATTCTCATTGGGGTCTGTTACAAACCCCCAAATATAACAGAAAGCATGGAAAGTCTACTTCTAAAGCAGATAGATGAAGCTGCAACCCATAATGAGGTCCTGGTTATGGGGGACTTTAACTACCCGGATATTAACTGGGAAACAGAAACCTGTGAAACCCATAAAGGCAACAGGTTTCTGCTAATAACCAAGAAAAATTATCTTTCACAATTGGTGCAGAATCCAACCAGAGGAGCAGCACTTTTAGACCTAATACTATCTAATAGACCTGACAGAATAACAAATCTGCAGGTGGTTGGGCATTTAGGAAATAGCGACCACAATATTGTGCAGTTTCACCTGTCTTTCACTAGGGGGACTTGTCAGGGAGTCACAAAAACATTGAACTTTAGGAAGGCAAAGTTTGAACAGCTTAGAGATGCCCTTAATCTGGTAGACTGGGACAATATCCTCAGAAATGAGAATACAGATAATAAATGGGAAATGTTTAAGAACATCCTAAATAGGCAGTGTAAGCGGTTTATACCTTGTGGGAATAAAAGGACTAGAAATAGGAAAAACCCAATGTGGCTAAACAAAGAAGTAAGACAGGCAATTAACAGTAAAAAGAAAGCATTTGCACTACTAAAGCAGGATGGCACCATTGAAGCTCTAAAAAACTATTGCAAAGTGCCCTGGATGAAGCTGCTCCTCCTATACATAAAACAACTCGGCACAGACGGCAACAACCGTGGCACACGCTGCAAACACGTTTCCTGCAGCGGTGCTCCAGGCGCGCAGAACGTCTGTGGAGAAAATCTAATCTACCCGAAGATTTCATCCATTATAAGTTCATGCTAAAGACATACAATTCTGCCCTTCACCTCTCCAAACAAACCTACTTCAACACCCTCATCACCTCCCTGTCCAATAACCCTAAACGTCTCTTTGACACGTTCCAGTCCCTACTCAACCCAAGAGCGCAGGCCCCAACCACGGATCTCCGTGCTGACAATCTGGCCAATTACTTCAAAGAAAAAATTGACCATATTCGACAGGAAATCATCTCCCAATCTCTTCATACCATGCACTGTCCTCCCTCCCCCACTGCATCTAGTTCACTCTCTGACTTTGAACCAGTTACAGAAGAAGAAGTAAGCAGGCTCCTTGCATCTTCTCGCCCGACCACTTGCACCAGTGACCCCATTCCGTCACATTTCCTCCAGTCCCTTTCCCCGGCTGTCACCTCTCACCTAACAAAAATATTCAACCTTTCCCTCACTTCCGGTATTTTTCCCTCCTCATTTAAGCATGCCATCATACATCCATTACTTAAAAAACCATCCCTCGACCAAAACTGTGCCGCTAATTATAGACCTGTCTCTAATCTTCCCTTCATCTCTAAACTCCTCGAACGCCTGGTCCACTCCCGTCTTACCCGCTATCTCTCAGATAACTCTCTTCTCGACCCTCTTCAATCTGGTTTCCGCTCTTTACACTCTACTGAAACTGCCCTCACTAAAGTCTCTAATGACCTACTAACAGCTAAATCTAATGGTCACTACTCCATGCTAATTCTCTTGGATCTCTCTGCAGCATTTGATACTGTGGATCATCAGCTCCTCCTCACTATGCTCCGCTCCATCGGCCTCAAGGACACCGTTCTCTCCTGGTTCTCCTCCTATCTCTCTGACCGATCCTTCACTGTATGTTTCGCTGGTTCCTCCTCCTCTCACCTTCCCCTTACTGTTGGGGTTCCTCAAGGATCAGTCCTAGGCCCCCTCCTCTTCTCTTTGTATACTGCCCCTATTGGACAAACAATCAGTAGATTTGGCTTCCAGTACCATCTCTATGCTGACGACACCCAACTATACACTTCTTCTCCTGATCTCACGCCTGCCTTATTAGAAAACACCAGTGATTGTCTTACCGCTGTCTCTAGCATCATGTCCTCCCTCTATCTGAAACTAAACCTGTCAAAAACTGAACTCCTCGTGTTCTCTCCCTCTACTAACCTACCTTTGCCTGACATTGCCATCTCCGTTTGCGGTTCCACCATTACTCCAAAGCAACATGCCCGCTGCCTTGGGGTCATCCTTGATTCTGACCTTTCATTCACCCCCCACATCCGATCACTGGCTCGCTCTTCTTACCTGCATCTCAAAAACATTTCTAGAATTCGCCCTTTTCTTACTTTCGACTCTGCAAAAACTCTTACTGTTTCACTTATTCATTCTCGTCTGGACTATTGTAACTCTCTACTAATCGGCCTCCCTCTTACCAAACTCTCCCCGCTCCAATCTGTCCTGAATGCTGCTGCCAGGATCATATTCCTCACCAACCGTTACACCGATGCCTCTACCTTGTGCCAGTCATTACACTGGTTACCCATCCACTCAAGAATCCAGTACAAAACTACTACCCTCATCCACAAAGCACTCCATGGCTCAGCACCACCCTACATCTCCTCTCTGGTCTCAGTCTACCACCCTACCCGTGCCCTCCGCTCCGCTGATGACCTCAGGTTAGCATCCTCAATAATCAGAACCTCCCACTCCCGTCTCCAAGACTTTACACGTGCTGCGCCGATTCTTTGGAATGCACTACCTAGGATAATACGATTAATCCCCAATCCCCACAGTTTTAAGCGTGCCCTAAAAACTCATTTGTTCAGACTGGCCTACCGCCTCAATGCATTAACCTAACGATCCCTGTGTGGCCTATATTAAAAAAAAAAAAAAAAAAAAAAAAAAAAAAAAAATTAACTGGTTCATGCAGCTTTACATGAACACCCAAGCCTTACACTATGGCTGGTCCGAATAACTATAGCAATTGTTACCATCCACCTCTCGTGTCTCCCCTTTTCCTCATAGTTTGTAAGCTTACGAGCAGGGCCCTCACTCCTCTTGGTATCTGTTTTGAACTGTATTTCTGTTATGCTGTAATGTCTATTGTATGTACAAGTCCCCTCTATAATTTGTAAAGCGCTGCGGAATATGTTGGCGCTATATAAATAAAAATTATTATTATTATTATTATAGGGAGAAAAATACTTTATCTAAAAAACTAATTAAAGCTGCCAAAAAGGAAACAGAGAAGCACATTGCTAAGGAGAGTAAAACTAATCCCAAACTGTTCTTCAACTATATCAATAGTAAAAGAATAAAAACTGAAAATGTAGGCCCCTTAAAAAATAGTGAGGAAAGAATGGTTGTAGATGACGAGGAAAAAGCTAACATATTAAACACCTTCTTCTCCACGGTATTCACGGTGGAAAATGAAATGCTAGGTGAAATCCCAAGAATAAATGAAAACCCTATATTAAGGGTCACCAATCTAACCCAAGAAGAGGTGCGAAACCGGCTAAATAAGATTAAAATAGATAAATCTCCGGGTCCGGATGGCATACACCCACGAGTACTAAGAGAACTAAGTAATGTAATAGATAAACCATTATTTCTTATTTTTAGTGACTCTATAGCGACAGGGTCTGTTCCGCAGGACTGGCGCATAGCAAATGTGGTGCCAATATTCAAAAAGGGCTCTAAAAGTGAACCTGGAAATTATAGGCCAGTAAGTCTAACCTCTATTGTTGGTAAAATATTTGAAGGATTTCTGAGGGATGTTATTCTGGATTATCTCAATGAGAACTGTTTAACTCCATATCAGCATGGGTTTATGAGAAATCGCTCCTGTCAAACCAATCTAATCAGTTTTTATGAAGAGGTAAGCTATAGGCTGGACCACGGTGAGTCATTGGACGTGGTATATCTCGATTTTTCCAAAGCGTTTGATACCGTGCCGCACAAGAGGTTGGTACAGAAAATGAGAATGCTTGGTCTGGGGGAAAATGTGTGTAAATGGGTTAGTAACTGGCTTAGTGATAGAAAGCAGAGGGTGGTTATAAATGGTATAGTCTCTAACTGGGTCGCTGTGACCAGTGGGGTACCGCAGGGGTCAGTATTGGGACCTGTTCTCTTCAACATATTCATTAATGATCTGGTAGAAGGTTTACACAGTAAAATATCGATATTTGCAGATGATACAAAACTATGTAAAGCAGTTAATACAAGAGAAGATAGTATTCTGCTACAGATGGATCTGGATAAGTTGGAAACTTGGGCTGAAAGGTGGCAGATGAGGTTTAACAATGATAAATGTAAGGTTATACACATGGGAAGAAGGAATCAATGTCACCATTACACACTGAATGGGAAACCACTGGGTAAATCTGACAGGGAGAAGGACTTGGGGATCCTAGTTAATGATAAACTTACCTGGAGCAGCCAGTGCCAGGCAGCAGCTGCCAAGGCAAACAGGATCATGGGGTGCATTAAAAGAGGTCTGGATACACATGATGAGAGCATTATACTGCCTCTGTACAAATCCCTAGTTAGACCGCACATGGAGTACTGTGTCCAGTTTTGGGCACCGGTGCTCAGGAAGGATATAATGGAACTAGAGAGAGTACAAAGGAGGGCAACAAAATTAATAAAGGGGATGGGAGAACTACAATACCCAGATAGATTAGTGAAATTAGGATTATTTAGTCTAGAAAAAAGACGACTGAGGGGCGATCTAATAACCATGTATAAGTATATAAGGGGACAATACAAATATCTCGCTGAGGATCTGTTTATACCAAGGAAGGTGACGGGCACAAGGGGGCATTCTTTGCGTCTGGAGGAGAGAAGGTTTTTCCACCAACATAGAAGAGGATTCTTTACTGTTAGGGCAGTGAGAATCTGGAATTGCTTGCCTGAGGAGGTGGTGATGGCGAACTCAGTCGAGGGGTTCAAGAGAGGCCTGGATGTCTTCCTGGAGCAGAACAATATTGTATCATACAATTATTAGGTTCTGTAGAAGGACGTAGATCTGGGGATTTATTATGATGGAATATAGGCTGAACTGGATGGACAAATGTCTTTTTTCGGCCTTACTAACTATGTTACTATGTTACTATGTTACTATGTTCTTTGTTTTGTTTTTGTAAGATATTACGCAAACCGTTTACGTTAAGAACACGAAAATATATATTCTTAATCTCCCTCGGTGGATCTACCCATCCCATCTCATTAGAATGCCCACGTTAATCCGAGATGAATGCTGGGTTTGTTATGACTGACATGTTTTGTAGCGGAGTTATAGAAATTGTCTCATTTGTAACATCCTTGTAAAATATTTTGATAAAACACTGCCTAAACTTTATGGAATATAATAATATACTAGATTCTTTCTCCATGCTCTAAACGTACCCTGTCTCCTGAAGGGAATTACGCTACTGTGTTGGGTTAGCTTCGGACCCGTTTAATCGAAGCTGGTGGCAGCGATACCGTGTGCAGACTTTTGGGTGATGTTGCAGCGACTGCGGCGTTGATAATTATTGTTCCTGCCTGAGTGGGAGTAGTTTATCGCGTCCCTGCAGCGTGCCCAATAGCCAGTACATAGCAGGCAGCCTGTCTGGCGACTAATTACCCAGGGTGCAGTACCTAATCTGACCTGAGAGTAAGGGAGGCACCAGAGAGCTGCAAGTTTTAAGTGGAACTGTAAGCGGGATATACATAAATCCCTGCAGTTCGTGGTATATTGAAGAGCAGTGGGATACCTAGAATAAGCCCCTGCTGTAAACTAAGAGGTCAATAGCTTTGTGTGTGTTTTGTCATCATATTGTAGCGTGGAGGGATAACTAAGATAAGCCCCCTGCACATGTGATAGCTGTCTGTGGGCCTAAAGTCACCCCGACCCGTGACATAGGGGTGACTGTCACGGTGTGACAAATTGGTGGCAAGGCGGTGGGATCTTAGAGCATTAGTGATTTGGTTTGAGTGATCATTCCTCTCACTAAAAACTTGCAGAAAGTTCTTGCGAGGACTCTGCGCAAATAAGTTTGGAGAACGAACTCAGTGTTTTAGTCTTGAGACAATTGTGTACTGGTAATTATCCCCTCCTTTTCTCTTCGTTTTTCTATCCTATCTTTTATTTGGCAACCATGGCTGCGAAAGGAGAAGCCTGGTACGCCCAGCAGAAGAAGGACGCTCTTGCTGGGATATGCACGTACCATGGCCTGAACTCCCAGGGCAAGACCAAGGTTCAAATGGTCGCTGAACTGGTGCAATTTGAAGCAGACCAAGCCAGGTCACAGCCCAGAGGCCGCAGAAGCCAGCACAAGCGAACATGGTGCTGCAGCAGAGGTCCAACCACTGAATGCCGGCCCGATTTGCAACCAGGGCGAATTGGACCCCCACCTGCAGGCGGCCTTGAAAGAATTCCCCACTGACGACCATGAGGGACGTCAGCAGCTGATACAGCAATACCGGCAGGAGGCCGAGTCCCGAGCCGAGCGAGAGGCCCAGGCAGAGCGGGAGTACCAGCTGCAGATGGCCCGACTGCAAATGCAGGGGTTGTCCCAGACCAACTGTGAGCCCAGCAGCGCTCAGACACCGAAGCCCTGGCCTGATCACTTCCCTGATATGGAGAAGGATGGGAACTTGGACACTTTTCTGCGGGCCTTTGAGAAAACCTGCAGACAGTACCAGCTGCCTACACAAGAATGGGCACGTTACCTGACACCAGGGCTGAGAGGCAAAGCTCTGGAGGCATTTGCTGCCATCCCTCAAGAACAAGATGGAGACTATGAGGCCATCAAGCAGGCCCTGATAGCAAAGTACCAGCTTACACCTGAGGTGTACCGTAGAAAGTTCCGGACCCTCCAACGTGGCCCACACGACAGTTAGTGATGTGGTGCATGGACTGTGGACCCAAGGACTGTCAGTGACCACCTTTGCACAGCTGCGAGACCTGATGATCAAAGACCAGTTCTTTCATCTTTGCCCAGCTGAGGTGCGACAGTTCGTGATAGACAGAGAACCCAAAGACGTGACGAAAGCAGTGCAGATTGCCGATGCCTATGAGGCCAACCGTAGATCGGAAGTGCGGAAGCCAGTCACCACCAGCTGGAGAGGGGGTAAGCCTGCAACCAACGCCAGTACCCCTGCCAGCCAACACACCAGAGGTCCTGGCCCTTTGGCCAACAACACCAAACCTACCACCGAACCCCGCAAGTGTTACTTCTGCAATCGGCCTGGTCATCTCAGTCCCAACTGTCCAGACAAGCAGAAGAACCCCTCATCCAAGGCCCCAGGGCCTAATGCAGCAGTTCTTTTGATGGTTGGTGTGGTTGGGAGGGTGTGTGACAACGTACAGCACGTCACGGTGGGAGGCCATGTTGCTACAGGCCTCAAGGACACCGGGGCTGAACGAACCCTCATCCGACCCGAACTGGCGGCCCCTGAAGAAATCATTCCGGGGAGAACCCTAACTGTCACTGGGATTGGGGGCATCAGCTGTCCCTTACCAATGGCCCGGGTTCATATTGATTGGGGTGCCGGGAGCGGGGTGAAGAAGGTGGGGCTGTCTAAAAATTTGCCCACTGATGTTTTGTTGGGGACTGATTTGGGGAGGATGGTTGCATACTACATCCCTGACACCCCTCCCCAATCTACTAATGAGGGTAAAGTTAACCCTGATGATGATGATGATGGGAAATCGCATGTGTTACCTGACCATGTTTTATCTTGTAATGATGCATCTAATAACGATTTTTTTCCTAGGATTGATGGTGAAAATGTTGTACCTGTGCCAACTGAACCTGATAATGATTTTTCTGTGAAGGTTAATGTGTCCATAGGTACAGGCGTGCCGAGCCATGTCACTCTGCGGAGTGAGACGGCTGAGGAACCCCTAACAGGGGCAAGTGTCGGTGCTACAGGAAATGGGGAGATGCATGGGAACCGTGAGGAAGGTGATGCCATGAAAGTGACCAGTGCCACCGAGGAAGGTAAATGGCCCATAAGTAGCACTGCCCCTGTAGTGTTGGGGGTGGATGGGGAGGTAGAGCCCATAGCAGCGCCGGCTGATGGGTCTGTAGAAACCCCCGGGGAGACAGCCTACATAGCTGCTGTCACCCGCAGTCAGAGTGCCCGGAACGCAGATAACTGTCGGCCTTCCGGACCCTCCTCAGTCATCAGTGTGACTGAACCAGAGGTGGACCCAGAGCAGGTCAAAGAGGGTTCCCGTAGGGAAGGGACCCTGACGTCCCTTTTGGCTTCCCCTAGCCAGGAGTTTCAGGCCGCTCAGCACACAGATGCGAGCCTAGAGAGTTTGAGACAACTTGCCGGGACGCTCTTCTCCGAGACTGATAAGGAGAAGGTGTTCTGGGAACGAGGAAGGTTGTACCGGGAGACAGTACCCGGAGGATCACAAAAGGAGTGGTTGAGGGAAAGACAGCTGGTCGTCCCGCAGCGATTCCGGGGTGAGTTGTTGCGGATTGCCCATGAGATCCTGCTAGCTGGACACTTGGGGATCAGCAAAACTAAGGCCCGGCTGTCTCAACACTTCTATTGGCCTAAGATGGGGACAGATGAGTCAAACTACTGCCGCTCCTGTGTCACCTGTCAAAGAGTGGGGAAGGCGGAGCCTGCTCTTAAGGCTCCCCTGATCCCGTTGCCAGTGATAGAGGAGCCTTTCCAGATGATCGCGGTGGACATTGTGGGCCCGTTGGCCGTCCCCAGCAGCTCTGGAAAGCAATACATCCTTACTGTGGTAGACTATGCTACCCGATACCCAGAGGCAGTAGCTCTGTCGTCAACTAGGGCAGATAAGGTGGTGGATGCCCTGTTGGCCATCTTTTCACGTGTAGGATTTCCCAGGGAAATGCTTACTGATCAAGGGACCCAATTTATGTCTTGCCTAATGGAAGCTCTCTGTAAGAGAATGCAGGTGAAGCACCTGGTATCGAGTGCGTATCACCCACAGACCAATGGCTTGTGTGAACGCTTCAATGGTACCCTCAAACAGATGCTACGCATGCTGGTTGAGACCCAAGGGCGCGACTGGGAGCGGTACCTCCCACACCTGGTATTTGCTTACCGAGAGGTTCCGCAGGCCTCGACGGGGTTCTCCCCCTTCGAGCTCCTGTACGGCAGGCGAGTCCGGGGACTCCTTGGGTTGGTAAGAGAATCCTGGGAAGAGGAGTTGAACCCTTCTGAAGTGTCCATAGTGGAGTATGTCATGCGCTTCCGTGACCAGATGCAGACCTTGACGCAGTTGGTGCATGACAACATGACGCAGGCTCAGGCTGACCAGAAGCACTGGTACGACCAGAACGCCCGAGAGCGGACCTACCACGTGGGTCAAAAGGTGTGGGTGCTGGTCCCCGTACCAACGGATAAGCTTCAGGCAGCCTGGGAGGGCCCGTACGTCGTCCACCAACAGCTCAACCCGGTCACTTACGTGGTCACGCTTGACCACGCTCGGGGTAGGCGAAAGGCCTTTCACGTCAACATGATGAAGGCTCATCACGAACGTGAACCTTTCGTCCTACCGGTCTGCAGTGTGCCCGAAGACGGGGAGGAAGAACCCCTCCTGGACATGCTGGCCCAAGCCAAGGCCAATGGGTCCATCGAGGACGTGGAGGTAAGCGCCTCATTAACTGAACCCCAGCGGTTGCAGTTGCAAACCACACTGGAACCCTTCCGGGTCGTGTTCTCCAACCGACCTGGGAGGACTCAGTTAGCAGTCCACGAGGTGGACACCAGAAATCACGCCCCACTACGGCGAACACCCTATCGAATCTCTGACCAGGTGCAGCAGATTATGCGCCAAGAGATCGATGAGATGTTACAGCTGGGGGTGATTCGACGGTCATAGAGCGTGTGGGCATCACCTGTAGTTCTCGTGCCAAAGGAGGACCGGACCACCCGGTTCTGCGTGGACTACAGGGGGCTCAACGCCATTACAGCCTCTGACGCACACCCCATGCTGCGCATCGAGGAGCTGCTTGAGAAGTTAGCTGGATCGAAATACCTGACGATAATGGATCTGAGTAGAGGATACTGGCAGATTCCCCTGAGCCCCGAGGCGCAGGAGAAGTCCGCCTTTATCACGCCATTCTGACTGTATGAGTCCACTGTCATGCCTTTCGGCATGAAGAATGCCCCAGCCACTTTCCAGCGGATGGTCAACCTCCTGCTTCAGGGACTGGAGAAGTACGCCGTGGCGTACTTGGATGACATTGCCATCTTCAGTTCCTCCTGGGAGGAACACCTGCAGCATCTCGAGGAGGTGCTCAGGCGAATTCACCAAGCAGGACTGACTATCAAGCCGAGAAAGTGCCAGATGGGCATGAGGGAGGTTCACTACCTGGGGCACCGGGTAGGCGGGAACACCCTGAAGCCAGAGCCGGAGAAAGTGGGCGCGATCGCCCACTCCCGTGACCAAGAAACAGGTGATGTCCTTCTTGGGCACTGCAGGGTACTATAGGCGCTTCGCACTATAGTAGCCTGGCAAAACCTTTGACGGACCTCACCAGGAAGAAGCTACCCCACATTGTCAACTGGACAGATGGCTGTGAGGGGGCCTTCCAGGTGTTGAAAACAGCACTGTGCAACGCCCCTGTGTTGAAAGCAGTCGACAGCAGTCGACCGTTCTTGGTGCAGACCGACGCCAGCGAGTTTGGCCTTGGTGCTGTGCTCAGCCAGGTTAACTTGGAGGACCAAGAGCACCCCGTGTTATACCTGAGCCGGAAACTTTTGCCGAGGGAAGTGGCCTACTCCACCATCGAGAAGGAGTGCCTGGCCATAGTCTGGGCCCTGCAGCGCTTGCAGCCCTACTTGTACGGTCGCCCCTTCACTGTGGTGACCGACCACAACCCTCTGCGCTGCCTAAACGCCATGTGTGGAACCAACGGCAGGTTGCTACGCGGGAGCCTTGCCCTTCAGCAGTTTGACTTCACCATTGAACACAAAACGGGCAAAGCGCATGGGAATGCAGATGGACTGTCCCGCCAGGGTGAACACACTGAGGTGCGCATGGAGGCATACCGTGGGGTTCTACCTCCCTAGCGCACAACAAAAGGGGGAGGTGTCACGATATGGTATGAAATATCATATAAGTAGTTTCTCTTGTTAGCAGGCTGCGGGCTAAAAAGCCCCCCTTCCCTTGCACTCAGCCAAGAGCTTTCCTTTCCAAGGGATGGGGGAAGAAGAGTTTATTACCTCTAGCTCGGAGAGCAAAAGTATTTGCGACCGGCATTCCTGCAGTGGAAAGTGACCAGCCTAAACTGGTAGAGAAGTTTCCAGAAATCCATGAAAGTTCTTTGTTTTGTTTTTGTAAGATATTACGCAAACCGTTTACGTTAAGAACACGAAAATATATATTCTTAATCTCCCTCGGTGGATCTACCCATCCCTCGAAACACGAGCTTCTAACTCCATCTGGTAAAGGGGGGTAAAGTAGGGATTTCTCTGTAAATATGTATCCCAGATAGGACATATTTGATCTCATATGAATGCTGGGTTTGTTATGACTGACATGTTTTGTAGCGGAGTTATAGAAATTAGATATAGGTTAGGATAAAATTAGTTAACTGAAGAGGTAGGAGGGACGAGGTGATCCAACCCCTTTCTGGGATGTTACAGGCTTAGCTATAACTGTCTGCCCAGATCCCCAGCACAGTCTTCTTGTCTTTTCCTGGAGAGCCCTGAGCACGTCCCATGAACTGGGATGTATGGAAACTTCACTAGCCTGGCTGCCTGCAATGCTTTGAACATGTGAGTGTTATCTTTTCTCCTGTAATCCCTTTATGTTATAATTACCTTGTACATATTTGCAATTGTCTCATTTGTAACATCCTTGTAAAATATTTTGATAAAACACTGCCTAAACTTTATGGAGTATAATAATTAATATACTAGATTCTTTCTCCATGCTCTAAACGTACCCTGTCTCCTGAAGGGAATTACGCTACTGTGTTGGGTTAGCTTCGGACCCGTTTAATCGAAGCTGGTGGCAGCGATACCGTGTGCAGACTTTTGGGTGATGTTGCAGCGACTGCGGCGTTGATAATTATTGTTCCTGCCTGAGTGGGAGTAGTTTATCGCGTCGCTGCAGCGTGCCCAATAGCCAGTACATAGCAGGCAGCCTGTCTGGTGACTAATTACCCAGGGTGCAGTACCTAATCTGACCTGAGAGTAAGGGGGGCGCCAGAGACCTGCAAGTTTTAAGTGGAACTGTAAGCGAGATATACATAAATCCCTGCAGTTCGTGGTATATTGAAGAGCAGTGGGATACCTAGAATAAGCCCCTGCTGTAAACTAAGAGGTCAATAGCCTTGTGTGTGTTTTTTCATCACATTGTGGAGTGGAAGGATAACTAAGATAAGCCCCCTGCACATGTGATAGCCGTCTGTGGGCCTAAAGTCACCCCGACCCGTGACATAGGGGTGACGGGTGACGGTGTGAATCGTGACAATAACCAACAGGAATTGAATTTAGCTCATTGCCATTACGTAGCAGGAAGTCTTTTAGGCTTGCTTTGGATGCCTTGAAGAAGAGCCTCCATTCCTCTGGATTATGACTTCTCTTCAGAGCTTCCATTAAACTGTTGATGTTGCATGCCATAAGATCACCCTCCATGAAGAAGTACTGGATAAGCTCTTTATCACAGTTGCGGAACAAAGAAATCCAAACGTCACCCGCTAGGAGATTCCACTGTAGCCAGGAACCTAAGAGCTCAGCCTTACTATTGGGCAGATCCAAATCTCAAACAATATCATTCAGATCACTGTGTTATAACAGTTGAGGTTGCTGATGGAATCTGGGTCATCGGGGGCAGCTGCTTCATGGCACCAAGTGCTTTCTTCTTCAACAAAAGGTATTATAAGTAATTAGAACATCCTCTGGATCTTGAAAGCTTGAGCCAATCAGCAAATATAAGCATCATATTCCTTTTCAGCACAATAAAATTAGTGGAGTTCAACTATTTTCGCCTCTGAAATTTGGCTGTAGAACATTTATAGGTACAGTAAGGGGAAAAGCTAAAAGGGAATCTGTTGGTAGAATCAAACCTCCTGAGCCATCTATGTGGCATGCAGTAAATGTCAGTATTCACCGAACACTTTTGAATATATGCCAAAAGGAATTATTTATTGATATAACATCAAATATGAAGTAGAACCAAAACACAAGAAAAAGGACCAAAATAAATTTGATGTTTCTATCCTCCTGGATCTTAATCATAAAGTCGCTTTTCCACAGGAAATGATCATATAGAGAAAGTGTAGGCATAGGAATCCCAAAGGGAAGCATTGATACTGTCATGTAAGGTCAGATGCCTGGCTGAGGCATAGGCTGGTTTCACATTTGCGTTGGGCAGAGCTGCGGAGGGCTGCGTACTTCTTCCGTTAAGCCCTGCCCACTGCTGCACCTCTTCCATTCAGCTCCGGCTACATCTGCATGTGTCTTGCGTACCTATCTTTTAATAGTGTTGAGCGAGTATACTCGTTGCTTGGGTTTTCCCGAGCACGCTCGGGTGGTCTCCGAGTATTTGTGAGAGCTTGGAGATTGTTTTTGTTGATGCAGCTGCATGATTTACAGCTGCTAGCCAGCCTGAGTACATGTGGGGGTTGCCTGGTTGCTAGGGAATCCCCACATGTATTCAAGCTGGCTACCAGCCGCAAATCATGTAGCTGTGCCAACAAAAACTAAATCTCCTGAGCAGGCTCGGACTGGCTCATAGGGTAACAGGGAAGAATCCCCCGGTGGGCCCCCAACCCCACTTTATGGGCAGTACTTAGTATAGTTCACTTGATTCACTCTGTACAGAAAAAAGCAGCATCTTATTATTCACTAACCAAACTACACAGTTTATTATTATATAGAGATGTAGGTATATTTGTAAATGAGGGTGGGGTAATATGTATGCAAGTCAATTTTACTGGTGGGCCCTTGGCATCCCAGTCCGACACTGCTCCTGAGCACCAAGAAATTCTTGGAGACCACCCGAGTGTAATGACCGGTATGCCAGTCGCTGCTCGAGAATGGAGTAGGGTGCTGCTATGAATGACTCAGAGCATGATATGATATTAATCCAACTTTTCTTTATTACTTGTACAAAGAATGACAGGATTTTCTTCCCCAACACAATATGGGCCACATCAGCCACAACTCACACAATACAAATTATGCAGCCTGAGACCCGAAGAGCCAGCTTCACAGACAGGAATCAGGCTACCCCAAGACTATACCACTCTCACCCTTATCTGTAACGGCCTACACGGGGTTATACTGTGCCTGTGACACGTGGTCCTCTCAGGAATACAATCTTCCTCCCGCCTAATTTACGATAAATCACTGGTACCATTTTGTTATATATCCCAGTATAAACTCAATGTTTACGCAGTGCACTGTCTTATCCTTGAGCGTACTCCTTCACAAAATATGCTTCAACAGTAAATAACTGAATTTTTTGTTCAGACGTCCAGCAGCGGATTAAATAGCTTTTTGAGCCACCAAATCTTATGATGCAGATTCAGATAAAGTTCACAAATAATTCCAAGAATATCCCACAGCCAGAATCTTGAAGCACAGGGATCCACACAGTCTCTATTAGTTTGTATGCAATTCTCAAATACAAGAGTGTCCTTAAATAGGCTTTGATTCCTATCTAGTTATCCCTAGCTAACTACACAGCTGGCGACCGGTCACACTTCTCTGTTTACTCACAGAAGGAGATTACTTGAAATCACATGGTCCCTAAACAGGAATGCCTCAAGCTCTGGATTCCTCTCTCTAAATCACCGCGCTGCTTCTCCTCAAACGCCCGGAAGCTCTCTATGGTAACTGTACTGTTTCCAGAATCTTCTTGACCGTAACTCAAGGGTGACCTCCAATGGCTTAACAAAATTACTGCAACAACATTGTTTAGAACACAAAACAAGAGGATTAATTTACTGCATCATCACCGTTTATGATAGAAAAACATCACCTTACTACACTCCACCCCACTTATAATTTGGCGTCCCGACAAATGGATTCTCACAACTCACACACAACACATACTCGTCAGGATTACATCGTATCAGAGGAATGCTGGCTGTGCTCCTCTCTGATCTACGTAAGCCAGTACCTGTCAGGTTCAACGAAACATTTGTCATGTCTGGTGGAACAGTAACATCAGTGGGCATGTCTGGTGCATCTGGAGTTTGCACTGTCGGACTCTGCATTTCTGGGAGGTTGCCCTCACAGTCATCCCAACAGTAACACTCAACATTGCTCGGTTGCACCACTGTTGGATCAGATGACTCAGGGGAACATACAGGTTCGTCGGATATACACCGCTTTAGCCGATGCATCGTGCGACGAGGTCCGATACACCCCTCAGGAACCACCGTGTACACACTACCTCTTGGGAACACCCTTCCTGTCACCAAACTTCCCTTCTACACGTGTAACCCACACTAGCACCCTGTCACCCACCTGGAACTCATCCCCATGCAGCAGTTCTCGATCTCGGTGTGGATGATCCCGTACACGTTCTTTCACTATCTGATGGATCTCTCACAGTTTTTGTCGGTGATCCTGGACCCACTCACTGGCTGTACGATACTGCGGCTCATCCGGTACCGTCAGACCCAGCTCCCTGATTTCTCGCCCAGGTTGGCCAAACATCATCGTGTAAGGCATATGAACCCTGTAGTGCTATGGACTCTGTTGTTATAAGCCCACTTAAGCTCGGGGAGAAACTCAGGCCATCGCCCCTTTTGCCTCTGTTCCAGCATTCTCAGAATCTGGAGCAGCGTTCGGTTGAATCGCTCACAAGCCCCATTTCCCTGTGGGTGATAGGGCGTCATCCATGATTGCTGAATCCCATAGATCTGCAGCAACTCAGTCATGAACTGACCTTGAAAAACGGGTACCTTGGTCTGAATGCACTCTTTGGGGGCACCCATACACCGGAATGAAATGTTTACAGATCGCCTCTGCTGCAGACTTAGCAGTCTGATCTTTAGTGGGAACTGCCACAGCAAATTTTGTGAATTGATCGGTCATGACCAGGCATGAATGATGACCGCTGCTGGAGTACCCAATGGACAGACAATCCACCATTAATACCTCCAGCGGGGCAGATGTCACAATTGTCTGAACAGGAGCTCTCTGTTCTGGGGACTTTGTTGTGAATTCTGTTGTCGAACTCCCTCCTGTGCTCGTGAATGGTACTTCGGCGAGTTTTGTCCATGGACTCCCTCTGGTGGCTGTGAGTGGTGCTGCTGCTTCTGAGGTTCCTTCCACAGGTGACGTGATTTATCCTTTGGTTGGCTGCTCTATTTAACTCCACTCAGATTGTTACTCCATGCCAGCTGTCAATGTTCCTGCATTTGTTCAGTTCGCTCTTGGATCTTTCTGGTGACATTGTCTACTCCAGCAGAAGCTAAGTTCCTGCCAGTTATTATTTGTGCATTGTTGCCTTGTCCAGCTGGATATCATGATTTTGCCTTACTAGCTGGAAGCTCTGGGATGCAGAGTGGCATCTCCGCACCGTTAGTCGGTGCGGAGGTCTTTTTGCACACTCTGCGTGGTCTTTTGTAGTTTTTTGTGCTGACCGCAAAGATACCTTTCCTATCCTCTGTCTGTTTAGTAAGTCGGGCCTCCCTTTGCTGAAACCTGTTTCATTTCTGCGTTTGTGACTTTCATCTTTACTCACAGTCAATATATGTGGGGGGCTGCCTTTTCCTTTGGGGAATTTCTCTGAGGCAAGCAAGGCTTTATTTTCTATCTCTAGGGCTAGCTAGCTCTTAGGCTGTGAAGAGGCGTCTAGGGAGTGTCAGGAACGCTCCACGGCTATTTCTAGTTGTTGTGATAGGATTAGGGCTTGCGGTCAGCAGAGCTCCCACATCCCAGAGCTTGTCCTGTGTCAGTTTAACGATCAGGTCGCGCCGGGTGCTCCTAACCACCAGGTTCATAACAGGACTTATTCAATTCACAGGGCCGGCACTTCCCCCTGACGAAGGAATCTTATTCCGAATCGCGCGTCGGGGTGTGCGCATTATTAGGACCTAGTGGCACTGTAAGGTATAGAACTCCATTCATTGCACGCTATGTTGCACTATGCACTTTGAATTTTGCACAGGAGGTTCTTGTTATTGAAGCATGTATACCACTTATGCACTTAACTTCCACTATGTATGTAAATTTATATATATATGGATATATATAAATTTTATTATGTTAACCCCTTCCCGACCCATGACGCCACGTAGGCGTCATGAAAGTCGGTGCCGATCCGACCCATGACGCCTATGTGGCGTCATGGAAAGATCGCGTCCCTGCAGATCGGGTGAAAGGGTTAACTCCAATTTCACCCAATCTGCAGGGACAGGGGGAGTGGTACTTTAGCAATATTATATTTAGTAATATTTCACCTAAAAACTGGTGAAATATATTACAATCCAGCCATGGCCGATGCTGCAATATCATCGGCCATGGCTGGAAACACTGGTGTACCCCCCCCCCCCCCCCACCGCCACCGATCTCCTCCCCGGTCCTCCGTTCTGTGGTTCGCTCCCCTCCCCCGTCCTCCTGCCTGCTCCCCCGTGCTCCGATGCCACCCCCCCGTGCTCCGATCCACCCCCCATGCTCAGATCTCCCCTCCTTATACTTACCGGGCCTCCCAGTGTCCGTCCGTCTTCTCCCTGGGCGCCGCCATCTTCCAAAATGCTGGCCGGCAGATTCGTTCCAGGTATATTTTGATCACTGTGATAGATTATATCACAGTGATCAAAATAAAAATAAAAAATAGTAAATGACCCCCCCCCTTTATCACCCCCATAGGTAGGGCCAATAATAAAATAAAGAAAATATTTTTTGTTTCTTTTTCCACTAGGGTTAGGGTTAGAACTAGGGTTAGGGTTTGTGTTAGGATTAGGGTATTTGCACACGGTGCGGATTTGACTGTGGATCCGCTGCGGATCCGCAGCGGATTGGCCGGGGATCCGCAGTGGATTGGCCGCTGCGAATTCGTAGCAGTTTTCCATCAGGTTTACAGTACCTTGTAAACCTATGGAAAACCAAATCCGCTGTGCCCATGGTGCGGAAAATACCGTGCGGAAACGCCGCGTTGTATTTTCCGCTGCATGTCAATTTTGTGCGGATTCCGCAGCGTTTTACACCTGTTCCTCAATAGGAATCCACAGGGGAAATCCGCACAAAAAACACTGGAAATCCTCTGTAAATCCGCAGGTAAATCGCACTGCCTTTTACCTGCGGATTTTTCAAAAATCGTGCGGAAAAATCTCGCACGAATCCGCAACGTGGGCACATAGCCTTAGGGTTGGAATTAGATTTAGGGTTGGAATTAGGGCTAGGGTTGGAAATAGGGTTAAGATTAGGCTTGTGGTTAGGGGTGTGTTGGGGTTAAAACTGTGGTTAGGGTTGGGGTTAGGGTTGGGATTAGGGTTGGGATTAGGGTTACGGGTGTGCTGGGGTTAGGGTTGTGGTTAGGGGTGTGTTGGGGTTAGGGTTGTGATTATGGTTATGGCTACAGTTGGGATAAAGGTTAGGGGTGTGTTGGGGTTAGTGTTGAAGTTAGAATTGAGGGGTTTCCACTGTTTAGGCACATCAGGGGTCTCCAAACGCAACATGGCGCCACCATTGATTCCAGCCAATCTTGCGTTCAAAAAGTCAAATGGTGCTCCCTCTCTTCCGAGCCCCGACGTGCGCCCAAACAATGGTTTACCCCCACATATGGGGTACCAGCGTTCTCAGGACAAACCGGGCAGCAACTATTGGGGTCTAATTTCTTTTGTTACCCTTGTGAAAATAAAAAACATAATTTTTGAGGAAAGAAAAATTTATTTTTTATTTTCACGGCTCTGCGTTATAAACTTCTGTGAAGCACTTGGGGGTTGAAAGTGCTCAACACATATCTAGATAAGTTCCTTGGGGGGTCTAGTTTCCAAAATGGGGTCACTTGTAGGGGGTTTCTACTGTTTAGGCACATCAGGGGCTCTGCAAATGCAACGTGACGCCCGCAAACCATTCCATCAAAGTCTGCATTTCAAAACATCACTACTTCCCTTCCGAGCCCTGACGTGCGCCCAAACACTGGTTTAACCCCACATATGGGTATCGGCGTACTCATGACAAACTGGGCAACAAATACTGGGGTCCAATTTCTCCTGTTACCCTTGTGAAAATAAAAAAATTGCTTGCTAAAACATCTTTTTTGAGGAAAGAAAAATTATTTTTTATTTTCACGGCTCTGCGTTGTAAACTTCTGTGAAGCACTTGGGGGTTCAAAGTGCTCACCACATATCTAGATAAGTTCCTTGGGGGTCTAGTTTCCAAAATGTTTAGGCACATCAGGGGCTCTGCAAACGCAATGTGACTTCCGCAGACCATTCCATCAAAGTTTGCATTTCAAAAGTCACTACTTCCCTTCTGAGCCCCGACGTGTGCCTATACAGTGGTTCCTCCCCACATATAGGGCATCAGCATACTCAGGACAAACTGGACAACAACTTTTGGGGTTCAATTTCTCCTGTTACTCTTGTGAAAATAAAAAATTGCAGGCTGAAAAATAATTTTTGAGGAAAGAAAAATGATTTTTTATTTTCACGGCTCTGCGTTATAAACTTCTATGAAGCACTTGGGGGGTTTAAAGTGGTCACCGCACATCTAGATTAGTTCCATGGGAGGTCTAGTTTCCAAAATGGGGTCACTTGGGGGGGGAGGGGGGAAGCTCCAATGTTTAGGCACACAGGGCCTCTCCAAACGTGACATGGTGTCCGCTAACGATTGCAGCTAATTTTTCATTCAAAAAGTCAAATGGCACTCCTTTCCTTCCGAGCCCTGCCGCCTGCCCAAACAGTGGTTTACCCCCACATGTGAGGTATCGGTGTACTCAGGAAAAATTGCCCAATAAATTTTAGGATCCATTTTATCCTGTTGCCCATGTGAAAATGAAAACATTGAGGCTAAAATAATTTTTTTGTGAAAAAAAAGTACTTTTTCATTTTTACAGATCAATTTGTGAAGCACCTGGGGGTTCAAAGTGCTCACTATGCATCTAGATAAGCTCCTTGTGGGGTCTAGTTTCCAAAATGGGGTCACTTGTGGGGATGCTCCAATATTTAGGCACACAGGGGCTCTCCAAACGCGACATGGTGTCCGCTAAAGATTGGAGCCAATTTTTCATTGAATAAGTCAAATGGCGCTCCTTCCCTTCAGAGCCCTGTCGTGCGCCCAGACAGTGGTTCCCCCTCACATATGAGGTATCGGCGTACTCATGACAAATTGTACAATAACTTTTGTGGTCCAGTTTCTCCTTTTACCCTTGGGAAAATAAAAAAAATTGTTGCTAAAACATCATTTTTGTGACTAAAAAATTAAATGCTCATTTTTTCCTTCCATGTTGCTTCTGCTGCTGTGAAGTACCTGAAGGGTTAATAAACTTCTTGAATGTGATTTTGAGTACCTTGAGGGGTGCAGTTTTTAGAATGGTGTCACTTTTGGGTATTTTCAGCCATATAGACCCCTCAAACTGACTTCAAATGTGAGGTGGTCCCTAAAAAAAAATGGTTTTGTAAATTTCATTGTAAAAATGAGAAATCGCTGGTCAAATTTGAACCCTTATAACTTCTTAGCAAAAAAAATGTTGTTTCCAAAATTTTGCTGATGTAAAGTAGACATGTGGGAAATGTTATTTATTAACTATTTTGTGTCACATACCTCTCTGGTTTAACCGAATAAAAATTCAAAATTTGAAAATTGCGAAATTTTCAAAATTTTAGCCAAATTTCCATTTTTTTCACAAATAAACGCAAAAATTATTGACCTATATTTACCACTAGCATGAAGCCCAATATGTCACAAAAAAACAATCTCAGAACCGTTAGGATCCGTTGAAGCGTTCCTGAGTTATTACCTCATAAAGGGACACTGGTCAGAATTACAAAAAAATGGACAGGTCATTAAGGTCAAAATAGGCTGGGTCATGAAGGGGTTAAATAGTTATTAAAAATATTAGGTTACACTTACATAATTACTCACTTTATATATGGAGATTCCTAATGCTCCTACTAGGAACCTACCTTATACACTATAGGCCTACAGATATTTTGGTCCACTACTCATATCTATCATAATCATGTTTTAATTTTCTTAATTGTCCTGATATGTAGTAGTAGTAGTAGTAGTAGTAGTAGTAGTAATAATTAATAATGTTATTTATATAGCGCCAACATATTCCGCAGCGCTTTACAAATTATAGGTGATTTGTACACACATTCTATCACATTGTTTTAGCTTTACTTCTGTATGACTATTACTAATAATTAAATAAAGAAATATTTATTCTACTATACATTTTGTCTGGATTTCCATGGTTACTCTATAGTTTTGGTGGTGGGAATGTTTCAGGGCCGGCACTTAGCACACACCCCTCTCACGACTTCTAAACCAGGTGTGTATACAAATCGGTGCAACCATCTACAAGTCTTTACAGGTCCAAAATGTAAACCCTGCATATGAGCCTCTCGGGCAATGTCTGGAGCCATTGAGGCTGGGACACCACCTTCCAACGGTACCCCAGCTCTGCCGCTACATAGATCCAGCGATATAGTACCCCTTTCGTTATGGCCAATCGATCCCACTGCCATAGCAGTTTTTGCCCCTCTGTGCCCAACCGAGCTCTCATCCTTCTGTCGGGCCAGGACTTTAGACTCAGCCACGTCTTTACTCGTGACAGCTCCTAGTCTGCATCGTGTAAATCGACGCACTCCTGACAAGTTTTTCCCAACAGCGTGGCGACCCATGTCACCACAGCACCTGAGCGTGCCACATGCACGAACACAGGTAATCGGCATTGGAGTTCTCTTTACCAGAACGGAACTGAATCCGGTAATAAAACTTGGATATCCGCGCTATGCACCTCTGCTTTAGGGCTCCCAGCCTGGCATTCTCCAGGTGTGCTAGTGGGTTATTGTCAGTCATCCTAAAAATCTCCGATCCAGCCAAGTACTCTGCAAATTTCTCAGGCATAGCCCACACCAAGGCCAACATCTCCAACTAAAACGAACTATAATTATCTGGGTTTCGCTTGGTGTCTCGTAGAGACCGACTGGCATATGCAATAACCCTTTCACGCCCCTCCTGCTCTTGGGCTAACACAGCTCCCAGGCCATGTAGGCTCCCATCAGTGTACAGAATGAAAGGTCAGTAAAAACATGCATACGCAAACAAAGGTGCCCGCACAAAGGCATCCCGGATCTGATCGAATGCCTGTTGTTGTCGATCAGTCCATTGGATGGGTTGGTTCTTTGGCCCTTGCGCCATCCCTTTCAACAGCTCATTCAGTGGTTCAACCACTTTAACAAAGTCTTTAAACAAATTGGCGATAGTACCCAGCTAGACCGAGAAATGCCTATACTTCTCTCCGGGTCTTGGGTCTGGGCCACCCTTGAATGGGCTTAATTTTACTCCGTGCCAGATGCACACCCTCAGCCGACACTACATGACTCAGATTCTCGATTTGCATCCAGAACAGTTGACGTTTTTTTGGCTTGATCTTAAGTCCATTGTCTCAGTCGGTGCAACACTTGCCGGAGCTATTTCAGGTGATCATCGAATGAATTTCTGAATACGATTGCATCATCCAGATAGATCAACACAGATTCGAAGTTGTAATCACCCAAGCAATACTCCATCAACCGCTGAAATGTTCCTGGTGCATTGCTCAGTCCGAAGGGCTTTCTGTTAAACTCGAACAGACCCATCGGCAAGATGAATGCTGTCATATGCCGATCTCGAGCCGCCACGGGCACTAGCCATTGGCTAAGTCAAGCGTAGAGAAGTACTTCGCCTTCCCTAGTGCGGACAAGGATTCCTCGATTCTTGGTAACTGATAAGTCACATACAGTATGTGCATTCAGCTTGCGGTAAACAACTTAAAACCGTATGGACCCATCCTTCTTCCGTACCAAATGACAGGCACGGCCCAAGGACTTTGACTCTGGCAGATCACCCCATTGTCTAGCATTTGCGCTATCATTCCCTTAACCTCTTGATAGAGGTTTGGTGGGATCTGATGATATCTCTCTCGAATTGGAGGGGTATCTCCTGTGGGTAGTTCGTGTTCCACTGCCATTGTGCAAACAAAATCTTCATCATCCCTGGAGAAAGCAGCCTGATATTCCCACAGTGTATCCTCCAGCCTGCGCGACTGCTCGGATGTTAACTGGGACTCATCCACCCACATAATATCCATGATCTTACTGCCATTCCACGCAGGTGCGGGGAACTCATCGGTGGTCGTCTGCATTGACAGGGTCCAGGCGGTCCTGCTCTCTGCTCTGTGTAAACTGACTTTTGGGAATGATTCTCTCACCGCACACACATACACAACCAGCTTGGTGCCCGCTGCCAGTCACCTCATGATCTTGCAGATTCAAGCACCTTATTGGTACACTTCCATCTCGTACAACGGCCACCATTCGGGCTACCATTGGACTATCCATGTCTTCTGATCGACTGGTCAGTTCCAGAATTACCTCCACACCATTCAGTTTTGTGTGTACCTAGCGGCATCAATACAAGCTTGTTTTGACCTGGACTGATCACAACAGCAAACCTGCGTGGGACATACACCGCTCCCACTGCTCTTCCGACTGCTGAAATCTTCTGAATGCCGCACGAACCGACCACCTGCTGCAGGGCTCTCTGGGTGACTTTGTGGGGCTTCGCCCACTTCCAATAACACGGACCATCACGTTCAAACAGAAGAGAATCTAGCTCTCCTACGATGCTCATTCCCAGAACAACCGGAAGGTTTGGTCTCGCCTGTGTCTTCATAAGCACCCGCTCCCTTGGTTCCCAACTCCTGACCACACAGCTGTAACTTCATCCACACAATGTCCGCTACTAGGATTTCCTCATTATTAGCGGCCTTCAGTTTTAATAGATGTCCCGATTCCGGTTTGACAGTCCCTTTTGAAGTGCGCCTCAAAAAATTTAATTGGCATCGTTGTCACCTCCGACCCGGTATCCTCCAGACACTTCACCTTCGTGCCTGCAAACTGCAGCTCCAAAGTGGGGCTGTCCTCAATCTGATCCTGATGTTGGGCACTGATTTTTGTACCTGCCCCGCCATATGCCCAACTATAGCAAGGGCCTCTTTTACTGACGGCGCGGCTTCAGCTTCCAGCTTCCTCTGGCAGTCTCGCTGCAAATTACCAAATTCCCGGCATCACCAGCATTGCATCGGTCTTCTTGCCTGACCTCTGGTTGGCCCAGGTCTTAAAGCAGTCAACATTTCCCTTGAGGTATAGGGTTATCGCCCATACAACAGAATAGAGAGGTTAGGCATCGCCGGGTATATTGGAGGCGTTTCCCGAACCTGCATCTGCTGCATCTGCTCCTCCAGGCTTTTCACGGTTTTCTGTAAAGCCGCCAGCTGTATCTGGATGGGATCTGGCACCAGCCCTTGTGCATCAGCCACCTGCAGTTTACTCCACTGCAGAGCGAGCTTTACTTCTAAGGTCTGTGATACTGCTTCTTCCTGTATTTCAACATATGTAATACCAGGAATACTTTGTGCTTTCAATAACAAATCACTCCTTCGTGTCTCACTTTGGATCCCCTCAATGAACTGATCCCGAAGAATGCTGTCAACCTCGGCGTCTGTACCCACAGTCACAGGTGACTTCTTTTTAACCTCCTGATGCAGCTCCTCCAATGCTATTGCATACGGAATCAGACTTTCTCCATCACTCTGGGTCCGAGTGAAAAACTGTACTCGGTTGCCCTGCTGCCGCCACGTGATCAAATGCCGATATGCCGGTCACTGCTCGAGAATTGAATACAGTGCTGCTATGAATGACTCAGAGCATGATATGATATTAAACCAACTTTTCTTTATAACTTGTGCAAAGAATGACAGGATTTTCTTTCCCAACACAATATGGGCCACAACAGCCACAACTCACACAATACAAATTATGCAGCCTGAGACCCCAAGAGCCAGCTTCACAGACAGGAATCAGGCTACCCCAAGACTATACCACTCCCACCCTTCTCTGTAATGGGCCTACACGGGTTTATACTGTGCCTGTGACACGTGGTCCTCTCAGGAATACAATCTTCCTCCCGCCTAATTTACAATAAATCACGGGTACACGGGTATCACCGTATAAACGCAATGTATACGCAGTGCACTGTCTTATCCTTGAGCGTACTCCTTCACAAAATATGCTTCAACAGTAAATAACAGAATTTTTTGTTCAGACATCCAGCAGCGTATTAAATAGCTTTTTGAGCCACCAAATCTTCTAATGCAGATCCAGATAAAGTTCACAAATACATTTCAGGAATATCCCACAGCCAGAATCTTGAAGCACAGGGATCCACACAGTCTCTATTAGTTTGTATCCAATTCTTAATACAAGAGTGTCCTTAAATAGATAGCTAGGGATAGCTAGATAGGAATCTAACTGCACAGTCAGTGACCGGTCACACTTCTCTGTTTACTCACAGAAGTAGATTTCTTAAAATCACATGGTCCCCAAACAGGAATGCCTCAAGCTCTTGATTCCTCTCTCTAAAGGTACCTTCACACATAACGATATCGTTAAGGATATCGTTGCAACGTCACGCTTTTTGTGACGTAGCAACGATCCCGCTAACGATCTCGTTATGTGTGACAGCGACCAACGATCAGGCCCCTGCTGGGAGATCGTTGGTCGCTGGGTAATGATCAGGACCTTTTTTTGGTCGCTTATCACCCGCTGTCATCGCTGGATCGGCGTGTGTGACGCCGATCCAGCGATGTGTTCACTTGTAACCAGGGTAAATATCGGGTTACTAAGCGCAGGGCCACGCTTAGTAACCCGATATTTACCCTGGTTACCATTGTAAAAGTAAAAAAAAAAGCAAAAAAAACATTACATACTCACATTCTGATGTCTGTCACGTCCCCCGGCGTCCACAGGGTTAAAACTGCTTTCGGCTAATGCACGCGCTCCGGCCGAGAGCTTCACTGACTGACTGTCAGTGCTGGCCGTAAAGCAGAGCACAGCGGTGACGTCACCGCTGTTACTGCCAGCGCTGACAGTCAGTGAAGGGAAGCTCTCGGCCGGAGCGCGTGCATTAGCAGCGCTCCTGCCGAAAGCAGTTTTAACCCTGTGGACGCCGGGGGACGTGACAGACATCAGAATGTGAGTATGTACTGTTTTTTTTTTTTGTTTGTTTTTTTTTACTTTTACAATGGTAACCAGGGTAAATATCGGGTTACTACGCGCGTCCCTGCACTTAGTAACCCGATGTTTACACTGGTTACCCAGGTGCTGCAGGGGGACTTCGGCATCGTTGAAGACAGTTTCAATGATGCCGAAGTCATTCCCCTGATCGTTGGTCGCTGGAGAGAGCTGTCTGTGTGACAGCTCCCCAGCGACCACACAACTACTTACCAACGATCACGGCCAGGTCGTATCGCTGGTCGTGATCGTTGGTAAATCGTTTAGTGTAACGGTACCTTAAGGCTTCTTTCACACTTCTGTCGGTACGGGGCCGTCACAAAGCGACGGCGCAACGTACCAACAGACAGTGGTGATTTTCTGCTTAACGTGGGCAGCGGACGCAGTGTTTCAACGCGTCCGCTGCCCATAGTAAACTCCCAGGGAGGAGGGGGTGGAGTTACGGCCGGGCATACGCAGTGTAAAATGCAGGACACGACGTACGAAAAAACGTTCCCTTGAATGTTTTTTCACTGCGACGGACCTCCAAATACCGATGCATCCAGTGCACGACGGACACGACGTGTGGCCATACGTCGCAATCCGTTGGTAATTCAAGTCTATGGGAAAAAAACGCATCCTGCGTGCACATTTGCAGGATGCGTTTTTTTCCCAAAATGACGCATTGTGACGGATCTAAAAAGAAGGAAGTGTGAAAGTAGCCTTAATCACCGCGCTGCTTCTCCTCAAACGCCCGGAAACTTTCTAGGTAACTGTCCTGTTTCCAGAGTCGTCTTGTCCGTAACTCAAGGGTGACCTCAGAAAGTTACTGCATAGAACAGAAAACATCAGGATTAACCCCTTAATGACCGCCGATACACCTTTTAACGGTGGTAGTTAAGGGTACTTAAATCACAGCTCCATTAACTGCGCTGTGGAAAAAGTGTATAGTGCCCCCCAGTGTCTGATTTTCTCTGGGGTCTCAGTTGCCGGGGGTAGCCGAGACCCCAGAGAACATGATTTGGGTCGGTTTTTACCAACCTCTGGGTTGTGATCGACGGTAATTAACTGTTTACCAGCGACCGCAAAAAAAAGCGTGATTTGCCATTTAATTTCTCTGTCCTCCGATGTCAGGGCTGTATTTGCCACTAGGCACTCGAGGGCACGTGCCTAGGGCGGGGACGATGCGGGGGGCGGCACCTGTGAGCAAGGTTTTTTTTTTCTTTTTTTTTTTCACCTCCCGACCACCCCAACCCCCCCCCCCCCCCCCGGCCCAGCCTAGCCTCCTACTCACCCTTCGACCGCCGCCCCCCCGCCCTCCTTGAAGACGATACTCACCCTGCTCCAGCGATGCCTGGTCTCAACTTCTGTAGCGCGTCCTGAGTGAGCGGTCACGTGGTACCGTTCATTAAGGCTCATGAATATGCGCATATTCATGAGCCTTAATGAGCGGTATCACGTGACCGCTCACGCAGGAACAGGGTGCTGCGCCTGTGCGCCAGGAGTCGGGACAGAGCCGGAGGGATGTCGGCGCGCTCGCTCGGTGTGAGACAGCTGACAGGTGAGTATGAGGGACAGAGGACAGGGGGATGAAGGAGGACGGTAAGCCGCCCGCGCCATGCAAGATGGGAGGAGCGGGGAGCAGAGGGGGGTGGTGGAGTGATGAGCCATGCATAGGGGGGGGTGGAGTGATGAGCCATGCATAGGGGGGGTGGAGTGATGAGCCATGCATACGGGGGGGTGGAGTGATGAGCCATGCATACGGGGGGGTGGAGTGATGAGCCATGCATACGGGAGGGGGGGTGGAGAGATGAGCCATGCATATGGGGGGCTGGGGGGTGGAGAGATGAGCCATGCATAGGGGGGAATATGAGTCATGCATACAAGAGGTGGGGGAATTATGAGCCATGCATACAGGAGGTGGGGGGAATTATAAGCCATGCATAGGGGGATATGAGCCATGCATATGGGATGGGAGGAAGATGAGCCATGCATACAAGATGGGAGGGGGGCATTATACACTATTGAGCATCATGTGGGGTCATTATACAGTATGGAGCATCATGTGTGGCCATTATACAGTATGGAGCACTGTGTGGCCATTATACAGTATGGAGCATCATGTGTGGCCATTATAAAGTATGGAGCATCATGTGTGGCCATTATACAGTATGGAGCATCATGTGTGGCCATTATACAGTATGGAGCATCATGTGTGGTCATTATACAGTATGGAGCACCGTGTGGTCATTATACAATATGGAGCATCATGTGCGGCCATTATACAGTATGGAGCATCATGTGTGACCATTATACAGTATGGAGCATCATGTGTGGCCATTATACAGTATGGAGCACTGTGTGGCCATTATACAGTATTGAGCATCATGTGTGGTCATTATACAGTATGGAGCACTGTGTGACCATTATACAGTATGGAGCATCATGTGTGGCCATTATAAAGTATGGAGCATCGTGTGGCCATTATACAGTATTGAGCATCATGTGTGGCAATTATACAGTATTGAGCATCATGTGTGGCCATTATACAGTATGGAGCATCATGTGTGGCCATTGTACAGTATTGAGCATCATGTGGGGTCATTATACAGTATGGAGCATTGTGTGGCCATATTTTTTTTTGGTTATAATTATTGTATATGAAACGGTGTGATCAGCAGTGCTAAATGGGTGTTGTGGTGGAATATGTGTATATATATTATATATATCTATATGTGTGTAGTGACCTCTGACATCTGTCTAGTGATAATGTAGCATCTGTCCTGAAGGCCAGTGGCACCTAGGTGTTAATATGTACTTCCTTGGGAAGAGTAGGAATTCTGTCTCCAGATCTCACCAAGGGGTCTAGCTAGAGCCAAGAACAAAGGAACACTTGGCACCTCTGAGGTCTTGGAGGGGAGATGTTAAATGCTGCTTGAGGGAAGGTATCCCTGGGAACCATTTCACACATGTCTCCAGAGGAAAATAATATATATTCATTAGTAGCGCGGCCGTGGCCCAATCAAACAGGCAGCAGTTATGATATTGGCCTGAGGGGCCGGTCTAGAAACCTGACCTCAGACCAAAGTTATAAATTTAGGCTGCAGACACAGAATGGTGTTCACATGATGAGGGCAGCCTGAAAAGCTGATGTGTTCCACAACTACATTCACCCCCCCTCAGGGAGCAGAAAGCAGACTACAAGTTAGATGATTTCTGTAAGTTTCCTCCTCTTTATTTTATACTGTTTTGCATAAGTTGTATGTCTTTTTATTATCATATTTTTATACCTTGTTCTTGTAAGCATTGAACCTTTTTCTATTAAAGTATAAACTTTAATAAGTTGAACCTTGAATGTTCTACAGAATCCATAGCCTAGAGGTGTGTGAGCCTTATGAGTGATAAACATATTTTGATTAGTTATTTCTGGGACTCATCGCCCGTGTATTCGATGAGTGGTGGCAGCGTGTATGAGCGGGTGTGTGGCCTGGGTCGGTGTGTGATTTATGATCCCATTACAGCATAGGACAGAGGATGAATGCTGGATGGAGAGTGGGGAGATAGATTAACCCTTGCAGGCACAACCCAAAGTCACGTGTGAGAGCAGGCACGTGACGAATAAGGCTACGTTCACATTAGCGTTCCGCTAATGTGCGTCGCTGTTGCGTCGGCGACGCAGCGGCGACGCGCCCCTATGTTTAACATGGGGGACGCGTGCGTTTTTTTTGTTGCGTTTTCCGACACGTGCGTCGTTTCCGACGCTAGCGTCGGACGCAAGAAAATGCAACAAGTTGCATTTTTCGTGCGTCCGATTTTCGTCAAAAAACGACGCACGCGTCGCAAAACGCAGCGTTTTTGCGTGCGTTTTTTTGTGCGTCGTGCGTTGCGTCGCCGACGCAGCGGCGCACAACGCTAATGTGAACGTAGCCTGAGTGACACCACGGAGCAGCGAGCCGTGACAATTGGTGTGGTTGGGACTTGGATATGGGTGTGACTAGTTGTGAAATGGGTGTGGTCAGAGGTGTGGCCTAAAATTTGCCGCGGCGCCACATCCTTTATACCACTTTCCCTTCAAGAGTTGGGAGGTATGGTACCACAGTACCTCCCGGTGCTCCTGGGCCTTCGTGATTTCCCCCCCATGGGCGCCACCATCTTCTTGCGGTAAGAAAATGGAGGGCGCATTCGCCCGCCTGCCCGCCAGCACCCAGCAGATCTTGGGGTCTTGGCTGCTGGGGGTAGCCAAGACCCCAAAGAATATGATCTGGGTTGGTTTTTACCAACCCCTGTTTTGCGATCGCCGGTATTGTTTACCGGTGAACGCAAAAAAAAAAATGTACGATGTGCCATTCAATGTCTCTGTCCTCTGATGTGATCGCACATCAGAGCACAGAGAAATAGGGTCCCCGATCCCCCCGATAGTTACCAGTGTTTCCTGGTGTCCCTGGGTCCTCCTGCTTCCCTCACGGCCGCTGGCGTCTTCCTTCGGTAAGAAAATGGCGGGAGCATGTGCTGTGCGCCCGCTGTGATCTGCCGGCCAGCAGCTAGAGGAAGATTTTTCCTCTGGTTTCATTTTGGTCACTGTGATAGACCCTATCACAGTGATCAAAATAAAAAATAGTAAATAAGCCCCCCCTTTATCACCCCCTTAGTTAGGAAAAAATAATAAAATAAGAAAAATTATTTCGATTTTCCAATTAGGGTTACAGTTGGGCTAAAGTGAGTTGGGCTAAAGTTAGGGCTAGGGTTGGAGCTAAAGTTAGGGTTGGGGCTAAAGTTAGGGTTAGGGTTGGCATTAGGGTTAGGTTTGGGATTAGGGTTAGGGATGTATTGGGATTAGGGTTATGGTTAGGGTTGAGATCAGGGTTAGGGGTGTGCTGGGGTAGGGTTGGAGTTAGATTTGGGGGGTTTCCACTGTTTAGGCACATCAGGGGCTCTCCAAACGCGACATGGCGTCCGATCTCAATTCCAGCCAATTCTTCATTGAAAAAAATCTAACGGAACGGAACTCCTTCTATTCCAAGCTCTACCGTGCACCCAAACAGTGGTTTACCCCCACATATGGGGTATTGGCGTACTCAGGACAAATTGCACAACAATGTTTGGGGTCTAATTTTTCCAGTTACCCTTGTGAAAAAAAGAATTTGTGGGTGAAAAGATCATTTTTATGGAAAAAATAAGATTTTTTATTTTCACGGCTCTACGTTATAAACTTCTGTCAAGCACTTGGGGGTTCAAAGTGCTCACTACACATCTAGATAAGTTCCATAAGGGGTCTAGTTTCCAAAATAGTGTCACTTGTGGGGGGTTTCCACTGTTTAGGCACATCAGGGGCTCTCCAAACCCGACATGGCGTCCAATCTCAATTCCGGCCAATTCTGCATTGAAAAAGTCAAACGGCACTCCTCTTCCAAGCTCTGCCGTGCGCGCAAACAGTGGTTTACCCCCACATATGGGGTATCGGCGTATTCAGGAGAAATTTCACAACAAAATTTTGTGGTTCATTTTCTCTTTTTACAATGAAAAATAAAAAAAATTGGTTCTGAAGTAAAATGTTTGTAAAAACATTAAATGTTAATTTTTTCCTTTCACATTGTTTCAGTTCCTGTGAAGCACGTAAAGGGTTAATAAACTTCAATGTGGTTTTGAGCACCTTGAGGGGTGTAGTTTTTAGAATGGTGTCACTTTTGGGTATTTTCTGTCATGTACACCCCTCAAAGTGACTTTAACCCCTTAGTGACAGAGCCAATTTGGTACTTAATGACCAGGCCAATTTTTGCAATTCTGACCACTGTCACTTTATGAGGTTATAACTCTGGAACGCTTCAACGGATCCCGCTGATTCTGAGATTGTTTTTTCGTGACATATTGTACTTCATGTTAGTGGTAACATTTGTTCGATATTACTTGCGATTATTTATGAAAAAAACGGAAATATGGCGAAAATTTTAAAATTTTGCAATTTTCAAACTTTGTGTTTTTATGCCCTTAAATCAGAGAGATATGTCACGACAAATAGTTAATAAATAACATTTCCCACATGTCTACTTTACATCAGCACAATTTTGGAAACAAATTTTTTTTTTGTTAGGGAGTTATAAGGGTTAAAAGTTGACCAGCAATTTCTCATTTTTACAACACCATTTTTTTTTAGGGACCACATCACATTTGAAGTCATTTTGAGGGGTCTATATGATAGAAAATAATGAAGTGTGACACCATTCTAAAAACTACACCCCTCAAGGTTCTCAAAACCACATTCAAGAAGTTTATTAACCCTTTACGTGCTTCACAGGAACTGAAACAATGTGGAAGGAAAAAATGAACATTTAACTTTTTTTAAACATCTTAATTCAGAACCATTTTTTTTATTTTCACAAGTGTAAAAACAGAAATGTAACCATAAATTTTGTTATGCAATTTCTCCTGAATACGCCAATACCCCATATGTGGGGGTAAACCACTTTTTGGGCGCACCGCAGAACTTAGAAGTGAAGGAGCGCCGTTTGACTTTTTCAATGCAGAATTGGCCGGAATTGAGATCGGACGCCATGTCACGTTTAGAGAGCCTCTGATGTGCCTAAACAGTGGAAACCCCCCACAAGTGACCCCATTTTGGAAACTAGACCCCTTAAGGAACTTATCTAGATGTGTGGCGAGCACTTTGAACCCCCACGTGCTTCACAGAAGTTTATAACGTAGAGCTGTGAAAAAAAAAATTGCATTTTTTCTACAAAAATGATCTTTTTGCCCACAAATTTTTATTTTCACAAGGGTAACAGGAGAAATTGGACCCCAAAAGTTGTTGTCCAATTTGTCCTGAGTATGCTGGTACCCCATATGTGGGGGTAACCCACTGTTTGGGCGCACGGCAGAGCTCAGAAGGGAGGGAGCACCATTTGACTTTTTGAGCGCAAAATTGGCTGTCGTGTTTGGAGACCCCCTGATGTACCTAAACAGTGGAAACCCCCCAATTCTAGCTCCAACCCTAACCCCAACACACCCCTAACCCTAATCCCAGCCTGATCCATAATCCTAATCACTAACCCTAACCATAATCACAACCCTTACCCCAAAACAACCCTAATGTCAACCCTAACCATAACCCTAATCAAAACCCTAAATCCAACACACCCCTAATCCTAATCTCAACCCTAACCTCAAACCTAACCCTAATCCCAATACACCCCTAATCACAACCCTAACCTTAACCCTAATCCCAAACCTAACCCTAATCCCAAGCATAACCCTAATGCCAACCCTAACCCTAATACCAACCCTAATCCAAACCCTAACCCTAATCCCAGCTCTAACCCTAACTTTAGCCCCAACCCTTGCCCTAACTTTAGCCCCAACCCTACCCCTACCCCTAACCCTACCCCTAACCCTACCCCTAACCCTACCCCTACCCCTAACCCTACCCCTAATTTTAGCCCCAACTGCTGTTCTCCTGCCGGCCGGCAGATGGAGACAGATGGCGGGCACACTGCGCATGCGCCCGCCATTTTCTTCGGCCGGCGGCCAGGAGGAGCAGCAAGAGGATCCAGGGACACAGGTGAGTATTGTAGGGTCCCCGAATCCCCCTATTTCTCTGTCCTCTGATGTGCGATCACATCAGAGGACAGAGAATTACACTTTACTTTTTTTTTTTTTTGCGGTCGCCGGTAAACAGTTAATTACCGGCGATCGCAAAACAGGGGTCGGTAAAACCGACCCCGATCATGCTCTTTGGGGTCTCGGCTACCCCCGGCAGCCGAGACCCCAAAGATTCTCGCGGGGCCGGCCGGCGGGCGCACTGCGCATGCTCCCGCCATTTTGAAGATGGCAGCGCCCACCGGGAGACACGAGGAGCATCGGGGGAGATAGGTGAGTATTGGGGGGCCACCTGGGACCCCTTTTCTCTGTCCTCCGATGTGCGATCACATCGGAGGACAGAGAAATTGAAAAGAGATAGCGTTTTTTTTGTTTTTTTTTTTGCGATCGCCGGTAAACTGTTAATTACCGGTGATCGCAAATGTGGGGTGGGTTAAAAACCCCCCGAATCATGTTCTCTGGGGTCTCGGCTACCCCCGGCAGCCGAGACCCCGGAGAAAATCTGCTTCTGGGGGGCGCTATTCACTTTTTCCACAGCGCCGTTAATTAACGGAGCTGTGGTTTAAGTACCCTTAGCGGCCGCCGTTAAAAGGCGTATCAGCGGTCGCTAAGGAGTTAAATGTGAGATGGTCCCTAAAACAAAACAAAAAAAGTGGGAATGTTATTTATTATGGTAAATATTTTGTGGGACATAGCTCTCTGTTTTAAGGGCATAAAAATTCAAAGTTTGAAAATTGCAGAATTTTAATTTTTTTTTTTGCCATATTTCCATTTTTTTCATAAATAAACACAAGTAATATTGAAGAAATGTTACTACTGACATGAAGTACTATATGTCAAGAAAAAACAATCTCAGAATCAGCGGGTTCTGTTAAAGCGTTCCAGAGTTACCTCATAAAGTGACAGTGGTCAGTATTGTAAAAATTGTCTTGGTCTTCAAGTACCAAGTTGGCTATCACTAAGGGGTTAAATTACTGCATCATCACTGTTTATGATAGAAAAACATCACCACACTACACGAGCGTGCTCGGGAAAACCCGAGCAACGAGTATACTCGCTCATCACTAATCTTTAACATTTGGTACGCAGGCCATGCGGATGTATCCCCATGTGTCGTTTTGAAGCTGCGCCAACTGTGACAAAATGCAAGATGTTGCGTTTAACGCAGCGTCACAAGTGACACCATTTTGGAAGCTAGACCCATTAAGGAACCCCCAAGTGCTTCACAGAAGTTTATAACGTAGAGCAGTCAAAATAAAAAAACTTTTTTTTTTCCTCAAAAATGTTTTTTTACGCCGCAATTTTTTATTCAAATTTGTTTAATTTGTCCTGAGTATGCTGATGCCCGATATGTGGGGGTTAACCACTGTTTGGGCGCACGGCAGAGCTCAGAAGGGAGGGAGCACCATTTGACTTTTTGATAGTAAAAAGTTGGTCACACTTGTCAAACACTATGTTTGACAAGTGTGACCAACCTGTCTATCAGTTTTCCAAGCGATGCTACAGATCGACCTGTAGCATCGCTTGGAAAACACTAGCATTCTGCAAGCTAATTATGCTTGTAAAACACTAGTGTTTAGCGGGAAAACGCATGCCAATTCCGCTTGCATTTTTCCCGCGGCAGGGAGTTCCGGAATTGCCGCAGAAATTTCCGGGGCAATTCCGGACATGTGGACATAGCCTAATGGTTACCAGTGTGATGTGATGTGTAATGGCCGCTCATTCCTTCCTGATCTCACTGCAGAGCTGTGATTATAACTGACGCATCCTGTCAACTTTAGTGCCTCAGTGCTACTCTCGTGTTGTAAAGCAAAAGCTACCACTTATAGCAGTATCGGAGAGGGCGTTGGTACACAGCAGTGGTACTACCATGCTGCTGGTTTAAGCTAACTTTCTAAAATAGTCAGGTGCAAGACAATTAGACAAAGACATTTTTGTATAAACTTGTTTGAAAAAATGTTAAACTAGTAAATAAATTCTGGAGCGGGACAGAAGCACAGACAAACTAAGGCACTACCGTCTGGTAAAGCATAAGTGAAATTAATTAAGAAAAAGTGTGGAAAGCCATTGCTGTTGCTCTGTGGTTGGAGGAGGGTTCTTCCAGATGTATGATGGCAAAAATGAAAACTGGCACTTTAAGGCAGGCTGCGCTGCAAGATGAAGAGCTTTATGATTCCAAATAGTTTTTTTTATTAATAAACATGTTTGTGGACTGGGCTGGTGCCTTGCTCGAGATATAAAACAAGTGTACAGGGTACAACAACTGGAGGCTTTAAATAGGGTGAAATGGTTCCAAAAAGCATAAATAATGACCCTAAAGGGAAGGAGGAGGAAGTTCAGGGAAAAATGAAGTGTTGACACAGAGGATGGTTAGGTTAATACAGTGAAAAATAAAAAAAATAAAAAGTTTGGGAAAGGCAGCAGGGAGGAAAGTTAAAACATGATCAAGCAGATTGATATATAGAAAGGTGTGACTGAAAGATGTGAATACAAATAGAGAACAAGACCAGCACATCTAAGCTAGTGTGAACAGGCGGCAACCAAAAAAACACATAAGTTGAAAAACGATAAAGGTTGCACCATTATTTACCAAGAATGATTGCTCTAGAACGTTGAAAATGTATTACTGTCATAGAAAAAGGCTCTATATAATGTACACATGAAATATTTTTCTGCAAAAATTGCTATGACAAAAGGAAGGTACTTTGCGCATAAATTGACCAATGTATGTGAGCCCAATTGCCATGTCAAGGCGCCCTTCGTAATTGGGTCCCTGTCCTGTTTTGTCACCTCTCCTCGGCAAAAAAGCCTACTTTGTCCGTTGTCTCCAGCCGCCGGATCAACAATTTTCGATGGATCCAGTGAACGACGGATGAAACGTGAGGCCATCCGTTGCTAATACAAGTCTATGAGAAAAAAAAAAACAGATTCGGCGGCATCAGTTGCCGGATCCATTTTTTTCAAAATTCGACGGATTGTGACTGACAGCAAAAAAACTGATGTGTTTAAGGGGCTTTATACATATAATTATGTCACTGGGACTATGTATTTGTATATAAATCTTGCATTCTGTATATAACTACAATTACACAAGGTATCATCTCCTTATTTATTTGATCACACCTTCTGTACTTGGTTTATTACTATATACATCAATCTGGATTGATATTATTCTGGTTGACAGGTGTCACGCACGTGCACAGACTGGTTGGCGCGGGCATACGGGGGTGTGGCCCCACTGGACCACAGACCAAACTTCCCTGGAAGGGGCGTAACTAAGTAGCTTCCTAGGTGTTCGCTGGAGCCTCTGATGGTGAGGTCAGACTTGTGCAATAGGCACCTACCAGGTGCCACTCCAGGGTAATGTCTGGCTGTGGCTGCTGATCCCACTAAAGAACGGAGCGGGCACGGCTGGCACTCTGGCTGACAGGCGGGCACGGCTGGGACACAGGCAGGCAGATGGGTACAACAGACACTGGCGGGCAGGCGGACACGACTGGCTCTCTGGTAGGCAGGCAGGTACGGCTGGAACATAGGAAGAACCGGTAGGGACCGGTCTGCAGGCAGGTATGAGAAACAGGTTGGAACCTGTTCAGACAGGAGGACTAAGTAACAAGTAGAGAAAGACCGCAAGAGCGGATGCAGAGCGAAAGCACAAGAGCTAGAACCAAGAACAGAAACGCAGGAGGCTGAGTACGAGTAGAAGGTGGAACTAAGAGAAGAGAAGGAGAAGGCAGAGCCAAGGGCGGAGCCGCAAGAGGCGGAGCCAAGGGCGGAGACGCTGGAGGCGGAGCCAAGGGCGGAAACGCTGGAGGCGGAGCCAAGGGCGGAGACGCTGGAGGCGGAGCCAAGAGCGGAGACGCTGGAGGCGGAGCCAAGAGCGGAGACGCTGGAGGCGGAGCCAAGAGCGGAGACGCTGGAGGCGGAGCCAAGAGCGGAGATGCTGGAGGCGGAGCCAAGAGCGGAGACGTTGGAGGCGGAGCCAAGAGCAGAGACAAAGCCAAGTGCAGAAACACAGGAGGCGGAGCCAGATAGAACCGCAAAGAGCGGAGCCACAGAGCAAAGCCAGAGAGTGCGAAGCAAGGTCTGAGTGCAGAGCCGCAAGAGTGCGGAGTGTAAGCAGACTGAGAACACAAGGACAGACAAAGCAGGGAAGGAAGCCACAGACAAGGAGACCGAGAAAAGACAAAGTACAGTCAAGGCAATGGAACAAGACACAGGGACAAAGACACAGGGACCAGGATATTCTGCCTCCTGGAGGGCGGACTACAAGATCAAGGCAATAGCACAGAGAAAAGCCTCCAGAGAGGGAGTAACTCAGAGCAAGGCCAGGCAAACTCAGCAGCTAAACACTAACTGAGCTAACACATTGCACAGGCCCAGACCACAGGGTGGAGCTGCACTATATACAGGAGGCCTCTTGATAATTGGTCAGGAACTGATTAGACAGATGCACCTGATTCCTATAAGAACCAGAGAGTTCAGGCGCCGGCCCCCTTTACACATAGCCATGAGGCATGCAGAGAGCAGAGACACAGAACATGGAGCTGGCATGAAACAGAAACCACATCATGACCTGGAGCAGTGGGTAAGATTGTGTGAGAGATGTGAGGCCATGCCGTGATGCCAGCAGAGTTGTTACAGTACCCCCCCCTTTACGGCCCCTCTTCTTCAAGCCCGCCAGAATAACTTGTAGAAGAAGGATAGGAGCACACATAGTCCAGGCCAACATGACATCTTCAGAGTAGAATAAGGCAGGCGGGTCACCAGGAATCTCATAAAACAAAGTCTCTTGGTGCTCAACAGGGTTAGCTTCCACAATGAGCTGGACCACCTCCTTCAGGTAGACAGGTAACAGGGAATTGAATGCTGCTGTCTTAACATCTTCACCAGCCGGACACATGGAAACTGGAAGCCTTCTCATAGGATTCAACTTTTGCCCGACAGGTAGCAGAGATGTTCTTAGGTATGGAACACAAGAAAAGTCATTAGAGATGAGTGGTTAACAACCGCTCCACCGGGTCAGAGAAAAATTGAGGTGAACAAACTTCTGTTTTGAAATCTTCACCAGCCGGCCACAAGGACGCTGAAGGTATCCACATAGGAACCATCTTCTGCCTGTTATCCAGAAGAAATTGTCCTAACGGCGGGGATGTTCCTAGGAACGGATTACAGGAATAGTCGTGGGAGATGTGTGGAGACATAGTCACCATTTCCCCATCTTCGGTGACGTCAGCACACCTTGACTTGACGACTAACTGTTTACTGGTATAGTCGCTGGAGATGTGTGGAGACATCGTCACCGTTTCCCCATCTTTGGTGATGTCAGCACATCTTGACTCGACGACTAACTGTTTACTGGTATAGTCGCTGGAGATGTGTGGAGACATCGTCACCGTTTCCCCATCTTCAGTGACGTCAGCACACCTTGACTCGACGACTAGCAGACCAGCTGAAGAAGATGACACTGCTGAGAGTCTTTGATGCATGGGAACCAGACACTTCTCAAGAGTGGGTAAGTTCAAATGAAGCACTTTACTGGAACTCTTGACCAGAGCGGGTGGTAGAGTCCTTGGCTCAGAATGACCCATGGGCATAACAGACAGCATACGGAAAACAAACTTCTTCGTGTATAAGGCTCCAACTTGGAGCTGTAGTTGTCCTTGCAGGACTAGACTGCTCTTTAGCATGGCTCGGCCATTATCAGGCAACGCCCACACCGGGTTCTGGAGCTGTAGAACGGAGACCATACACTGACTCCGAATGATAGGCGGCTCAAACACATCAAAGCTCCCAGAAGGCAGAGAAACAGTCATTAACTTTGACAGAGAGGAAGTACTCTCGCCAGGGGCAGCCTCTCCTACTGGCCCAGGGTTTTGGAGTACAGGCTTCACAGGGCAAAGACCATCTGAATGTTCTTTACAACCACAGGGATACCGTATTTCAATCTCAGCACCAGATTCAGGCTGCAGATTTGCCAGACCCCTTTTATTAGACCTCTTGGATCTTGCTCGGGTGGCCGTTTTGGCGGGTTGTGGAACAGATGAGTCTTGAACGGTCATGGACGGAAGTGACGGTTTACCTACAGGTTTCTTTCGTCTGGACCGTCTCTGTGAGCTTGAAGGGGAAGACTTTTCAGGAGATGCAGTACTTGGCTTCTCGAAGGCTTTACAGAAGGCCACCAGGAAGGCCGGCAGATTCGAGATGATGGGGTCCCCTGCTTCCCAAAGGGGGTCGCACCACATCAAAGCATCTCCTCTAAGGTAGGCCATTAAGAAACCTACTTTCAACCAGTCAGTGGGGAATTGGGGAGCATGCCACTTGAAATAACGCAAACACCGCTTCAGGAACACACGACATTGCTTTGGGTCCCCATAGTAGCATGGAGGATCTGCTGGCTTGGATTCGTCATTAGGAGCGCAGGCTTGAAGTCGATCAAACAGCTCATTAGAGATGACAATTGGGGATGGAGCAGTGAAGGACTGGCTTTCAGACTGGGTAAACATTTTCCTCGGAGGCCAATACTGGCAAGAAGAGAGTTCATCTTGCTGCGAGAGCGAAGGCACATGGGATTCAGCGGGGACCATGGCCTGTGCAAACTGTCACGCACGCGCCCAGACTGGTTGGCGCGGGCATACGGGGGTGTGGCCCCACTGGACCATAGACCAAACTTCCCTGGAAGGGGCGTAACTAAGTAGCTTCCTAGGTGTTCGCTGGAGCCTCTGATGGTGAGGTCAGACTTGTGCAATAGGAAGCTACCAGGTGCCACTCCAGGGTAATGTCTGGCTGTGGCTGCTGATCCCACTAAAGAACGGAGCGGGCACGGCTGACACTCTGGCTGACAGGCGGGCACGGCTGGGACACAGGCAGGCAGACGGGTACAGCAGACACTGGCGGGCAGGCGGACACGACTGGCTCTCTGGTAGGCAGGCAGGTACGGCTGGAACATAGGAAGAACCGGTAGGGACCGGTCTGCAGGCAGGTATGAGAAACAGGTTGGAACCTGTTCAGACAGGAGGACTAAGTAACAAGTAGTATATTCTACATTGCCTCCTGCTTGGATGTGGCACTTTGGTGTTTCGTGTTTTTAAGTTGTCTCTGTCTTTATTATATTTATATTTGTTTAATGATCTTGTATTAAAAATTAAGAGAATTTTATTCAGCTCGGGTGTTCCTTTTCCTAATAAAGCATCTTTGGTGTGCTTCTAATACCATGTTAGTCACCGTGGCTGTATGTCTCATGGCTGTTCAACATGCAGGCATTGGCTGTTTGTTAGGCAATCCCTGCATGTGACATGCAGCCACAATGACTAACATTAGTATTAGAAAATGCTCTATTAGCACGCGAGCATGCTCGCTCATCATTATTATTAACACTTTCATCCCGAGTTTACGCCTTCCTGACCAGGTCAAATTTTAAGATTCCGATCAGTGTCATTTTATGTGGTAATCACTCTGGAACGCTTTAACAAATCCCAGTGATTCTGAAAATGTTATTTCATAACACATTGTACTTTGTTACTTTGGTAAATTTAGGTAAAAAAAAATGTGTATTTATTTGTGAAAATATCAGAATTTTGGTGAAAATGTAGCAATTTTTTTTTTTACTTTCAATGTTTACATTCTTAGTCATTCTGTACCAAATAATTTATAAATAACATTTCCCATATGTCTTCTTTACATCTGCATCATTTTTTAAACATAATTTTTTTAGGAAGTTAGAAAAGTTAAAATATGATCAGCAATTTTAAATTTTTTCCAACAAGATTTACTAAACAAGTTTTTTAAGGACCACATCACGTATGAAGTGACTTTCAAGGGGCATAGATGACAAAAAATACCCAAGTGCTCAAAACCACATTCAAGAAATATTAACCTTTTAGGTGCTTCACAGGAATTAAAGCCATGTGGAAGGAAAAAAATTAACATTTTAATTTTTCCCCCAAAATACTAATTTAGACTTTAAATTTTACATTTTTACAAGGGCAACAGGAGAAAATTAACCATACAATTTATTCTGTAGAGCCTCCTGAGTATGCTGATACCCAATATTTGGTGGAAAACTACTGTTTGGGAGCACAGCTCGGACAAGGAATGCCATTTTTTTTCTACCAAAAAAATGCCTGTAAAAGATAGTGGACACCATGTCACATTTGGTGAGCCCCTGATGTTCCTAAACAGTGGAAACACCCACAAATGATGGTATTTTGAAAACAACACCTCTCATGGAACTTATCTAGATTTGTATTGAGCAACTTGAACCCAGAGGTGCTCCACAGAATATTAAAACGTTGAGTTATGAATGAAATATTATATTTTTACCACAAACATGTTTCTTTTGCCGCAAATTTTTCAATTTTACAAGGGTAACAGGAAACAATTGGCCTTCCGTTTTTTTTGTGCGATTTTTCCTGAATATGCCTATACCCCATATGTGGTGAGAACCACTGTTTAGGCGCATGGCAGGGCTAAACACTGAAGGCGTGTTAATTGGATTCTGGAGCTTAATTTTGGCTGTAACAGGTTGCAGATGCCATGTCACATTTTAAGAGCCCATACAAAGAGCAGATGTCGGCGCACAACACTATAATCAATCAAATAGTACAAGGGGTGCGGAGAAGTGGCAAACAACATGAACCAGAGAAAGCCACTCTACAAAAAACTGCACACCACAATAGAGTATAAATGTACAAAAGGTAAACTTTTATTGATGCATAATATTAAAAACATCTAAAATATCCCTACAAAAAACCCAAAGATCCTGCCAGACATATTTTAGACCGAAAACTGTATGGTAACAGTTAATATAACATAACTCCCAGCCAGATACAAAATATATAACATAACTTAATATGGTGACCAAATCACTGAACGTACCCCAGAGAGGAAACCAACATTATATACAGTATGGTGGACAAAAACCCATATATCAAAGCATAATAACATACCCTCTGAGAGAAAGCTACAACCTGTATGCCAGATAGAAAAAAGCGGACCAGGAGACAAACAGGGCTGATATAAGATCATGTGAAGTCCAGATGAAAAAAGGGGTTAAATCACCTAGTGGCGGCAGTAACCGCGAAGGTCCCAGCAAAAAGACAGATAGCCACTGGTACTGGTCTAAGATATAACGCCTGGGCCAAACATGGGACCCAAAAAAACATACAGGTGGTCACCAGGGAGGATAGAGGCAGCAAGGATCAGCGTGGGGAAGAACCCTACGCGTGTCGCCGTTACAGGGACGGCTTCATCAGGGGAAGGTGAACAGACATCATGCAATCAGAGTTTAAATACCTGCAGGTAAGCGTGGGTGAGCGCGCAGACAAATCGGGAGGCCGGAACCAGAAGTGACGTTAGGGAGAGAAGCCGGGGAACAGGCAGGCGTCCCTGCCGACAGAGCATAATGCGCACGTGCCGAAAAGTATTCGGCGCGGCGCATAATGAATAGAGCAGCGCTGCTAGATAAACGCAGATAGAGGAGCCAGAGGTAGCATGAAAGAAGTGGAGAAACATGCAAAGTGCCGGGCATATGGAGCAGAGTTATTCATAGAAAGAAAGTACGCATATGTAAGCACCTGAAAAGAAAAGCAAGATTATGAAAGCAAAAAAATAATAAATAATAATAAAATAAAGAACATATAGAAAAATAATAAATAAATAAAAATGGAGATGAAAAATGAAAAATAAAGGAAAGTAAATAAATATGAATGAATGAACAAGAAATAAATACTAAATAACAAAATAAAAATAAGAGTACACATAAATGACAACCTAAAAAGGAAAAATAAGAACAAAAAATATGAACAAAAAATATAAGAAAGTGAATATCACACACAGAATTTATTGAAAAGTATACCAGAATTACATGTTACGTAACACAGAGGAGAAACCTAAGGATGCAGAAACCTGAACCAAATAAAGGTTCAGGGAAATATCACAGACCTATGGAAAAATATACCGAAGAGGAGTACCCTGCAACAGTATGTGTAAAAAACATATAAATATGAGGTATTTCGGCCACCCAAAACGGAATAGGCAGAAGAAGGGTCAATAAATTGACAGGTCCATGTGAATCTACTGGCATACAGGTATAAGAAGATAAAAAAAAAATATATGTCCTAATATGTAGCCTGTAACGAATAAACGAAGCATGGACATCCAAAAAGTTATGTACCCACAGGCCTATTGTAGGACCACCACGTTCCGAAGGCACACATGCATATGGAGGCACTGCCATAAACGATGATCACTCAGGGAAATGAGATAAGACAGCAGCTAGACATATAATACATGGGAGTCCAAAAGCATCCACACGTGTCCTCAATGGTAAAGAGTTCCGATAATTGTCCATAGATTGAGCATCCTTGCATGGTGTTTCCTTAATAGGGCATCTTCAGTCTAGTACAAAGCCGTACTACGAGATCCTAATATCTGGGAACTGTTCATGCTTTTTGTCCAATCTGTGTGAAATTCATACAGCAAATGGAATTGAGGTAGAACCAAGATAAGTCTGAAAGCATCCTAGAAGGAAACATATAGAAGATGTTATCAAGTAGTAACCTAACCAAGGAAACCTGTAAAAAGGAGGTCCTCGTTTATACCGCATGGAATAGTCGAATGCAACAAAAAAATCCATCGAGCCTCAGTTTGTAAAAGCTTGTTCTCCAGGGAACCACCTCTACCAGAACCCTTAACTTGTTCAAGGCCCACAATCTTCGTACCGGAGCCTCTAACAGCATATTGCAAAAGATAATGTGATGCCACTGTGGTAAGTTCTTTCCCTCTCTTGGAGTCTGCAGACTCAGTATTAATGGTGAAGTGTTTCTGAATGCGTTTGCGTAATTCTTGGGACGTCTGTCCCACATAAACCAGCGGACAGGGACAGATGATAGCGTAAATAACATTTTTGGATTTGCAGTTGATATATGCCTTCAGAAAATGTTCAGTCTGATCAGTCGGATTGCAAAATTTCTCTCTGACGGGATGTATGTCTGAACATATATTGCAATCACTGCAGGGGAAAGAGCCTTTTAGTGTGATGCCCCGATTTAATCGTACGGTGGGTCTGGTATAGTGACTTCTGGTCAGTATATCCCTTAAATTGGGTGCTCTCCTAGCAGTCATAAGTGGTTTCTCACTCACAATCCATGATGTTAAAAGATCCGCTGTAAGGATACCCCAGTGCCTCTGTAGCACATGTCTTACCTGGGACCAATGGGTGTTAAAGCCCGTGATGAACCGAACAGACTTATCGGAAGATTTTTGTGTAGACTCCAGAAGAGATGCCTGTGACTGGAGAGTTGATGAAGGTCCCAACCTCTTCCTGGGACCCCGACCAGATAAAAAAGACGTCGTCGATATACCTGTGCCAACATTGTACCTTGGATTTGTACCAGACAGAGTTGTAGACAATGGTGGATTCCCACCACCCTAAAAACAGATTCGCCGGGGCACAACGTGCACCCATGGCCACACCGGAGGCCTGGAGAAAGAATGTCCTATCAAAAACAAAAAAGTTGTGTTTTAAGACAAAATCAAGGAGGTCCACAATAAAGGAATCATGCATCCTATCAGAGTTTTGTAGTAGGTCCAAAAAGTACAGTACCGCTTGTAGGCCATGGTCATGGTAAATGTTGGAATAAAGAGACTCAACGTCACATTTCACCATGATATCACCTGGTGAAAGAGAAATACCTGTAGAGACGTGATGAAGTGTGATGAGTCTCTGATATACGAGGGGAGTTCTAGTACACGGGGTTGTAGAAAAAAATCAATGTATGTTCCGGCTTTTTCACAAAGACTCCCTATACTCGAAATAATCGGTCGTCCAGGCGGTCTACGGATATCTTTGTGTACTTTTGGGAGCATGTAAAAGTTCGAAACCACAGGATGTTTGACCCAGATGAAATCGTGTTCCCCCTTGTTGATGATACTCAACTCCAGAACTTTGTCAATCAGCGTTCTTAATTTGGATGCATAAACCCCAGTGGGGTCTGATGGGAGTCTATGGTAAAACCGGGGATTGTTGAGCTGTCTTTGCGCTTCTTCCAAGTAAAGATTATGGGGCCAAAGCACGATATTACCCCCTTTATCGGCTTTGCGTATAATAAACTCGCTATTCGATTTTAGTTGAGCTAAAGCGCGTTTCTCCAGAGGTGTAAGGTTGGCAACAATCGGGACCCTTGTCGGCAATGCCTCAATATCCCTTTTGACCATGTAAAAAAAAGCCTTGACCGCGGGAACAATGGACAAAGGGGGCGAGATACGAGATCTATTTCTGTGTGGGAATTTGGGCTTACCTGCAGTCTCATCTCCTTCACGTAATAAATCCATGAGATCCTGAAAAACCATCTGCTCAGTTGGATCGAGGACGGAGGTAAATTGTGGTCTGTTGTGTAGAACTTGTAAGATGATTTTTCTACAAAATAGAAATGGATCTTTTATCAAGATGAATTTATCCATCTGTTGGACTGGTGAGAAATGAGAGGCCCTTGGAAAGAACAGATGCCTCCTGTGATGAAAGGACATAGTTAGAAAGATTAATGATTTGAAAGGTATCCTTCTGGCCATACTCACCAGTGTTACCCAAAATTGGGGAGATCATTTGCGGAACTGTCTCCGTGGGTTGTGGCGTGGCGGCCTGTAGTTGCGACTCCTGGTGGCCCGGACATACGAACCACTGCTTCCTGTGTCCTCGCCTGGTCCTGGGTCGTTTTCGCTGTCTGCCGAGGATAAAAAATCACTCGAGGTGTGTGACTCGGCAGGTGGTGCCTGTCTTTCTGTCCCGATTGCTCTCAATTGAGGACCAGGGCCACGACGCCTATTCCCCTGGTGTGTCCAAAAAAATACTGTGTTTTCATCAATATCGGTCTTGTCCCTTATAAACTTGGAACGTTTTTTCGCCATGATCTCTTTGTCAAGCAAGTCCTTGAGTTTTATCCTAAAGGGTTGGACCCGTGTAGCTTGATCGAAATTAGCTAACTTGGCCTCTGAATTTTTAATTTCTGGTTTAACCTTGGTTAAAAGTTCCCTATCGTGCGTAATGAGTAAATTCATCAGAATGCTAGAACAGCGAATAAGACCCTGCTCCCATATACTACAAAAGGTAGGGGACGGCTCCCATGCTGGAAGATAGAAATCCTAAGTCCCCTAGGCACAATATTGAGCTTCAAATACTCCTCCATGCACCGGATGTTCCAAAGAAGCCTAATGCCATGCTTTTGTGATGCAATCAATTCTGTGGTCAAACCTGAAAAATCTGAATCACCCTGGACAGTGCCAGTCTCTGTAAAAACATTTGACGAGGAAGCCCTCCATGCTGCCTCCCGCGTATCCCAATCCATAGTCCTCCACGAGCTAACTATGCAACAAACCCAAATATAGCACAATAAGTAGCAATAATCCGAAAAAGCTATAATAAACTGTGTGCTGCCAACAGAACAGGCACCCAGTGCCAAAACATTTGAAGAGCCCCTGACATGCCAAAAGAGCAAAAAAAAAACACGAACCCTCATTTTCGGAAACTACGCCTCTTGAGGAATTAATTTAGCTGTGTAGTGAGCATCTCTGATCCTCATTCGATTTACATAATTGTATAACATTGGGCTGAATCAATGGAAAAGTAACAATTTTTTCCACTAACCTGTTACCTTGGCCTCAAGTCTTCAATTTTCAAAAGGGATAATGAGAGAAAATGGACCACAAAGTATGTCGCACAATTTTTTTTTGGAGTACGCAGATACCCCATATGTGGTTGAAAAGTACTTTTAACACTCAGTGCAAAGCTGAGAAGGGAATGAGCGCCATATTGTGCACAGTTTCCTGGAATGGTTTGAGGGTGCCATGTCACATTGGCAGAGGTCCCAGAGCAGCAGAACCCCCCATAAGTGACCTCATTTTATAAATTACACTTCTCAATTCATCTAGGGGTGCAGTGATCTTATTGATACCAGAGGTGTTTCACTGAATTCTATACTGTGGGGCGGTGAAGAAAGAATATTTAAATTTTTAGCACACAAATTTAGTTTTTTTCCCCAGATTTTTAATTTTGATGGGGAAATTTGTAAAAATGGCACCAAACTTTCACACAATTTCTGCATAACTTGGTGATACCCCATATATGGTTGTACAGTACTTCTGAGCCACATGGCGAGACTCAGAATGGAAGAAGCACTATTTGACTCTTGGAGAACAAATCATAGAATATTTTGCAGACTCCATAAACAGAGCCCCTAAGTGCCATAAGAGAAGAATCCCATTAGGCAGACTCTAGTATAAGGCAGACCCTCCATAGACAGACTCTGTAGTGTAAGGCAGACCCCCATAGGCAGGCTGTAATAAGGCAGCCCTCCATAGGCAGACTCTGTAGTATAAAGGTACCGTCACACAACGATATCGTTGCTTTTTGTGACGTAGCAACGACATTGTTAACGAAATCGTTATGTGTGACAGCGACCAACGATCAGGCCCCTGCTGGGAGATCGTTGGTCGCTGGGGAAAGTCCAGGACTTTATTTCGTCGCTGGATCTCCCGCTGACATCGCTGAATCGGCGTGTGTGACGCCGATTCAGCGATGTCTTCCCTGGTAACCAGGGTAAACATCGGGTTACTAAGCGCAGGGCCGCGCTTAGTAACCCGATGTTTACCCTGGTTACCAATGTAAAAGTAAAAAAAAAAACACTACATACTTACATTCCTGTCACGTTCCTCAGCGTCAGCTTCCCTGCGTCCCCCAGTGTCAGCGCCGGCCAGCCGTAAAGCAAAGCACAGCGGTGACGTCACCGCTGTGCTTTCCGGCCAGCGCGCTTACACAGAGCAGGGAAGCTGAGGTCGGGGGACGCGACAGGAATGTGAGTATGTAGTGTTTTTTTTTTTTACTTTTACAATGGTAACCAGGGTAAACATCGGGTTACTAAGCACGGCCCTGCGCTTAGTAACCCGATGTTTACCCTGGTTACCTGGGGACCTCGGCATCGTTGGTCGCTGGAGAGCTGTCTGTGTGACAGCTCTCCAGCGACCAAACAGCGACGCTGCAGCGATCGGGATCGTTGTCTAGATCGCTGCAGCGTCGTTTAATGTGACGGTGCCTTAAGGCAGACCCCCATAGGCAGACTATAGTGTAAGGCAGACCCCCACCCATAGGCATACTCTGTAGTATAAGGCAGCCCCCATAAAAATAAATACTTATCTCTCTTCTCTTCTTTCTGGCTCCTTCACTGCTCAAAGCAACCACTTATCTCCAGACAGTGGACGCCGGTAGTGACGTAATCGCGTACGCTATCAGTGTCTGAGTCAGTCAGACGCTGACAGGGGGATGATGGGAGAAGGAGCGTAACGCTCCTTCTCTCGTGTGGTCAGCTGTATCGGCTGGATGCCGATACATCTGAACCTACGATGACAGGCGGGGAGACCACAGCTGGCACCGGACCACCCCGCCTGCTCAGGGGCCCCATAGCAGCCAGGTGGCAGAGCAGGGAAGATCGATTCTCCCTGCTCTGCCAGAGAATGTAACTATCTGCGCTCTACACACGCCGATACATTTACAGTAGCGTAGCTCCGGGTGGGTCCCCTCAGATCGCGGGTTCTGGGGGCGATGGCCCCTTTTGCCCCCCGGTAGCTACGCCTACTGGATCTGACCCTTACTGCAATTTTTGGGAGGCAATTAAGAATTGGTTTCATTCATTTTTTTCTCCATTGCTTGTGCGGTTTAAGCGATTAGATTACTTTATTCTTCTGGTCCGTACCATTACAGAAATACCAGATTTAACGTTTTTGCATCGCCATATTTGAGTGCTATAATTTTTCTGTATTTCTGAAGACAGTCATGTGAGGCCTTGTGTTTTGACACACGAGTTGACGTTTTTATTGGAACTATTTTTGGGCACATGACTTTTGGGAGGCAGAATAAAGAAAACAGCAATTCAGAAATAGTGTATGGTTTTGTTTTTTTTAAATTTGTCGTTTAGTGTGTGGTAAAAGTGATATGTTCTCACGCAGTGGTGGTGCTGTAAGTGAGCTCCCCGGAGCTCATCAGCTGATTAACTCGTGTGACCTCTCTCAAGGCTACTCAACACTATACACTGTGGGAGCGTTGACGCTCAGGTCAGTGTGTAGCAGGTGGCCGGTTAGAGCAGTCACATCTTGTGATGTTACACTTCTACAAGTGAGATCGCTGTGAGTCACTCTGGATTACATGGACTACAGCGGACAGGAGAGTATATGGTTAATTATTTTTGTTTGTTTACAGAGGACATGGACATCAGGGATTTGGTGTTAAGGTGAGTATATGTTTTTTTTTATTTTACATTTTTATAGGAGACGAAAGCATTGGGGATTTGATCTTAGGTGAGTATGTGGATTTAAAGGGAACCTGTCACCCCGTTTTTTGAGATTGAGCTATAAATACTGTTAAATAGGGCCTGCGCTGTGTGTTCCTATAGTGTATGTAGTGTACCCCGATTCCCCATGTATGCTGAGAAATAACTTACCAAAGTCGCCGTTTTCGCCTGTCAATCAGGCTGGTCAGGTCGGGAGGGCGTGGTGACATCGCTGGTTCTTCCTCAGCTTTACGTTGGTGGCGTAGTGGCGTAGTGGTGAAGACACAGCGCGCGATCTGCGCTGTAATCCCTTGCATCGGTGGGGGCGGCCATCTTCCTGGGGCCGCGCGTGCGCAGATCGAGTGCTCTGCTGCACGGGGCTTCAGGAAAATGGCCGCGGGATGCCGCGCGTGCGCATTAGAGATCGCGGCGGCCATTTTCCCAAAGCCGAGTTTGCATCTCGGCTTTGGGAAAATGGCCGCCGCGATCTCTAATGCGCACGCGCGGCATCCCGCGGCCACTGGGGGGTCTACAATACCAAGATAGGTTATTACACTTGGGGCTATTTAGTTTGGAAAAATGAAGACTAAGGGGTGATCTTATTTAATGTATAAATATATGAGGGGACAGTACAAAGACCTTTCTGATGATCTTTTTAATCATAGACCTGAGACAGGGACAAGGGAGCATCCTCTACGTCTGGAGGAAAGAAGGTTTAGGCATAATAACAGACGCGGATTCTTTACTGTAAGAGCAGTGAGACTATGGAACTCTCTGCCGTATGATGTTGTAATGAGTGATTCATTACTTAAATTTAAGAGGGGATTGGATACCTTTCTTGAAAAGTATAATGTTACAGGGTATATACACTAGATTCCTTGATAGGGCGTTGATCCAGGGAACTAGTCTGATTGCCGTATGTGGAGTCGGGAAGGAATTTTTTTTCCCCAAAGTGGAGCTTACTATTTGCCACATGGGTTTTTTTTGCCTTCCTCTGGATCAACATGTTAGGGCATGTTAGGTTAGGCTATGGGTTGAACTAAATGGACTTAAAGTCTTCCTTCAACCTTAATAACTATGTACCGTATATACTCGAGTGTAAGCCGACCCGAGTATAAGCCGACCCCCCTAATTTTGCCACAAAAAACTGGGAAAACTTATTGACTCGAGTATAAGCCTAGGGTGGAAATGCAGCATTTACCGGTGAATTTCAAAAATAAAAATAGATCATTATTTCCCCATAGCTGTGCCATATAGTGCTCTGCACCGTTCATTTTGTCCCATAGCTGTGCCCCATACTGTGCTCGGCACCGTTCATTATTGCCCCATAGCTGTGCCCCATATACAGTGCTCTGCACCGTTCATTGTGCCCCATAGCTGTGCCCCATATACAGTGCTCTGCACCGTTGATTGTGCCCCATAGCTGTGCCCCATATACAGTGCTCTGCACCGTTCATATTGCCCCATATCTGTGCCCCATATAGTGCTCTGCACCGTTCATTGTGGCCCATAGCTGTGCCCTATATAGTGCTCTGCACCGTTCATATATCCCCATAGATGCTCCACATAAATCTGTGCTGCTGCTGCTGCAATAGAAAAAAAAAAAAAACACATACTCACCTCTCTTGCTTGCAGCTCCCGGCGTCTCTGCTCTGACTGATCAGGCAGAGGGCGCCGCGCACACTATATGCGTCATCGCGCCCTCTGACCTGAACAGTCAGAGCGCAGACGCCGGGAAGATGGAGGCGCCGGGAAGATGGAGGCGCCGGGAAGATGGAGCGGCGCCCGGCGGCTGGAACGCGGACAGGTGAATATTACATACTAACCTGGTCCCGACGTCTGGCTCCCTCTACCTGTCACAGTTGTCTTCGGTGCCGCAGCCTCTTTCTCTATCAGCGGTCACCGTTACCGCTGATTAGAGAAATGAATACGCGGCTCCACCCCTATGGGAGGTGGAGCCGCCTATTCATTTTTCTAATGAGCGGTCCCACGTGACCGCTGAAGAGGGGAAGAACTGCAGCAGCGAAGACCGTGGGACTGCAGGGGGAGCGCCAGGATCGCCTGGACTAGGTAAGTATACCTCAGCGCCCTCTCCCCCTCATCGGCCGACCCTGCCACCCACCTTGACTCGAGTATAAGCCGAGAGGGGCACTTTCAGCCCAAAAATTTGGGCTGAAAATCTCGGCTTATACTCGAGTATATACGGTATGTTACTATGAAATGCTGCAGAATTAAATTCACTGCAAATACTCAAAGGAAAATTACTGATTATGTGCACTGCATTTTAAGATTCGTATTGAATTAGCTGGCATAAGGATTCCCTAGCATTTAAGGTCCAGTTTCGCATGGGGAAAAAACACTGTGAAAACGCAGCAAAAACACATCGTGTGCACGCAGCCTTAGGAATTGCAACCATTTTTGCACAAAGCCTCACTTCAAAAGTTTTGATCTTTACCATAAAATGTTCGTTTTTATTACTTTGTAGAGAAACCTTTGCAGGAAATAACTGCCTGAAGTGTAGAAGTAATGGAAGTCAACAAACTCTGAATTTCCTCCTTTTGTGATGCTTTACCAGATCTTTACTACAGCCGACTTCAGTTGTTGCTTGTTTGTGGGTCTTTCTACGTTTTTAAATTTTGTCTTAAGCATGTGAAATACATGCTCAATGAGGTTGTGATTGATTCGGCCATTACAGAATATTCCACTTCTTTACCATAGGAAGCTCCTGGGTTGCTTTCGCAGTATGTTTTAGGTTATTGTCCATCTGTACTGTGAAGCACCATTCAATCAACCTTGCTGCATTTTGTTAAATATGAGCAGAGTAGAGCCCTGTACACTTAAGAAATCATCCAATTGCTTCTGTCTGCTGTCACATCAATTAAGATTAGTGACCCAGTGCCATTGGAAGCCTAGCATGCCCATGCCAATACTTATTTCACTCACTGAAAAAAAAAAAAAAATATATATATATATATATATATATAATTTATACCGTATTTTTCGGACTATAAGACGCACCGGACCATAAGACGCACCCCAAATTTGGGGTGAAAATTGCAGAAAAAAAGATTTTTTATAACATGGGGGGTCCGTCTTATTGTCCGAATTTACAGTATCTTATGGCGGTGGCAGAGCAGGGTCACAGGAGGCAAGGTGGGGTGATGCTGGGATGAGGAGGTGCTGGGATGAGAAGGTGCTGGGATGAGAAGGTGCTGGGATGAGAAGGTGCTGGGATGAGGAGGTGCTGGGATGAGGAGGTGCTGGGATGAGGAGGTGCTGGGATGAGGAGGTGCTGGGATGAGGAGGTGCTGGGATGAGGAGGTGCTGGGATGAGGAGGTGCTGGGATGAGGAGGTGCTGGGATGAGGAGGTGCTGGGATGAGGAGGTGCTGGGATGAGGAGGTGCTGGGATGAGGAGGTGCTGGGATGAGGAGGTGCTGGGATGAGGAGGTGCTGGGATCAGGAGGTGCTGGGATCAGGAGGTGCTGGGATCAGGAGGTGCAGTGAGAGGTATGGCGTGAGAGGGGTCCCTGGCGTACCATGCAGGCTTACCTAGGTGGCAGAGGTGCGGTGGCAGAGGTCCGGTGGCAGAGGTGCGGTGGCGGGGGTGTGGCAGCAGAGGAGGCGCAGGAAGCGGGGTCCCTTTCCCCGGTATGGTGATGCAGCAGGCCCGGTATGCAGCAGAGCCGGGTGAATCCTCTTGTTATCGGTGGGCGCGGCCATCTTCCTGAGGCCGCGCGTGTGCAGATGAAGCGCTCTGCTCCCGGGGCTTCAGGAAAATGGCCGCGTGAGGCTGCGCGTGCGCAGATGGAGATCGCGGCGGCCATTTTCCTGAAGCCCCGGGAAGCAGAGCGCTCCATCTGCGCACGCGCGGCCTCCGGAAAATG